>NC_081371.1:32263873-32571850 GCF_030684315.1 Stegostoma tigrinum | reverse complement strand
ATTTTTCAGCTAATGGTGTTTGTCAATCCTTTGTCAATTTTTTCTGCCTGCCACAGATGTTTTTCTTAGCTGCTTCACAAAAACAGGAATCAACTAGCAGAGAAGAAAGACTTTCTCTCCCCGAGGAAAAGAGTACAAAGCCAAGTCTGTACACAGCAGATGCAAAGAAAGTCCATCTGCTACCAGCTCACAACACCACATGGAGTTCTAAGATTTAATACTGTAACCTAGCGGTATTTGGCTGTAGACATCGTTGTTATAAAAGGTGGGAACCCCTGACCCTAACCGTGAGGATAAAAGTAAAAAAAAACTACTGATCTGAAGCTAGACAATAAAAATGAGTTTTCAGAATCAGTAAATCAAGTCATTAATTTGGCATAATTTTTCAAGTTGTGTGCAAGAACTGGCTCGTTCTCTAGGAGTTCCACCCCAGGCAGGCATGACAGCATTTTCAGTTTTATAGCCTCTAACTCTAACTCTAGGGAAAGACCACTTGAACTCGCAGCTTCAAGCTGTGAACAGGCATGAGTGAACAGGCTTTTAATAGCACATTACCTACAGGTTTAAATGAAGCACCTTTTAAGTGTTACTACATAGTAAATTTTTCTAAATGATCTTCAGCCAAAAAGTTTTCTGCTACTGTTTCCTTTTAGTAGTAGCCGCAGATGAGCAACATCTGCATGCACTTTGTATTTTCATGAAATGCTGAAAAAGAGAGGGGAAGTTATCTAAAGGACTACTTAAAAATAAATGTCTCTAATAACCCATAAAGCATACATTTTGGCCAAGTAATTACAGCAATTTTGCATCGCACCCCCTGCCCTTTAAGGATACCCAACTTGCCTCACTACGAAAAATAAACTTGTCTATGCATTGAAACCAGCAACTGAATATTTTGTGTATTTAGATTTATCCAACATCCACCAGCTTTTTTAAAAGCTTGGTCTTGCTTATAACAGCTACTTGCTTCACAAATTATTCTGAAATTAACTTAATTGGTCCTCGTGAAAATAGTGAAAACAAACAAAAACAAAATTTTGCTTTTAGATTAGAATTAGAATATTTTAAATGACAACTGGTTATTGTGTCCAAAATTTCCTTATGGCATTGTTCTTATTTTTATGGAACTGCATACGTTAATCCCATTATCAGTTCTGAAACATGTACTGTTCGCGTGTTCTATCTTGTTCTTCTTGCTCCCTACATTTTCCTTTATAATTTTCTACTACCCCACAAACACTTGTCATTTATCATCCTGTAAATGTTTGTTACAATGACACACAAAAGGGGGAAAAATGATCATCCGTTATCATGTTAGGCAAATGAAATTTTCACACAAATCTGTTTACAATAGATATGATGATATTGTGCTTCACTGCAACAGTGCTATCAACCTCTGAGGTTTTGTAATAATACATTTAATTGCCTGCATAAAATGAAAGAAAAAATCCTTAGCTATTTTTCTATTGAAAACTTTTGCTCAAACCTAGCGCTTTATTATTAAAATATCATTTCAATTTAAATACACTATTTTCCTCTTTTCTTTGCTTGAACTAGAATATTTGTACTTCTCTTCCTCCTACAGGCTTTTGACCTTCCGAGGTCAAAAAGGACAAACAATACCACTAGTGTCTGCTTTGCAAAAAAGCTGGGGTTGCTGTCTGCAAGCAATGGTATCATTTCCATGGCAACCCCCTAACTATTAATTTTCAATTAAAGCAGACACAAAGCGGACAGCCTCAGGCCGACAGACGATGTCAAGAGCCTATCTCTATATGCAACAGTTTCACGCAGTTATCAGTGCCTCAGCCACCAGGCTGCATCAGTGTAACATCAACTTTAGCACTTTACAAATACACATTTATGACAAAACACCACCGAAGGTGTCGTTTCAGTCATTGTTAAACATCTGCAGCACATATTTTGGTTCAACTTTATGAGCAACAGTATTATGAGAACTGCTGAAAATGTATTTCATAAAGAGTGCAACAAAGCAAATGGAGAAGAATTAAACTTTCTAAGGAGAAAACTTTATCGTGATATGTAACTTAATCCTACCATTACAACCAATCATCAACCATTCCTTTTTCCATGAGCTCACTTTTACCGAAAACAAGCATATCTTATAAAGTGAAAGCATAATCCATATGATACAGTACAACCTAGTTCTACGTCACAGGTGCAGGTAGGAATAAGATCTGTCACGAATAGGAATATCAGTAGCAGTACCAATGCTTTCTCTCGTCCAAATTAAATGTGAAAAGAATTTATTATTGTTATGAATTTACAGATATCAAGTTTGCTTATATGTGAATTTGTCAGCATCACAATATTGTTATTTCACAATTCTTCATCTCAATTTATACCATACTGTGAAATATTGGCCATGAGCTTTAATAGGAGTTTTGAATATTAATGACATTGGAGTCTTTTTCCAGTATTGAAATAAACCTCAGTTCCAAAACCTATTACTGACTTGATTTGAGAACTTTTGGAAATTTTACTGAAATCCAGAATTTCACCACTTTTTGATTTTTCATGCATACAAAGGGTGAAAAATTGAAAAAAAAAACCTTCTGCAAGGAAATTAAAAGAGGGCTCTCTAAGAATTGTGAAGTAACACGATGTATGAGGTAATGGTTCTGAAATAGTGAATGATGAAGTTGAATTGGCTGCACAAAACCTGATTATGTCAAACAGCCTTTGGATGCGGAAACAATCAGTTGTACTTGGGGTCCTGATAAAGACAAACATGGTCTACCTGGCTCCAGACAATTCATGATCATGTCTAACTTGTTAATGTTAATTGTACCCAATACTATCAGGCAGTAAGGCATTCCCTGGTACATAAAATAAGTATCTCTTCTTGTTAAAATTCACTAGGAGTCCATAATAAATCCTTTGTTCCACAAAATCACAAATTTGTCTATCTGTGCCAAGAATAAGTAACAATAAAAATCAATATCTGCAGGCAAAAATCATGAATCCTTGTTACTTTCAACCATTTTAACCTATTTTTAAGGAGCTCAGCACTTGCAATTTTCATCTTTGGAATGGGGGTTCTCAGGAACGGACCTGCGAATATGGAGGAATGACTATATATCCACCACTGATAATTAGATAGGTCCTTAGGCACAGCACAAAAAGTATGATTGGTGGCAGCAAATTACTCCAACCACAAGCTATTAGTGTTTGGCGCACAAAGCTCAATACAACATGGTGATTAGTGGGAGTGCACTTTCACTGAAATTCATTATGTTAACAAAAGTAGAGATAATCCAATTGATCCAGAAGGAAAGACTTTCAATGACAACTGAGCAAGTGAATTGACCAGCAAAAGAGCATGACCATTTTAAGAAGACAGAGTTGACAGTAGCTGAAATCTAAAAACAGCACTACCCATAGGAACAGCAATAGGGTCAAAGCATCAGTCCAGAAGAAAACTTTCACCTCAGAGTAGGTCAGAGGTACAGAGAAAATCAGTGTAGGCTAAGAAATCGAGCTATGCTGAGAAAAGACAAAGACCTTTGAGAAGAAGTTTCTGCCAGAGCATATGGGGATTCTGGGAGTAAAATTAGAGATCTTCAGGAAATCAGTTTACAGTAAACGCGCCGAAGACCAAGCATGGAAAGGAGTATGAAAAGGAATACTTACCCTTCAAAATGAGTATCAGTGCATCACAGGTAGGTTCCAAAAGGCATAGCTACATTAAAGAGGGCAAGGACAGAAGTGGGAAAATGTTCATCTTGACTGTACAACTTAATGTTAACAATACCAAATTGCAATTTAGCAGAATTTGAAACTTGAAAGTAGTAACAAAATACATTATTACTGCTAAACTGAATTTAAATCTTTGTTGATATATATAGTAATGCTGTAGAAAGGAGTTCAGTAGTCTGAAAAATCTTTAAGACAACAAAATTTAAACAGCATTGGTTAAGTACAAGAGTACAAATTTGGAGATGGTGGATCAAACACAGATGTTATAGATTTTTTTTACAGAAGTAAAAATAAAGAAGTATATTGAGAAGAAATGGAAGGAGAAATAATGCTTCGAAAAAAATTAATTTCAGAGATAAGACAAATTGAACACAGGACTGAAAAGTTTGGAGCAATAATTCTGGAGATACAGAAATAAAATTAAATACTCAATCTGAAGCTGAACAAGTTAATATATTAATATATTCTCTAGTGAGTGTAACATTATAAATCAGCAAAATACAGAGGCAGACAACAAAACTTTTGATGGCATCCCAAAAGCCTTTGATAATTATTTCAAACTGAAATTTTTTTTTCTTGGAAGGGCAATATTTAGAAGAAGGATTCAGCACTGAAGAGAAACCATAAATAGCTCCATTAAAAAACTTCCACAAATCAGAGGAAAAACTAGGACTATGGATCTCTCCAATCAGACCTGATTAACTTTAACAGCAGTTCTGAATCTATTGATGAGTCTTTGTCATACTACTTATAGACTAAGGAAGATTTAACTTCAGAGGAATCCACTATTGTTGTGGAACATCAAAGCCTCAGAGGCACAGACAAGGCTCAATCATGACAATGTATTTTGTCTCTGTAAAATTGTAGAAATGTAAAGCAATCTACTTAAAAGGTACCTATACCAAAACTTCAGCTCAAGACATATTAGCAGGTTAAGAATGAGGATTTGTTTGCATAACATGGAGATGAGTAGTATGGAAGCCAGGTCAAAATCAAAATGAAGAAATTCCCAGGTCTGAACATTCAGCATACCAAAAAAGAAATCTAAATAAAACTGCCTGGTTCAAAAATCAAAGATGCTGTAAGAAAGAAGGTATTATCTTTAACAATGCAGCAGTCTTGCATGATGGCATTTGCGAGATTTAAGGCCCTCCAGATGATATTATGGAGCATCAGCAAAGTAGCTGGAGCGTGGTCGTACAATTGGGGAAGGAATGGTGGGGGCAGTGGGGTGTCTGTTATTTGCTCAGCTGTCTAGATGACGAGATGTGGTGCAGAGTAAAACCAGCAGCACAGGTTCAATTCTGTGGTGACTTATGAAGACCTGCCTTTTCACCTTAGCCCACGCTTGTGGAGTGGTTACCCTCATTCTAAACATAACCAATTGTCTCTTTCTAATGAATGGAGAAGGCGATAGAAATCATTTATGGACTATATCTCCTTACCAGACCTGAAGAAGTACACTGTTCAACTGCAAAAACAATTAAGGAGATGGAAGGTTCCTTAGATGACGTCAGGGACTAATTACACGAACAATATACTTCACAAAAGACAAAATTCCTCCAGTGGCGAAATGGTTCACAGATGCATCAAGGTCAACATTAAAATTAAAGTCAAGTCCTCAAACCAAAACCTACTGATCTTTCAAGCCAGAAGAGAACGCATTCAGGAAAAGAAATGTTACTTCCAGGCTGCCTGTATTTGGGAAGTTAGAGACATGAGTGTAGATGAATTAAAAAGTATTTAAATTAATGAATGTATGAAGGGTAGCAATGGGGAATAAAGGCTTAGACTGAGATATGCATCAGGTGATAATTCTGAAGAACTAATATTGAAGTTTCATAAGCTCCACTCAACTTGATGACAGAACATAGAACAGTATAGCATAGGAACAGGCCCTTTAGCCCATCATATCTGCATTGACCATTGTGCCATTCTAAATTAATCCTATATGCTTGCACATAGTCTGTGTCCCTTTATTCCCTGCCTGCCCATGTATCTGTCTAAATACCTCTTAAATGTGGCTATCACATCTGCTTCTACCATCTCCCCAGGCCTTCTACCTTCTGTGAAACAAAAACTCACCTCACCCATCTCTTTTAAACTTTCCTCCTTTCACCTTCTACGTCCCCTAGTATTTGCTATTTCCACACTGAGATAAGATTTTGACTATCCAAATTATCCACGCCCCTCATAATTTTGCAAACTTGTGTTGGGTCACTCCTCAGGATCTGACTCTCTCGCAAAAACAATCGAAGTTTGTCCATCCTCTCCTCATAGCTCATGCACTCCAAACCAGATAACATCCTGGTAAACTTTTTTCTGAAGAAGGGTCCCAACCCAAAACGTCAAGCTTTCCTACTCCTCCGATGCTGCTTGGCCCCACTGTGTTCATCCAGCTTCACACCGTGTTATCTAACATCCTGGTAAACCTCTTTTGCTTTGAAGCCCCCACATTCTCCCAATAATGTGGCGGCCAGAAATGCACACAATATTCTAATTCTGTCTTTACTAACGTCTTACACAGCTGCAATATGACTTGCCAACTTTAATATTCAATACCCTGACTGATGACGATGTCCATGCTGTACGCTAGCTTTACAATCTTATTCCCTTGTGTCGTCACCTTCAGGGAGCTGTGGACTTGTACCCCAGGGTGCAAATATCAGTAATCCTAAGGTTCCTGCCATTTGCTGTATACTTTTCTCTTGCATTTGACCTTTCAAATGCATTACCTCACACTTGTAACACATTTGTCACATAACCTTTGGGTGAAGAAACTGTTCATACTGCAGAAGGTCTCAGTGGTGACCAACATAGCATACCTAGGTCCCAATAGGAAAGTTTATCTCTAACTAATTAAATGTTAACTATACTTGTAAAAAAAACTATATTTTGTTATGCGACAAGTGCCTCTGCTTTTTCATAATTTCTGCTGGTCTATTCTTGACACTGATAATTAGACAGCCCCCTTACACTCAACATAGAAATTAAGTGTCCTTACCTCAGGACCTGAATGTCTGGGTACAAATCCCACCTACGCCAGAGTTGCATCATTACAGGTTTAAGTAAGTTGAGTAAAAATACTTGGAAATGAAGATTGGTGAGAGCACTTAACCCCAGAGGCCATTAGTGTTGGCACCCAGAGCCCAAGACAATAAAAGGAGCTCAAAGCCCAGATCTATTGCTTCCAATGCCATTTCCTACAGATGGCACATCACCACCGCAGACTAAGGACGTCCTGGGACACCATCACAGAACTATGCCATCTACTGGAGCGGGTCTTGTGACCTGTGAACTGGATGGCGATCAAGCTGCTTCTAAGGATCCACTGAGATGCCTGTGGATCTCACAATCCACAAATACATCAAGATTGTAACTGATGTGATTTATACCAGGCAACACTCTTTTATCTCATTTTCCTGTGCCAATGTTGGTGACAAGGGCTGCTATCTACAACCATGGCTGATGCATTAGAGCACAGTACAGGCCATTCAGCCCACAATGTTGTGCCGAACTTTTACCCTAAACCCAAGGTCTATCTAACCTCCACCCCTACTTTATACTATCATCCATATGCCTATCTAATAGCCGCTTAAATGCCCCTAATGAGGCCAGCTCCACTATCCTCTCCAGCAATGCATTCCACCCCCTTACCACTCTCTGAGCAAAGAACCTACCTCTGACGTCTCCCCGATATCTACCCCCACTCACTTTAAAACTATGTCCCCTCATAAAAGCTACCTCCACCCTAGGAAAAAGTCTCTGGCTGTCTACTCTATTTATACGTCTGATCATTTTGCACACCTCTATCAAGTCAAAATGCATTGAGGTGGCAGGCAACAGGTAGGTCAGCGTCTGCCATCTGTTGCCTGCCACTTCAATGTGCCACCTTGCTCCCTGGCCAACATCTCTGTCTCTGGTTTGATTCAGTGTTCCAGTGAAGCCCAGTGCAAGTTGGAGGAACAACATCTCATTTTCCACTTGGTGACCCTGCAGCCCTCCGGACGCAATATTGAGTTCAATAATTTTAGGGCCTAAACTCTCCAATGTTCCAGCCCCACCCCACACACCGTGCCCTGTTACCACATAACCTCTTGCCATTACACAGCCCCTGTTGATCGTCACTAACAGTGCCCATTAACAACTATTCACCCTCCTAGCCTGATCATTAACAACTCCATTGTTTGTCCAATTGTCTCTCTCTCTCTCAGTTCGGGCTCTAACCAATCGTTTAGTCCCTATTCCACCCACCTCCCTATTTTCTGCATATAAACTGACATTTTCCCAGGCACCATCAGTTCTGAGGAAGGGTCACTAGACCCAAAACATTGACTCTGTTTTTGCCTTCACAGATGTTGCCAGACCTGCTGAGCTTTTCCAGCAACTTTGTTTTTGTTTTTTTTGTTGTTGTTGTAGATAAATTGCCATCTGTTCTTCCACAGGAGCCATTGTGGAACAAATGATCAGGCCTCCTAGAGATGAAGTTCTGTTACGTAGATCAGTCTGTGGTGGCCTTCAAATACAGTCCAGACAAGTGAGTACTGTGTAACTTTTGCATGTTGTTCTCCATATAACCGAAACAGGCAAACTGAGAATTTGATGGCCAGGGAAGAACTGGGAGAGTGGCAACAGGCTTTCGAGGAGTGAGATGCGCATGTTCAGCAGCTTCTGTATGACAGAACAGGAGACTACAAGTTGGAGAGGAGGTAGTCACCACCATCTTCTCAAAGACAATTAGGGATGGGTAATAAATGCTGGCTTAGCTCACATCACAAGAGTGAGGAAGTGAATAAAGTGACATCCACTTCCAAGCAAGATCTGAGCTGGCTGCAGTGATCATTGAATGCATTTAATAATGTGAAATTCTATTTGCATGAAGTGCCACCCTGTCAATAACATATTCAATCAGAGACTTTTATGTTATTGCTTAACTCCCACTATGTATTCTGTGAAGGATGATTCATGACCAGAAGTGTTTGATGTGGTACAACACTAGGCTTTAAATTTGACACTGGTGTCCCAAATCCTAGAAGGTGATAACAGCAGCAAATATTTTCACCACTGGTGAGCACCGCACCGTAGCAGCACAGTACATGTATATTTATTGGGGTGAGCAGCACAGAAATGTAATGGAGCTGTGAATGAAAACCTCTAAAGTTGACACTTGGATCATTTTTGGTAAAATTCAGCCCATTCTGTGGTATCTGTTGTGTCTTGCATTGTTTTGACTTTTTACGATTCATAAATCTTTACTTAGGGCTTGACCATGTGCCCTACTCCTAACAGCAACCCGAGCAGTGGAAGTAATGTTGGTGGGTCACTGTTTTGGCAGCTGACAACACATATGAAGACCAAGATAATAAAATGTGAGGCTGGATGAACACAGCAGGCCAAGCAGCATCTCAGGAGCAGCCTCTTCCAGGGATGCCTAACCTGAAGAAGTTACCCTCCTCCCTCGGGAAGCTTTTGTGCTCCTGAGATGCTGCTTGGCCTGCTGTGTTCATCCAGCCTCACATTTTATTATCTTGGAATCTCCAGCATCTGCAGTTCCCATTATCTCTGATACATATGAAGACCAGTCCTGTATCATTTCCTTAAGTCATGACTGACTCATGCTTTCAGCAAAGACATTTGCAATCTCTTGTGCAACAATTACAATAATTTACATTTACAGACTGAATCAACATTGAAAGAATGTATGAAAGTAATTACCTAAAGCACAAAACAAAACCAGCACTGTTTGAAGGAGACACATTGGTAAAGAAAATTAGAAGGTTTGTAAGAAAGGTAGATTTTTAGAAGAGATTTCAAAGTTAATTGAGTATTGATTTGGTTTTTAATTGTGATACCCCTCCATTTGTATTTATAAGATCACACCGAAACTGTGACAATTTGAAGATATATGTGATATATAATGTGCATCTCTATAACTGAAAAGTTGGAAGTACATGAAGTCCAAGCTCCATAGTTACATTCTTCACCATGTGGCTACTGAATTCAGAAATTTGAGGAGGAAAATGAAGTGAAAAGATGAGAGGATGTAGGGTGAAACTTCCAAAGCGTAGCCATCAATGATGGGACAAAGACAAAGGTAATGAAGAAGAGGCCAGTCGGAGAAGTGGACAGTTTATGAATGGGGGACCTTCCGGTGATAGATGTCAATGAAGCCATGAAGGATTTAAACAAAAACTTTTAATTTCAAATAGCGCATAGATGTGGACAAGGATTAATGTAATTTGGTGTGACTGAAAAAATGAAACCGTTTTGGACAAACTGAAGTTATGCCATCATACACTACTGTTATCAATGCATCTGACAATCTAAACTGCTATGGTATCTCTGGATGCCATTGAGGAACTGTTCATAATACCTGCTAATGTAGCTGAGCACAGAACAGACATCTCGAGTTCCTCTAAACCCTCTCACCATTGCCATTATCACTGAAGCCAACTACAACTTCCAACTACTTGAATGGTAAATTATGAGTAATATGGTCAGGAGCAATAAAATATGCAATTCATGCATGCAAAAATGTCTTAAGCAATTTGTATGTGTTATGTTATGACTGGACTCAATTACAGAAAGTAAACCTGGTCAAGGACTTTGTAGATCAGAGTTTTGTTCCCAAATTCAAACAGTATTTGAGTTGCTATGTAACTGTCAAAACAACATTTAATTTCATGAACTGGCTGCAATATTTTTAGCACCACCATCATGTACAATCTCACCACTCAAAAACACAATTCCATGCCTGGTTAGAAATCAACCGAGGATAGCACATGTGAGAACTGATGCACTTCTGATGAAGAAACATTAAAACTCTGCGCCAGCAGTCACATTTCCTTAATAACATTGAGATACAGGAAAATGTGGATCTGGAACATAAATGGGCATATTGTAGGACATCAATAACAGTCGTCACAACCTCCTGTTGGGAACGTAATAGGAGAACATATAGATATGGTGATTAAAGAAAAAGAAAAAATAAGTTGGATATAATTACTTTAATTCATTCATGGATGTTGGCAATAACAGCAAGGTCCATCTCTACTTGGCCTCTAACAAGCTGTTCAAAAACAAAGTTGCTGGAAAAGCTCAGCAGGTCTGGCAGCACCTGTGAAGGAGAAAACAGAGTTAACGTTTCGGGGTCTGGTGACTCTTTTTTTTCCCTCAAAAAAAAACGTGGTGATGAGTTATCATCTTGAAACCCTGTAGTCCAAGTTGTTAAAGCTTTCCCTGCACATTGACCCAGTCATGGCGAGGAGACAGCAATATATTTTGAAGTCCGATAGATTGTAATTTTGAAGTGAACTTGAAAATTGCTACCCTTGTCCTTCACCGCAGTAGCGATCAACGATTTGGGAGGTGCTTTTGAAGAAGCCTTGGCAAGTTTCTGCAATACCTCTTGTAGATGGTACACATTGCAGTCAACTTGCGAGGGCAGTTGAGGTGTGACTGAAGTATCCTCCAAGTGAGCTGTTTTGACACATACAAAACTGAGTATCATGCATTATTGGAGCTACATTCAATCAGACAGGTGGAGACTATTAATTACACCCCCAATGTGTCTTCTGGATGGCCAAAAAGCAATGAACAATTAATAGCAGATTTACTTAGCACATAATGCCCAGTTTTCAACTGGATGTTGAAGGCACAGTATTTAAGTGGTTGCTCCAGTTCAGTTTTTGGGAAATGGTAACCTCCAGAATGTTGATGGTATAGCATTTAACGTAGTAATGGCTTTTAATATCATGAGGAGGTACTTATCATTTGTGTGGCACAAATATTACTTTCCACTTATCAGCCAAAGCTTAAAATGTTGACTTGTTTTGCTGCATGTAGATTTAGACTATTACATTATCTGAGGAGCTTCAAATGTAACTGATATTCATATAATCATCAGTCTACTTTGTCTTCTCAGCAAATCACGGAAATGAGGCCATTTATGAAATAGTTGACGATGTTTGAAACTGAGCATCTCCTGCAGTGATATTTGGAGGTAGAGATGATTGGTCTTCAACAACCACAACCATCTTCCTTTGTCCAACTCAACGAGTAAACCATTTTCATCCTGATACTCATTGATTTCAATTTTAGTCAGGTTCCTGGATCAGACGTTGGTCAAACATTGAACTGATGTCAAGTATTCTAATCTCAACTCTGAAATAAAGTCCCTTTCATCATATTTCGACAGATTAAAACAAGGTCTGGAGTACATTGGGCATGCCACAGGCTAGATTGGGAGATTTTAATATTTTCAAACTAGAAGCAACATAGAATTCAAGTAACAAAAGCAAATTAATTTCTAGAATGCTTTGGTTAGATTTTTCTCAAACAATTTAGAAATGATGAGGGAATGGGTCAAACCTAATTTTGCAATAAGTAACAAATCAGATTTAGTTAACAATCTGATAGTAAAGTATATACTTTAGGAACAGTGACAGTGGTATGAACAAATTTAACATTAGCTTTAGCAGCAGAGGATTCACAAACTAGGATCCTAATTTTTTAAGTAAGCAAATTTCAAAGGATGACAAATTAATTCAGTACAGTAAACTGGGCCAGACAGTTAGTGAGTAAACGAACAAACAGCGGGAAGTATTCAATAAAGTATTTGGTTTGATATAAAACCAGCACACACCCCTAAAGAGCAAAGGCTACATTTGCGTTGTTAAGCAACCATAGTCAACAAACAAGACAAACAACAGTCTAAGCTCCAAGGAAAAACACACACAAGCGTAAGGAAAAATATCAATCCAGCCTTGAAGGCAGATACAATGCAGATGCATAGAATGATATCAGGGCTCAAAGGATCAAAACTGGGGCCCAGGTTGTGTAGACATATTTGAATCCCTTCAGTTTATAAAGTTTCAGTATGATCTATTCAAGATGTTTAAGTAATAAAGGATTTGATTGGATAGATACAGAGAAGCTATACCTGGTGGGGGAATATAGAACAGACTATAATTTGAAAATTAGAGCAAAAGTGAGATTGGGTACCATTTTTCACACAAAAGTTACTTAACATTCAAAACTTTCCTCTCAAAAACGCAGTGGATGCTCAGGCAACTGTCTTTTCCAAATTCAAATTCAATAGGTTTCGGTTATCAATATATCAAAGAAAATGTTTTAAAAAGGGTAAATTGTGGATAAGGTACAAGGTCAACCATGATCAAAAGACTTGAGTGGCTGAATTGTCTGTGTTTCTGTTTATATTTACTGTCGGCAATGTGCAAAGTTATGATTTGAAGGAAACTTAATAAAATAATTCATCAAATTGGATCTCCAGTCTGGACCCTGCAGAGCTGTTACTATCTGAGCAGGTAAACAGTGGTGTAGTATTAGTTATCACTGGAACAGTAATCCAGAGACCTCAGTTAATGCTGTGGAAACATGCATTCAAATCTCATGATGGTATTGGAATTGAAAACTAATCTTAGTAATGGTATCAATCATTGTAAAAACCCATCTCGTTGGTGAGTGTCCTTTAGGGAAGGAAATCCACTGTCCTCACTTCGTCAGGCCTATCTGTAACTCCAGATCCAAAAGAACATGGTTGACTCTTAACTGCCCTCTGAAAGCTCTGGCAAATCATTAAGTTCAAGCATAACTGGGTGAACAACAATGGCCACGTCCTATGAAAGAATAAAGAAAACAAAATCCTAATTCTCCATTACCTGGGATAATAGGAACTGCAGATGCTGGAGAGTCCAAGATAAGAAGGTGTAGAGCTGGATGAACGCAGCAGGCCCAGCAGCATCAGAGGAGCAGGAAAGCTGACGCTTTGGACCTAGAATGAGGGTCTAGGCCCGAAACGGCAGCTTTCCTGCTCCTTAGATGCTGCTTGGCCTGCTGTGTTCATCCAGCTCCACACCTTGTTATCTCCATTACCTGAATTTATTTAAATATTGACAACTGATCAGAGAACTATCAATTTCCACCAGGAATATTAAACGTAAAAGTGGATTTTAACATTTCCCCAGTTCAACAGCCCCATTTATGAAGCAGCATGATGTCACAGCAATGATTCATCTTCTTCTGTAGTTGTTGTCCAAGTTAAAAGTGATGCTTGTGCAAAATGAGCAAATAATGTTCACCCTAGCATCTGAGAAAGGACTAGGGATAGTTCCCTCTGTAACAATCTTCGTTATGAACCTACATACATTATTATTTGAATGTTATATTTATACAGCTGAAGAGTTCTGGGCCTATGGCACTGAAGTCATGGCCATCGATGACAGAGCAATTCAAATCCTGTTTGACCAAGAGGCTAAAATTAGAGCAGAACCATTATCTCGGAGCCTTGTAGGACAAGAGGCGATTCCAGAGAAAAGGGTAACGCCAAGGAGGAAACTGAAAATAATGATGAGAATTTTGAAATAAAAACATTGCTTGACCAGGAGCCAGTGTAGGTCAGCAAGCACGAAAAGGATTGTTATGAGTAAGATATAGACCGCTGTTTGGGATGAACTCAAGTTTATAGAGGGGAGAATGCAAAAGACCACCCAAGGTCTATTTGCATAGTCACATCTACACATGAGAGTTTCAGCAGCACATGACCATATTGCATATTATAGTTGTGTTGGTTCATTTCTTGTATCATGCATGCATCTTTCCTAGCAGGATCACTGCACAGCAATCAGGAACAGGAATTCCAGCTGACCTTTTCCCCGCTCTACACCAGAAGCTAGATACATCACATTGCACTGACTCAAATCAGTGAACACAGGCCAGGAACTAAACTTGGGACCTATTGGTCTTCATATCTGTGTATCACACGATAAATATCTTTACCATCTTGACCAGGGCTATCTCACAATTTGATTTTTTTCCTTTTTGAATAATTCTCAGTATAATCAAAACATGGCTCAATTTCAGCAGTCATAGTGAAAAGTCACATCTCATTGACAGAATATGACCTATTGTCCTAGATATGTATTTGCATTTGACTGACTGACATAAAAGTGAAATACAAACTTTACATTCATCAGTTTCAGTTATTACAACAAACTGGAGGAAAATTCTGTTCAATTAATGTTTTCAAATTGTATCCACCCTGATTGAGTATCCTGTTAGTTAAAATGACACATCTTTTGAATCCATTAGTCTAAAAATACCAACTTTTTGTTCCTAAATTGTGTTGATTTTCCAATTCATCATTTGAAAATTAGTCTTGGAATGAAATTCAAAAACTGGTTGATTGTAGCATGGTGTCCAATGAGAGTTTGATAACATTCCATGAAAATAAATGGTTCCTAGCCCCTAAAAGAACAAAAATTAATTGCACAAAAGAGGAAATAACAAATAAATGTACGACAATTTAAAAAGAGGTAGATATAAACAGTAAAGAAAATCAATTCTTCTCCCAGCAATAGTCTTTATGTGTCCAACGTTTTAGCTTTTTTTTAAACTGACAAAGTTACACTCATTGCCCTTTGACTTTCAGCATATTTACCAGATATTATTCTTTCTATTACCGTTACTCCTTGAGATACACTCAAACACCAGCTACAAGACTGAAAAGCTACATTTGGTATAATTGCCAATAGCGTTAAACTTTTCTGCAACAATTTTGTTGTTAATTTTTCCTTCAGGATTTTAACCAACAGAACATTATGATGATTTGTAGCAGAGGGACAGAAGGTAAGATACTATGGAGCAATAGAAACATAGTAACTAGGAGCAACTGCAGGCTATTTGCTATTTCAAGACTCCTCCATTATTACGAGATAACAAAGTGTGAAGCTGGATGAACACAGCGGGCCATGAACACTGAGCTCTGATGAAGGGTCTAGGCCTGAAACGTCCCTGAACACAGCAGGCCATGCAGCATCTCAGGAGCACAAAAGTTGATGTTTCGGGCCTAGACTCTTCATCAGAGCTCTGTGTTCATGGCTTGCTGTGTTCATCCAGTTTCACACTTTGTTATCTTGGATTCTCCAGCATCTGCAGTTCCCATTATCTCTGCTCCATTATTATGTATGGTTTTGGCTGATTGTCTATCTTAATGCCATATTCCTGTTTTCTCTCTTGAATACTTGACGCCTTTATTAGTTAAAAAAATCTCTTTCTTGACTATATGCAAGTCTTCTGATGATTTCACATGTTAACTACACTTTAAGTGAAGAAAGGTTTCCTCATATCAGTCTTAAATGGTCAACCCCACATCCTGGCACTGTGCACTCTGGTTCTAGACTCCCAGCAAGGGAAAACATCTTCACTGCCTCTAGCTTGTCCAGCCCTGTTAGAATGTCGTATGTTACAATCAGATCCCCTCTCATCCTTCTGAACTCTAGTGAATATAGGCTCAGTAGAAAAATCTGTCCTCATAAGATAGTCCAGCCATCTCAGTATCAGCTGAGTGAATCTTCACCTGCACTTCCTCTATGGAAAATATATCCTTCCTTAGGTAGGGAGACCAAAACTGCATGTTAAACTTCCGGTATGATCTCACCAACGCTCTGTATAACTGCAGTAAGACATCCCTCCTTCTGAACTCAAATGCTTTTGCAACAAATAATACATTATTTACCTTCAAACAAAAACAGAAAATGCTGGCAAAACTCAATAGGTCTGGCAGCATCTGTGGGAAGAAAGTACAGTTAACCTTTTGAGTTCAGTGACTTTTCATCAGAACTGATAGCAGCTGGGACAAACTGGTATTTTATGGTGAAGATGAGATTTGAGAGGTAGTGAGCAAATGGATGGAGATGGAGTCCAGACAGAGAGATATGAAAGGGGTAGGTAAACAAGGACATTATGGGTGGCAGGCCATGAAAGAAGAGAGACTGAACGAGTGATAATGAGAGCTGAGGTTGATACAGATTGGGTAGGGAATGCTGAAAATACACCAGGCAATACGATAATTGGCTTGGGAGTGGGCGGGAATGCACAAGCATCACTGTGCTAAAAGCACCCATGTCTTAAGAGGGCCGAAAGGCGGGGGGTGGGTGGGTAAAAAAAATAGAAGGATGGGATCAGGCTCTGAGGTCAGAGAATCATCATAGGATCCCTACAGTATGGAAGCAGGCCATTCAGCCCATCAAGTCCACCCAGACCCACCCTCCATCCTATCTCCATAACCCTGCATTCTCCACGGCTAATCCACCTAATCTACACATTCCCCAGGCACTACAGGGCAATTTAGCATGGCCAATCTACCTAACCTGTACATCTTTGGACTGCGGGAGGAAACATGAGCACTGCAGACTCAGGGACAATGTGCAGACAGACAGTCATCCAAGAGTAAAATCGAACTGGGGTCCATGACACTGTGAGGCAGCTAGGAGTGTTCCAGGTACCCAGCAGAAAGACAGATACAATCTTTTTGACCAGATTCCTAATTGCTTCTGGCACCTGCCTGCCTACTTTTAATGATGATATAGGATTAGATTCTGAGGGGATGGTCATGGGCACCTTACTGACAGTGAAGTGGTCCCAGATGCCTCCTCCTGAGGAGCCCACTGAAGCCCTGATGGCAATGACTGCTTTCATGATTTCAAGCTTCCAGATGATAACATTACACCTGAAGATGTGCTCCAGCAAATATTGGCGGGTTCCCATTTTATAAAGTTTAGTTGTTCACAGCGTGTTGGTGTCACCTAACCTACATCACCTACATCCTAAGAATGAAAAAAAATAAAAAGGGGAGCAAATGGTTCAACGCAGCAGAATTATGGTTTCAAAATGCCGATAGTTTGTTCCAAATAATCCTGATGCTAGAAATGTTCTCATTGTAGGTGCACTGTCTATTCTTGTTCAGATGGTAGAGGACAGTCATGTCTCTGTCAATGTGGAACAGGTAAGTTTGGTTATCATACTGTCAGTCTCTGGATCATTCCGGTGACCTGAAGATTGTGGGTACAGCTGACTGGGACAGGAGGACCTAGAAAATGCACTGTGGCAAATCCAAGGCTCCTTTGAAAACACCTTCCAAAACCATGGCGTCTATGATAACCTTCTGCCTGTGTAGGTATTGAACACGTGCTGTTGTGATCCTGTACCAGCTGAGATGATGATAAAGGTCCTGCTTTCCCAATCTCACTGCTTGCTTGAGGCATGGTGACCCTCAGGTTGAACTGACCACCAGTGTTCTCTCTTTCTGTCTTTCTCTCCCTCTGACTCTTTCTCATGAGACAACAGTTTATGGTCCTCTGGGAGTATGACAATTTATCTACACCAGATGAATTGCAGCACTTCAAGACAGCTCACCAGAACCTCTAAAGAACAAATAGGAATAGGCATTATATCCTGGTCTTGGAAACAATAAACGCATTAGAAGACTGAGTAGATATAATCATTTTGCAACTTCAACTGGAAATGCAAGCATGCAGATGCAGTTCACTGAAATTACAATGAGTTGGAATGAATTGACATTTGAAAAGTCAATCAACATCTGCTGTCCAAGTTCAATGTGAAGACCAACTCCTAAATGTACAATGTTTTCTGTTTATATACATCATACTAAAAGTTCTTTGTTAGCATTTTACTAAAAAAGCCAAGGCTACAAAATTTCATCTACTATTCTTCCCAATCCTTTATTCATTTACTGCATTATGAAATAAGACTACATTGTAAGACCCTCATTTCTGAGAGACACAGTATTATGTCAGTAGTTGTGTGTCATTGCCTTTCATTTCAGCGGCAGGATGAGGAGAAAAAATACAAGTCCTTCTCAGTCAGAGTGGGAATCTAACCACTCACTAGCCATCTAGCCAACTTAGTTAACATGCCCCTCATTTTGAAGGAATATGAAATATAATAATTATAGAAAAATGTTCAAACATTTATGATGTTAATTCACACATTTATGAGCTTTCACAAAAGAAAACCGGTTCAATTCAACTCACTAAGCTTCTTAACAACTTCTACTAATGATGTTTCGATTTTCATCCTATGGCATGAAATTTCAAGGAAAGAAATCTTCCTCCCCCTATTGTTGGACCAGAAATTGGATATTGCAAATGAAAGTTAGATTGCTTTAGTGATCCATCTTCTGTCAATGAAATTCTCCTGAACTTTTTTTTTGTGTACTCCTTCACCACTACATATAGTTTTACATAAAATCAGTCATTAACTCCATACAGATTTAGTTTACCTGACTGAGCATTAGGGAAGTCCGATTTACAGAATAAGTATTTTATTCAGAAAATAGTGTGTCAAAAATCTAAATATTACCTTTAACCTATACAGTTAAAGGTACGACCAAATTATTAGCTATGATAGATAGGAGGTGAATAAATATGAAAATCTGACCATTGATCAATGGAATATGCCCTGCCCAACACCTCCACACAAGAACAGCCAGAAGACTCTTCTGGTGCAGTAGCAGTGCTCCTACCTATGATGCTCTAGTGGTATGTTATAACACATCTGAACAGGTTGATTAGAAATGCCTACAAAGATAGCCAAGACCGCGCTGAAGAGCAAGGTACATGTTTGACAATCATTTGAGAATTATTTTACATTAAAACCAATATCTGCTTTGCTACAGAAGGCAATACTGGAGTTTTCCTCAACATACTGTCATTCTTGGATTTAAAAAAAATGTTGTGAATCTGAAACACAGGCAGAAACTGCTGGAAATACTCAGCAGGTCGGGCAGCTTCTGGAGATAGAAACAGAACTCAGTTTTGAAGGCGGATTACTGGACTCAAAACATTAACTCTTTTCTCTCCACTGATGCTGCTAGACCTGCTGAGTTTCTATAGAAATTTCTGTTTTTGTTACTGTAATTCTTGGGTTGGGTGGAATTTGGACTTGCCTTGGTTAGCATACAACAATATCCAAAGTTATTTTTATCTTTATCACTTGTATTGTGAAAATGATATATCCATCACTTGCTTAATACCAATATTAATTCATTGTCCAATAAAAAAAATGAATAAGACTCATGTTTTATAATTTGCAGGTCACCATCTCCAGCAGTTTACTGCCGAAACAATAAAGGTAACAATAAAGGTGAAAATAATCCTGATTATATGGTGACCTATTAATTTTGTTCAACAATATACTGCATCAGCAAGTAATGAGAGAACTACTCTCGATTCCTCACATAGCAAGTTCTCAATTTCAGGCAATCTGAACAAAGTGCTAAGGGAAAAGGAAGTAAAATCATCAGATGCTTTATTGAAGTTGGAGCAAAGTAGTGAGAAAAATGGAAAGTTACTAGTTTTAAAATATGACAGTTTTCATGCTCTCTTCTGATATTTCCAGGAATTTCTATTCCTAGTGATGAAACTGTGGAGAAATAAGTTACATATATCCTTAAAAGCACAAGCAAAAGGTGACCTAGTTTGAAAAATCTTTACTTTGACTTGCAAGCAGTTGTTTACTAATATAACTATGGTGTGTCAAATATATGGGATAATTTGATTAATAATCAAATTCAAATATATTTCAATGTATTCAAATACTGTCATTCAACTTAAGGAGCAAAACTTAAGGTCTAAAAATTGAACGTGCACATAAACTATAGCAGAAGCATTCCAACAAATTGATGTGTGGCATGGTATGGGCTTGACAATGTTGCATAATAAAATTGACATTTTCTGAAATTCAATCTCATAGAATTCGTAAAAATCCTAATTCAATGATTTCTAACTACTTCTGATTTCTAACTACTTCTTTCTGAATACAATGGGATGCTTAAAGGGTTCAATACATTAATTCCAAATTATTAATAATATCACATAAACAGAAACTGCTGAAAGATACACATTGCTGTCTCAGTGTGCATTAATTGGTATAGACACACAGTTGTAAGTGCAACATACACTGTGTAGGACCATACTGCATCAGCCTTTTTTTTCATTTGGCATGTTGTTAGCATTACTCTTTCTGTGAATGTGAGCTGTAGCAGTAACCACAAAGCTATACATTAAGAACAACATCTGCAAATATCTATTCTCTAAAAAATTTCTAACATTTTTGTATTAAATACTTGGGAAATAAAATTTACATAATTAAGGACCAATTACCACCATTTGGTAGCCTTTTAATGATTATGATGCATAGCAGAACCTGATTGATTTTTTTTTATTTGGGCAGTTTCAGTAATGATTGCCCATGTGTAGTGAAGTAATAGACAACGAGGATGATTTTGCTTGAGTTTTTGGGTCACTTTTGCTCATTGCTAAATTGACTTGAGTTTGTTTTCAGGTCTGTGAAATGAAATAGCTCTATTCAATTATGCAGCCATCTCCTGCCTAGGATGCAATTAATATTTTGGCACTGAAAATAAACTAAAATAAAATTAACTAAATCAGCAGGGTGACCTTCTTTTATTGCTGATGAATAAAACACAATTTTTACGCATGGCTGAGTGCAAGGAGAAGGGCATTTCTGGGAAAAATGATTTTGTCAATTAGCTGGTGGTTGAAGAGAGGGGTTCTTAAGCAATATATTATCTTAGCTGACAAATTAAAACTGTCTGATTTTTTATGTAAAAACATACAGTTTCTTGTAAAAAGGGATGAGATAAGTGATTTTCTGAGTGGTGATCAGGTACAAAGGTTTGGTAATGCCGACTAGATAAGACCATAACATGTAGGGGCAGAAACAGCCCATTTGACCTATCGAGACTGCTATGCCATTCAATGAGACCACATTGATCTCATAATCCTCAATTCCACTGTCCTCATAAACCATGATTGCTTTACTAATTAAAAATGCATCTTTGACTTGAATATACTCAATGACCCAGTCTCAACAGCCCTCTGCTGTAAGGAATTTTACAAATTCATCAATTTCTGAGAGAAAATGTTCCTTCTCATCTCTGCCTTAAATGGGAGATACCTCATTCTGATATATACCACCTGGTCTTAGACTCTTCCAAAAGGGGAAACAACATTTCCATATTTACACTGCCAAATCCACGAAAATCTTGCTTGTTTCACTAAGATCTCATTTCTTTCTTGTAAACTGAAATGAGTGCAAACCTAATTTACTCAACGTGTCCTCTTAAGAAAATCCCTCCATAAAGGAAAACAACCTAGTGAACCTTCACTGGAGTTCTTTTAATTCCAGAGTATCTTTCCTTACATAAGGAGTCAAATGAATACTGTCACAGTATTCCAGGCATTGTGTAGACTTAGCAAGGCCTTTGTATTTTTATTCTCCATTCCCTTTGAAATTAAGGCTAATAGTCCATTTACCTGCAATATTGCCTACTCATCTTGAATGCTATAGTCTAGTGATTAATGCACAAGGAACAGCAAATCCCTCTGTACGGAAGCTTTCTCCATTTAAATAATGTTCAGCTCTTCTAATCCTCCTCCCAAAGTGCATGACCTTGTATTTTTCCACATGATGTTCCACCTACCAAGTTTCTGCCCACCTACTTAATCTGTTCTATTGCCTCTGTGGACTCTTTCGATCATCATCACTGTTTCCCTTCCTACCTATTTTTGTGTCAATTGCAAATTTGGCAATAATACATTCACTGTTCTCATCCAAGTCATTTTTACATACTGTAAGTAATTGTGAGCCCAGCACTGATCCCTGTGGTGCTTCATTCATTACAGGCTGCCATCCTTCAAATTCTCCCTTTATCCAAATCTGTCTTCTTTTAGTTCATCAATCCTCTATCCATGTGAATTACTATTTCCAAAATCGTAGGCTATTATCATGTTAAGTTGCCTCATGTATAGTATCTTATTGAAAAACTTCTGGAAATCCAAATGCATTACATTTTAGGTTCCCCTTTATCTGTCTTGCTTGTTATCTCTTCAAAACTAATAAATTTGTTGGGCATAATTTCCCTTTCATGAACCAAGCTGACTCTTCTTGATTGTACTTTGTATTTCAAAATGCTCTACTTTTACATGTTCTACTTTACAACATTGACTCACATTTTCCAATGACACAAGTTAACTGGCCTAACGTTACTCAATTTTTGTCTCCCTACCTATTTGATTAAGGTATTGCATGACCAGTTTTCCAATGCTCTGGGAGATTTCTAGAATCAAAGGATTCTTGGAAGATTACTACTAATGCATCCACTATCTCCTCAGCTAAGTTATTATCAACTTATTATGTCTACGCATGTATCAGCCGTCAACCCCAACAGTTTCTCTAGTGCTTTTCTCGTGATAGGTAACATGTTTTTTCCTCCCCTCTATTTTAGCCCCCTGATTAGTTTTGGAATGGTATTAATGAATTCTACTGTGAAGATTGAAGGAAAGTATTTGTCCAATTCCTCTGCCATTTGCTGGTTTCATACTATTTTTATTTCCCCAGCCTAATGTATTAAGCAGCCTCTGTTGATTTTGTCCCCTCTCTTCCTTTCATATTCTGAAAGAAGTTTGTACTGTCTATTTTTATATTACTTGTTTGTTTGTCCTCATACCGTTTTCGGCCTTTATCGCTGTGTTGATCATCTTTTGTTGGCTTCTAAAACTTTTCCAATCCTCTGGGTTAAGACAATTCTTGTCATAGTGAATACTATTTTCCTTCAAATTGATACTCTCTATAAGTTCCTTTGTTAAACATATTTGGTTTATGCTCATCCGCGGATCCTTCTTCCTCACTGGGATATTTCTTTGCTGGGAGTCATGAACTATTTTCTTAAACATCTGACTTTCAACTGTCTTTTCTGCTAAACTTCTGTCCCAGTCTTTTCCTGCAACTCTGCCCTCATCCCTACATAACTACACCTATTAGAGTTTAGCACAATTGTTTCTAACTCAGAATTCTCACGTTCAGACTAAATGTTAAACAGGCAGTCACTGTTGCCTAGCGGACCTTTTACTACAAGATCAGTTATTCAGTCGGCATCATTACATATTGTCAAATGCTCCTTCCTGCTCTGTGGTTGGATCCACAGCATAATATTCAAGGAAACTGTCCTAAATACCCACTCTGAATTTTTCTTCATGGCTATCTTGTCCAATTTGACTTTTCCAAACTATATGAAGATTAAAGTTACCCATGATTAATGTGATGCATTTTTTACATGCCCTCATTATCTCCTGCTCTATTCTGTTCTATAGAACAGTTACTATTGGAGGGACAATAGACTATTCCCACCAGCATCTTCTCTCCCTGTTTCTTATCTCCAAACTTATGGATTCTACATCATCCACCCAAGATCACTTCCTGGTATTATACTCTGTGAGATATTGCATTTTGGTTCAACAAACAAATGCAGAGCCTATACAATTAATGGTAGGGATCTAGGCGTTCAGGTATATAATTCTCTGGAGTTTGTGTTACATACAAACAGGGTGGCTAAAAAGGTACTTGGCATGCTTGCCTTCATTGCTAAGTCCTTTGAGCATAGAGGAGCTGGGAAGTCATGCTGAGGTTGTACAGGACATTATTGAGTCCAGTTCTGGCTGCCCAGTTATGCAAAGCATATTATTAAGCTGGAGAGGGTTCAGAAGGGATTTACCAGGATGTTACCAGGTATGGAAGGTTTGGGTTATAAAGAAAGGCTGGGTAGGCTGGAATTTTTTTTTACTGGAGCACAGGAGGTTGAGAGGTGACCTCTTGGAAGTTTGTAATATAATGAGGGATCTAGATAGAGTTAATGGTAGCTGTCTTTTCCCGAGAATGGGGTATTTCAAGACAAGGGGGCACATTTTAAGGTGAGAGGAGAGAGATTTAAAAAAAGATTTGAGGGGCAATTTTTTTTCTCCTTTACACAGAGGGTGGTCTATATGTGGAATGAACTTCCTAAGAAAGTGGTGGATGCGGGTATAATTACAAATTTTAAAAGACATTTGTATAAGTATATGAGTAGGAAATGTTTGGAAGAATATGGGCCAGACCAGGCAAATTGGACTGGTTTGGGATTATGTTCAGCATGACCTGGTTGGACCAAATGGTCTGTTTCTGTATTGAATGACTCTATGACTCATGCCCTGTTTGTCTGAAGCATAACCTCCTTATTTTTACATTCAATTTCTCTTCTAGTAAAGGAAACATCCAAACTTTAGAAGTAGTATCATGAAACAACTTGTAAAGCGACAGTATTGAATTGTGAGAAACAGGAACGGACCCATTTCAACTCCAGAAAACGTAGTGGATGTGTGGTGGTAAGCCAGACACTAAGTAAAACAGAGAAGATAATTTCAAACTGGTTTTTACTTACTTTACATGACAAGGACAACTGTCCCATCCCTGTCTTCATTCGGCATTTCTATTCACCTTCTTAATTATTCGCTGTACCCAAATATTAATGTTTTATGAATTATGCAATAGAAAACTTGGCTCCCTCTGCCCTTTGGAATGATGCAATCATTCTATGGTTAAGTAATATTTCTTTTCATTCTGCCTAGCAAAGTGATGGACTCACATTTTCCCACAGGATACGCCAGCCATCAGATTTTTTTCTCACTTACTTAATCTATCTATATCTATCAGCATGCTTTGGCTCATCTGCACATTTAAGCACTGTGCCTTCACTCTCTTTATCTAAGCCATTCTTGTAAATTATAAAAGGTTGAGGGCCCAGCACAGACAATTGTGGACCTCTCTTGGCACAGTCTGTAAATTAGAAATAAAAATAAACATTTATTCATACTTGGTTTACTGCTTGCCAGCCAATGTCCTATCTATGTCACCCTCTATGAGTTTCTAGTTTGTACAGTAACCCCATATGTGGCAGCATGTTACATGCCTTTTAGAATCCAAGTGCAATACATCAATGAGTTTCCCTTTATCCAGACTGCATTTTACTCGTTGAAGGCATTCCAATAAATTGGATAAACATGATATCCCCTCACAAAATCGTGTTAATTCTTCCCAGTCACAGACCAGTTCAACATTGGGGTAGAATACTTTGTTGTTCACATAGCTGGTGGCTCCCTGTGCTCTGATAATGGTCTATTACATTCTAAACATGATGAAAGATATTCCCAGAGCTCTCTCATTTGGCTTTTGGTGTCATTTAACTGTTTGTTCAGGCAAGGAGACGAGCTGTTTGTTGCCATTGTACACGGCACCTAAGAAGAAATACATGATATCTTCTGCAGCAGCCAGAAAGATTGCAAAAGCAGCGCCCTCTTTGGCAACAATAGGAAAAGCATCAATGTGCCCTGCCTCTCAACTTCTCCTTTTAGGTTATTGTTTAAAATCTAGTTCTTTGATCAAGCTTTTGTCAATCTGTCCTAACATTTCCTCATATTCCCAGTGTCAGGTTTAATCTGATCTCATTGGGAAATGATTTGGAATGCCTTAATGTGTTAACGGTGCTTTATAAATGAAAGCTGTTGCTGCACCTGACATAGATCACATTCTTCAGAAATATTCTGCCTGAAAAAGCAGATATTATTTGTACTGCTGCTCAGAAATGCCAAGATATTAACTCTTGACCCCATAGATTTAGCTGTTTTCCTCAACTGCTGTCTTAACAGACCCACCTCGTTGTTCAGGTTGCTGCTCCTGCTCCTATTTCTCCAACTGTTCACCCTTCGAAAGCAGTGGAAAAGAAAAGCACTCATAATAATCATCAAGCACTTAATGAAGGCAGGGATGGGAAAGAGGTCCTCATCGTATTAAGTAAGCAAATACCTGTTTGGAATTTTTTTCTCTGTTCCACTTAGGATCTGGCTTACTGCCACTCACACAGTACCTTTCCAGAGTTGAAATGTGTATATTCTTATTACTCATAAGTCAATACTGTCAGTTTAGGAATAGCTTCATGACACATCGAAAGTTTGGATATTTCTCTTGTGCTTGAATAATATGAAATGAACTAAGTACTCAAGATGCAGCTTCAGCAGAGAATTAAACAGGTTCACATAATGGCTTCATACTAATACTCTCCTGATGTGGCAATATAGCTTTGTGCTATTTGCTTTATTGATTGCTGCTTTGCAATACCTGACAGCGTATGTACTGCTTCTACTATCAGTCCCAGATCTTGTTCAGTCTATTCCCTAGCTAGGTCAACATCATTCGCTAAGCAAATATGTTACCAATTTATATATATATTTCACCTGCCATTGTTTTAGCCATGTTCAAATTTTGTCTACGGTCTGTTGTAAAGTTCCTTCTATGTCTTTCTAATTTGACTTGTCTTATAATGTAGTATTGTTAATTTAGCAAATGTATTAATTTAGACAATATGCAAGATTAATTTTTGATGCAGCAATGCAGAATACTGGCAATACAACCGGCCCTATTTTCCCTTCTAATGACTTCAATGGGCAGCATACCAATATCGGCAGTTCCACAATTAATGGTTGATCTTTAATGCCCTCAGGGTTACAGGTATGACAAGTAAGTGCAGCCTTGTCGACACCACCCACAATAGGAGAACAATATGAAGTCATAGAACATAGAACAGTACAGCACAGAACAGGCCCTTCAGCCCACGATGTTGTGCCAACCATTGATCCTCATGTATGCACCCTCAAATTTCTGTGACCATATACATGTCCAGCAGTCTCTTAAATGACCCCAATGACCTTGCTTCCACAACTGCTGCTGGCAACGCATTCCATGCTCTCACAACTCTCTGTGTAAAGAACCCGCCTCTGACATCCCCTCTATACTTTCCTCCAACCAGCTTAAAACTATGACCCCTCGTGTTAGCCATTTCTGCCCTGGGAAATAGTCTCTGGCTATCAACTCTATCTATGCCTCTCATTATCTTGTATACCTCAATTAGGTCCCATCTCCTCCTCCTTTTCTCCAATGAAAAAGGTCCGAGCTCAGTCTACCTCTCTTCATAAGATAAGCCCTCCAGTCCAGGCAGCATCCTGGTAAACCTCCTCTGAACCCTCTCCAAAGCATCCACATCTTTCCTATAATAGGGCGACCAGAACTGGACGCAGTATTCCAAGTGCGGTCTAACCAAAGTTTTATAGAGCTGCAACAAGATCTCACGACTCTTAAACTCAATCACCCTGTTAATGAAAGCCAAAACACCATATGCTTTCTTAACAACCCTGTCCAGTGGCGAAGCAATTGCATTTCTCGCTTCCCAAAGCAGCCGAGGACAAATCAGGTCTGGGCCTGGCGACTTGTCAATCTTAATGTTTGGTAAAATTTTCAGCACATCAGCTCCCTCTATCTCTATCCAAAATATTTGAGGCCTCAATTATTGATCCTTTTACTTTGCCTAAATTTGGCTCAAAATCCTGGATTAACTTGGAAGAGTAATAATGGATAATCATTACAGATTGATTTCATAACAGAGATGCTCCTTTTTGTCTTGCTCACACCTCTTTAGCATAGTGTAGAAGGCTGATACTAATGTCACAAGTAATTTATATGATCATGTAACCTTGTATTATTCCAAGATTCTATCGCAGAAACTACTAGGCAACCAGCGTACACCACCAGAGTCCCAAGGTACTGATGCAGGTCTCTCAGGGCGAGTCAGATATACAGAGAATGTCTATGTTGTTTCCCCTGTGATTTCACACTTAGTTTTTTGGCCACTGCCACTCCTTCAAATACAAATGCACGTGCGTGAGGGACATACATTTTGATTTCCAAAAACCAAATGTGGCAACAAAATTGTTAAAACTGCCAACAAATGAAAAGTTATCACAACTACTGAATCTTGCCTTCGGTCTTTCAGTATTTGAAGAGCACTATTTTTTTTGGATGTCTAACAGGTTACAGAGGAGTAAATTTAGCAAGGCTCCATGCTACTGCAGAAAAATTAATCGATGCACTGTTCCAAGATTTTTCATTTTGCTTTTGTTGCAAACAATACTGTCAGCTGAGACAACAAAGTGTGAAGCTGGATGAACACAGCAGGCCAAGCAGCACCCCAGGAGCACAAAAGCTGACGTTTCGGGCCTAGACCGAAGGGTCTGCTTGGCCTGGTGTGTTCATCCAGCTTCACACTTTGTTGTCTTGGATTCTCCAGCATCTGCAGTTCCCATTATCTCTGAATACTGTCAGCTGTGCTGGATTTTGCAAAATTCACCTTACAGTTCACAGAAGAATGTAAATAAGAACGAATGCTGGAGTTCCCAAACTTTCCAGTAACTTCCAACTCTTGCAATTTATAAGTGCTCTTTAGTGCTAGCTTAAACTGTCGGTGTGTTTCTGTAGTTAAGGCCTGCTGCTCTTGTTACTCATTGACACTTCAAAAGAGTTGACACAAATTTGGATGAAACAGATCACCAGTTGAGTCAAGATCAGTTTGGTTTATTGATTCAAACTGTGAATGGTAAATAATGGGTGCTTCTTCCCATCTGATCTGAATGTGGGTGAATGCCCCTTTACAGTTTTGCTTCAAATACATTGCTTTGGAAAATTATTCACATAGCTTGTAACTTAGCAGGTAGAATGCAAAGCTAAAAATTCAACTGAGCGCAATTCAAAACTTTCTGGTACGGAGATCACAATACCAATTTCCGTGATCCTGATTAAAATGTTGTAGAAAATATACTAACCTCATGCTGCTTTTCACTATGTCATGATCTTGCACCACACCCTCAGATTTGTTATTATCCAGTTAGGGATTAATAACTTGTAGATTAGATTCCCTACAGTGTGGCCTTTCGGCCCAACAAGTCCACACCGCCCTTGAAAGATCCCACCCAGACACATCCCCCTATTACCCACAAACCCTTGAAGACTATGGGCAATTTAGCTTGGCCAATCCACCTAACCTGCACATCTTTGGACTGTGGGAGGAAACCAGAGCATCCGGAGGAAACCCACGCAGACACGGGGAGAATGTGCAAACTCCGCACAGACGGTTACCCGAGGCTGGAATCGAACCCGGGTCCCTGGCGCTGTGAGGCTGCAGTGCTAACCACTGAGCCACCGTGCCACATGCTTTTTAAAGCAGTTAATGAATTTTGGGCATTCCAAATCCTTAACAATAGAATGAAACCACAAGATTAGTGGTTTGAACAATCAAAAATAGACTTTACTGTACCAAACCAAAAAGTAAATTAGTTTAAAATATCCAGCTTAGACTCGAACATTCAAAATCAGCCTGAGGTATACTAATTAGTGATTAACAGATTTGATTGACTTTTTCAATGGGGTACCAAGATGTATAGAATCATAAAATTCCTACAGTGTGGAAGCAGGCCATTCATGCCCATTGATCAACACTGACCTCCAAACAGCATCCCACCCAGACCCACACCCTTACCCTGTAATCCTGCACTCTCATGGCTAATCCAACTCGCCTGCGCATCCCTGACACAATGGGCAATTGAGAATGGCCAATCCACCGAACCCACATGTCTTTGGACTCTGGGAAGAAACCGGAGCACCCGGCAGAAAACCATACAGACACGGGGAGAATGTCCAAACTCCACACAAACAGTCGCCCAACAGTGGGATCGAACCTGGGTCCATGGGTCTGTGAGGTAACAGTGCGAACTACTGAGCTACTGTGCCATTATAGTGCATTAGATATTATCTACACTGACTTCAGTCAGGCATTTGACAAGGTTACCCATGGGAGACTGGTCAAGAAGCTAACAGCCCACATGATCCACAGCAATTAGATACAGAATTGGCTTAGTGGCAGGAGACAATGGGTGATGGTCGAAGACTGTTTTGTGATTTGAAGCCTGGGTGCCGTGGCACACTGCAAGGTTTGGTGCTGTTTGTAGTATATATTGGACGCAAGTGTAGGAGGTTTGATCAGTAAGCTCACAGTTGACAAGAAAATTGGTGGTCTAGTAAATAAAGAGGAGGAAAGCCTTAGACTGCAGGACAACATACTTTGCTGGTCAGATGGGCAGGACAGTGTTCAATAGAATTTAACCAGGTAAAGTGTGAATTACTGCATCTTGGGAGAACAAAATAACGCAAGAGGGTACATGATGAATGGCAGGATTTCAGGAAGTACAGAGGATCAGAGGGATCTTGTGTGCACATCGACAGATCCTTGAATGCAATAGGACAAGTAAATAAGGTGGTAAAGAAGGCACACGAAATACATGTCTTTAGTAAATTAAGGCATTGAATACAAGAGCAAGGTGGTCATGGTGGAGCTGTATAAGACGTTAGTAGATCATTGTTCCAGTAATATGTGCAATTCTGCTCATCGCACTATAGGAAAGATGTGATTTTTGAAGACAGGGTGCAATGAAAATTTGCCATGATGATTCCTTCAAGCAAAGAAGGCTGAGGGAGGGGGCCCTGACTCGGGGTACTAAACAGAGGGGGGCACAGTGGGATAGATAGGAAGAAATGCATCCCCTTAGTAGGGGGTCAATAACCAAGGATCATAGATTTAAGGTAAAGATACGAGGTTTAAGATGGAACTTAAGGATGATTTTTCTCATCCAGAGGGTTGTGGGTATCTGGAATTCAGCCTGAATGGGTGATAGAGGTGGGAACTATCACATCATTTCAAAGTTATTTTGTTGAACATTTGAAGTGCCATAGCGTACAAAGCTACTGGTCAATTGCTAGAACATGGGGCTATGACACCATTGGCCAAAGGTCCTCTTTACATGCTGTAAAACTCTATTATGCTATCTACCTCATGCTCTAAGAAAATCAATTTGAGACAAATCTAATCTGCAAACTCTGGTCAAGCACAAAATGTTGCACGTTAAATGGCACATATGACCAATACAAATCCCATTTTTTTTTATTTGCTCATTCATGGGGATATGCGTATCACTGTTTAAGACAGCATTTATCACACACTCCTTATTGTCTGCAAGTAGACTGTAGTGAGCTGCCTCATTGAATTGATGCAGTCCTTGGTATGTAAGGACATCCACAGTGCTGTTGAATTAGAATTCAATTTTATAGTCACGTGTGCTCAAGTACAGGGGATAGGACTAAAGTGAAAAGACCTAGCATTTTGATGCTCCAACACTGAAGGAGCAGTGATATAGTTCAGAGTCAGGCTGCTATTGTGGCTTAGCGGGGAATTTTCAAGTGGTGCTGAGGTTCCTGTGCATCCATTGTCCTTGTTTTTTTAGGTACTAGGAGTTGTGGATTTGAAGATGCTGTCAAAAGAATGTTGATGATTTGTTTCTTGTGAATAGTATACGTTATTGCCACTTTCCATCGATGGTGAAGGGAGTGAATGATAAAGGTGGTGGATGACTTGCCAATCAAGCAAGCTGCTTTGTCCTGGATTTCAGGAAGTACAGAGGATCAGAAGGATCTTAGTGTGCACTTCGACAGATCCTTGAATGCAATAGGACAAGTAAATAAGGTGGTAAAGAAGGCACACGAAATACATGTCTTCTATAATTCAATTTCCACCGTAATGTGAATCATATAGGCTTTGTATCAGGTTGAGCTGATTATTAGCTATGTGCTAGACCCCCAACTCAATTATTTTACCTTAGAATTAAATAGGCAGTTCAATGTATAATTCTTTACAAAACCTGACATTCCTGTCACCATCCTAGGACTTGGAAATTAACAGTCCACCGACAATCATCGCAACTGCCCTCACCATTGTTACAGGTGTGAGTATTTCACACCATCTTCTCAATAAGACAATCTGAGCCTTTTTTTAGCCTTTACCATTGAAGCCACACCTGTTTAATGCTAGAAAAAGCTCAAAACAAGTCACATGCCCCCGTTCATTCCTCCATTTTGCCTTATAATAAGATGGTGTTCCAAAATAAAACAATTTTACAAACCTGATGTGCAGTAAACATTATAGGACTACCAAACACTTTCAAAACTGCATTCAGAAAAAAAAAGTAATACATCTATTAGAAGCAGCACTATACTCCTCTGGGACCATCCTTCACTCCATTTCTCCATCATATGGGATTTAACTGCCCTCCTGATTTACAGGATAACAAAATCCATTTCAGTTAGCTGCTTGTGAAACAAATCCTGCATTAAAAACTCAATCTTAGACAAACTGTCACAAAAATATTTCCTAAGTTAAATTAATAGATTTCATTAGCTGGTTTCTGTAAGAAAGCTATCAGATGAGACAAAAATTCCATCCATTAACTATTAAATGCTCATACAAACGTTGAAAAAGAATGACATTTTCTGGCCAGTCTGACTGATGTGAGTGAAGTCCATTAAGGAATGAGCTGTGTATGAAATTCATCTTCACTGCAATATACTTGTTTTGCTGAAATTAAATTAAGCATAACAGGTGATTCAACACAGTTTTCTGACTTCAGTGTCTCTTGAAGCAGAAATGGTGATGACATATTAAAGGTGTTGTACAATTAACAAGCTAGTAGCAATCAGTAATCAAATTTAACATATGCACTGCTTCTTATCAAGGCTGAGAGTTTATACATTGAAAGAAACATATTCAAAAATTGTAATGTATTGATCTGTGATGATTACTTGAGAAATACTGTGAAACATTATCTGCACCTATCAAATTTTAAGAGATTTGACTATTATAACATACTGTACCATTATAACTATCAGGCCACTGGGCTGGATGCTAGCTTTCCGACCCGTCTCCCTCAGCTTGTGAAACAAACATTCAGACATTAAAAACACAAAGTGAATCGCCAATTTGAAACAACATCCCCCCTTCTGAAGCAAATCATCATCAACATTTTAAGTCAAGCTCCAACAATGTGTCTTAGAACAATTTAATTCCTGTTGCATGGTTTTCCAAGAACTCAGGGTATTGGTCAATGAAACACAGGCAGCAGCTGCCAGGTCTACAAGGTGAGTCTCTTTTACATCACTTTCTGTGTCAGGAGAAGCAGAAGTACTCTCCCCACCTTTGACTGCTTAAGGAAATCTTCAGACTCTGCTCTGACGATCTCGGCCTATAATTACATAATCACCAAGCTCCCCAACAACTTCCTCTCTCACCATCTCTTAAGGTTGTGGCACATGTCCCTCCTCCCACTGATTCCATCTCAAATCCTGGACTGTACATTTCTCTCCATCCTCTGATCAAGACTTTTCCCTCCAGGTACTGATACACAGCTGAAGCTCACTGTTTTCCACTATCACTACTGACTACCCTGGCAAGTGAATTGCAGGCCACCTGCTCCCACATTCCCAACAAATCATGTCCTTCCTCATTCCTAAGGATTGATTTGAAGGTTAGCTGCCCTCCTCATCCAATCACAACCAATCACAAACCACCAACTATATAGATTGCTGGCAACCATCCCACAGGTTCCTGACTGTAACCTCCTGTCGGTTTTTCCAGCGAACCAGCCTGTTGGTTTGGCCATTGCCAGATGAAAAGTGGAATTTTGTGAAATGATAGTGTATTTCTGGCATTAATTTCAGCATGAGGTCTGTTTTCCAAGCATTGCTGGGAACTTTGGCAACTTTCATGCCCATATATTGCCTTTGTTGTGCTAAGGTTAAGGATATCACTGAGCAGCATCCTGAGATGTAACATTCTCTCAAGCGCTCTGAGGGTCCCTACATGCCAATCAGCGTGCCAAACACTGACTTCCTGCCTCAGAAGTTGCTGCTGTAACTAACTTCGGAGGGCTGCACAGAACAAAAAATAATTACAGCGAACATAACTGAGAGGTGACAGTAGATAAATGTCAGATATGATCCAAATCGATATCAATGACATAGGTAGGGAAAGGGATGAGCTCCTGCAGACAGCTTTAGAGAGGATTATGAAAGGAATCAACATGCATGACCTCAGACATAATGATATCTGAATCACTCTCAGTGCCAAGTATCAGTGAATATAGGAATAATGCATTGCTGGAGAGATAATGCAGGAGGAAAGGCTTTAGATTTCTAGGACATTCAAACTGGTTCTCGGGAAACGAGACCCTGTACATGCCGCAGCTGATTAAAATTTCCTTTTGGCTCAGTTTGCTTTTGCCACTAGGAAGGATTTGAAATAAGTTGACATTGTGGTGTGGAAACAAAGATTCCTGTGCGTGCATCAGGAAGGTTAGTGAGACTAAACAAGATGCATAGAGCATTAGGAGAAACACAGAACAGTAAAATCAGACAAAGTATGCTATCAGAGATAATGGGAACTGCAGATGCTGGAGATTCCAAGATAATAAAATGTGAGGCTGGATGAACACAGCAGGCCAAGCAGCATCTCAGGAGCACAAAAGCTGACGTTTCGGGCCTAGACCCTTCATCAGAGAGGGGGATGGGGGGAGGGAACTGGAATAAATAGGGAGAGAGGGGGAGGCGGACCGAAGATGGAGAGTAAAGAAGATAGGTGGAGAGGGTGTAGGTGGGGAGGTAGGGAGGGGATAGGTCAGTCCAGGGAAGACGGACAGGTCAAGGAGGTGGGATGAGGTTAGTAGGTAGCTGGGGGTGCGGCTTGGGGTGGGAGGAAGGGATGGGTGAGAGGAAGAACCGGTTAGGGAGGCAGAGACAGGTTGGACTGGTTTTGGGATGCAGTGGGTGGGGGGGAAGAGCTGGGCTGGTTGTGTGGTGCAGTGGGGGGAGGGGATGAACTGGGCTGGTTTAGGGATGCAGTAGGGGAAGGGGAGATTTTGAAACTGGTGAAGTCCACATTGATACCATATGGCTGCAGGGTTCCCAGGCGGAATATGAGTTGCTGTTCCTGCAACCTTCGGGTGGCATCATTGTGGCAGTGCAGGAGGCCCATGATGGACATGTCATCAAGAGAATGGGAGGGGGAGTGGAAATGGTTCGCGACTGGGAGGTGCAGTTGTTTGTTGCGAACTGAGCGGAGGTGTTCTGCAAAGCGGTCCCCAAGCCTCCGCTTGGAAACCAAGCGGAGGCTTGGGGACCGCTTTGCAGAACACCTCCGCTCAGTTCGCAACAAACAACTGCACCTCCCAGTCGCAAACCATTTCCACTCCCCCTCCCATTCTCTTGATGACATGTCCATCATGGGCCTCCTGCACTGCCACAATGATGCCACCCGAAGGTTGCAGGAACAGCAACTCATATTCCGCCTGGGAACCCTGCAGCCATATGGTATCAATGTGGACTTCACCAGTTTCAAAATCTCCCCTTCCCCTACTGCATCCCTAAACCAGCCCAGTTCATCCCCTCCCCCCACTGCACCACACAACCAGCCCAGCTCTTCCCCCCCACCCACTGCATCCCAAAACCAGTCCAACCTGTCTCTGCCTCCCTAACCGGTTCTTCCTCTCACCCATCCCTTCCTCCCACCCCAAGCCGCACCCCCAGCTACCTACTAACCTCATCCCACCTCCTTGACCTGTCCGTCTTCCCTGGACTGACCTATCCCCTCCCTACCTCCCCACCTACACCCTCTCCACCTATCTTCTTTACTCTCCATCTTCGGTCCGCCTCCCCCTCTCTCCCTATTTATTCCAGTTCCCTCCCCCCATCCCCCTCTCTGATGAAGGGTCTAGGCCCGAAACGTCAGCTTTTGTGCTCCTGAGATGCTGCTTGGCCTGCTGTGTTCATCCAGCCTCACAAAGTATGCTATCAGGTGGGGTCAAAGTGAGAGGAATTACAAAGAAGGGAGAAACTAGGTTTATCAGACATGCATATCAATGTGCAGCATGCAATAAACAAGACCAGTTAGACAATTAAAAAGGAAAGTTGTGCTTCTTTTGAAAACATGGAACTGGAAAAATGCGGATCAATTAATGAAAGCTAGCACAGATTTGTTAGGTGCAAAATAGGCTTTATTAACTTGCTTGTTTTTTCTTTTCAATGTTTAACAGAAAGGGTTGATGAATGCAATGTCATTCATGTGATGTGAATATTATTTCATAAAGCTGCATTTAACTAGTTCGCCAGCAAAACTAGAGCACAAAGAATAAAGGGGGCAGTAGTAGCATGGGTATAAGATTGGCCGAATGACAGGAAACAGACATAACATTATGTTTTCAGACTTGAGTAAAGTATATAGAGGGATTCCCCAAGGGTTAGTGTTCGGACTCCTGCTTTACTTGATGTCTATTAATAATCTAGACTTTGATGTATAGGACACAATTTCAAAATTTGTGCATGACACAAAACTTGAAAGTATTATGCTCTGTGAGGAAGAGAGTGATAAATTTCAGGAGGTGAAAGCCAGACTGGTGGAATGGGTAGATACATGGTAAATGGAATTCAAAGCACAGAAGCATGAAGTAATTCATTTTAGGAGGAAGGGCAAAGAATGCAATATAAATTTTAAGGTACAATGCTAAAGAGGGTACAGGAGCAGAGAGACCTGGGATATATGTGCACAAATCATCGAATGTGGCAAAGCAAGCTGAGAAAGTAATGAAGGATACAGGTTCGTGGCTATCTAAACCAGGGCTTGGAGTACAAAAACAAGACAATGAAATGTATGACTATAGGTTTGCTATCAACTGGAAAATGGATTGTGCCTCTCTAATTTAACACCCTCTGGTGTAACAACATATAATCTAGAACCTACTGTACTTCCAGTTTTCCTTGCAGTGGCATCCAGAGATTCTGCATCAATCTTCCCATTACGTTTGATTACACTTTATACAGTGTGAATACACTAAATCCTGTTTTTGGTGTCCAATTGGAAAATCATTCATCCATTCAGCATGCGATTGTTACAAGTCAAGGTGAGGTTTTTTTACTCAGTTGTGGAATAATGTGTTTGTGCATTGAATATACTTAACCACCCCACATCCATGGTACAGCAAATTCTCTGACATAGCAAAGATCAGGTCCCAAGGCTACTGAATTGGGAACGTTCAGCCTGTACTTTGTCTAGCTATGGATACAAAATTTAAGGAAGGCTATGATGCCATTAGGCAGATGCAGAGATGATTTATAAAATGCTTCCAGTGACAAGAAGCTTGAGTTACATATAATAGTTTGAAGCAGCTTGTATTGCTTTGAAGAAGAGAACGTTGAGAGGAGAACTGAGTGTAGTCAAAATCATGAGATGTCTAGACAGATAGGAAGAAACTGTTCCCAGTAGCAGAAAGTCTAAGAATCAGAGGACAGCAATATAAAGTAACTAGAAAAAGTAGTTACAGTGATGTGAAGAAAAATGTTTCAATGCAGTGGGTAGGTAGAATCTGGAATGCAATGCCTGAGATTGTGTGCAGCCTGATTCAATAAAAACCTTCAATACAGAATTCGATAATTATTTAGAGATTTTAAAATATTTGAGGAATCTGAGGAAAAGGGGGATAAGTGCCACTAGGTCAGTTGTTCTTTCATTGAGCTAGCCTTAGCTTGTCAGGTCAAATGACCCACTTCAGCACTGTCATCATTCTCTGACACTTTCAAACACCCTGCTAATATCATGATCAATGTAGCAATAGGTTTAAGTGTACAGGTCATATTCCATATTTTCTCCTTTTGCTACTGAGTTCATAAGTCTGTAGTAAACATTTTTAAATCTACAGTAGCAAATACAGCACGCATATTACCTTTCATATTTTTGCAAGGAATCCAGAAACTGTTGTAAAATTCTTTTCAAGATTATATATCGGTTGATTTAAAACAAGGTAATTGATACAAGGAGGCCATTTGATCCATCATATATGGACTCTTTAAAAGAGCGATTCAGTTAGTCCCAATTCCTGCCCTTTTCTCAATTCCCCCAAATTTTCCTTTAACTAGTGTTTATTTAATATGCTTTTGAAATTTCTTATCGATTCTGCTTCCATCACCCTTTTAAATTATGAAATTCAGACTACAGTAGTTCTCCGCATTTGAGCTGCAATCCCTTTGACAATTAATTCAAACGAGTGTCCTCTAGTTACTGAGCTGTTGTGTTATTGCAAACAGTTGCTTGTTATTTCCCTCAGAACACTAAGTTTTTGTTACTGTTCCCTATTCACCTCTCCTGCTTCAAGAAAAATTCCAATTTCTCTTGTCTTCCCAATTACTGAGGCTTTTCATCCATAATACCATCCTATTAAATCTCTTTTGCAACCTTGCTGAAACTTTGACAACTTTCCTAATGTGTTGAACCTTGAATATTATGCAATCTTTTGGCTTAGCCCTAGCCATTGATTTACAACAGGGTGGGTATAACCTTCTCTCAAAACTGTGTGCCTCTGTTCATAAAGCCAAATATGCTATATGCCTTTTTAGTGGCTTTCTTAACTTGGCCTCCTCTCTTCAGGGCTTCAATGCATGCACTCCCAGCTCTCTCTGATATGCTCCTTGAAACTGTACCATTTCCTTTTATTTGTTCTCACTCTTCCAACTAAAAACCATTTTAGCACACTTCTCTGTATTAAGTCAGATTCAATTTGTGTTTGTCCATTTAACCATATGTCCTCCTGGCATCAGTTCCCTACTGTCCACTAGCTTTACCAGATTGTGCCGTTAGTAAACATTGAAAATGTTGACGGACAATTGTCCAAGTCCAGGAAATTAACATTAATTAAAAAAAATTGGTCTTAATATCAGGACCTGGAAATACCTCTGTGAATTTCCCTCCAGTCTGATAAACAACTATTCACTAATACTTTGTTTTTTGTCACTTAGCCAAGCTAATGCAATTAAAGGTTGGCGAGCTTAGCAGAAAGAAGTCATTGTTGCACCAATAAACAAATATGGGGTTTCTGTATATAGCAAAATATTACAAATATGATGGTCAAATGCATTGAAATGCCTTACCTCAGTTGTTGGTAAAGTGTTGGAAAAGGTTATAAGGGATAGGATTTATAATCATCTAGAAAAGAATAAATTGATTAGGGATAGTCAGCACGGTTTTGTGAAGGGAAGGTCGTGCCTCACAAACCTTATTGAGTTCTTTGAGAAGGTGACCAAACAGGTAGATGAGAGTAAACCGCTTGATGTGGTGTATATGGATTTCAGCAAGGCGTTCGATAAGGTTCCCCACAATAGGCTATTGTACAAAATGGGGAGGAATGGATTTGTGGGAGACATAGCAGTTTGGATCGGAAATTGGCTTGCTGAAAGAAGACAGACCGTGGTAGTTGATGGGAACTGTTCATCCTGGAGACCAGTTACTAGTGGTGTACTGCAAGGGTCGGTGTTGGGTCCACTGCTGTTTGTCATTTTTATAAATGACCTGAATGAGGGCATAGAAGGATGGATTAGTAAATTTGCAGACGACACTAAGGTCGGTGGAGTTGTGGATAGTGACAAAGGATGCTGTAGGTTGCAGAGAGACATAGATAAGCTGCAGAGCTGGGCTGAGAGGTAGCAAATGGAGTTTAATGCAGAGGTGATGCACTGTGGTAGGAGTAACCAGAAGGCAAAGTACTGGGCTAATGGTAAGATTCTTGGTAGTGTAGATGAGCAGAGAGTTCCTGGTGTCCATGTACACAGATCCTTGAAAGTTGCCACCCAGGTTGACAGGGCTGTTAAGAAGGCATACAGTGTTTTAGCTTTTATTAATAGAGGGATTGAGTTCCGGAACCAAGAGGTTATGGTGAAGCTGTACAAAACTCTGGTACGGCCACACTTGGAGTATTGCGTATAGTTCTGGTCACCGCATTATAAGAAGCATGTGGAAGCTTTGGAAAGGGTGCAGAGGAGATTTACTAGGATGTTGCCTGGTATGGAGGGAAGGTCTTACGAGGAAAGGCTGAGGGACTGGAGGCTGTTTTCATCAGAGAGAAGAAGGTTGAGAGGTGATTTAATTGAAACATATAAAATAATCAGAGGGTTAGATAGGGTGGATAGGAGAGCCTTTTTCCTAGGATGGTGACAGCGAGCACGAGGGGGCATAGCTTTAAATTAAAGGGTGAAAGATATAGGACAGATGTCAGAGGTAGTTTCTTTACTCAGAGAGTAGTCAGGGAATGGAACGCTTTGCCTGCAACGGTAGTAGATTCGCCACCTTTGGGTACATTTAAGTTGTCATTGGATAAGCATATGGACGTACATGGAATAGTGTAGGTTAGATGGGCTTGAGATCGGTATGACAGGTCGACACAACGTCGAGGGCCGAAGGGCCTGTACTGTGGTTCTATGTTCTATGAAATTTAAAATATGTACAACAACATAGCAGAACTGCAATTCGCTAAACTAAGCTGCACTAAATCTTGATTGCAGACATTCACTTGACACTAAATTTCTATCCTGACTAAGCTGGGACGTTTTGAATCACCTGAATATTTCAATTATATACAGTCAATTACAACCTCCTTAGGGTGAGATACACTGTTTTTAAGCAATTGGAAAATGAATTGTGCCTCCAGGGGCACCTGTCAAATGAGGTATTTATACCAGAATTTCATGGATCAGCTCATTTGAATGTCCAGCCAATTTCCCTTGGGCATCAACATACCCTCTAAAAACAACAGTTCTACAACGAACCTGTCACAAAGATTCTGGTTACAGAGGAACAGTAGTTTAAGAGCCGACGTAACAGCTACTTATTAACAACCATTACTTTCATGTTTTGTTTTCTTCCCTCACCTTAACAGAGTGAGACCGCCATATCTCCTATTTCAGATCTCTTAAGGAGTCTTGGCAATGATTTATCAACTGTTACCCTGCAGGTGAATCCATCGCTCTCTTTCAAGGAACCTTCTCAGATCTCTTCCTGATCAGCAACCCTCAACGTATCATAGAGTCACACTCATTCCTCATAGACACCCTGCACAAATATTGTCAATTCACTCTCTCAAAACATTCAAAAGCTTACAGTTGTAGGTCCCTTCTCTCTTTCCTTGCAGCATACGGAACATCTGCTTTTTTGACGAATAATGTGGCAAGAACATAAGAAAGGCAGTTGAAAGAGGGGGATGGATTGTTACTTGTGAGATAACGTCGTGCTGTTTTTGAAGACAGACATGGATTGGATTCGAATTGTGCCAGATGGCTACAATGCCTCAGATTAGCTGATGTACCTGAATCAGATCTTTCTTGCATGCCTGGTAACTGAATAAGTGGCTACAAATGCCTTTGCCTCTCATACTCTTGACTGTCATGCAACTGCTGTAGCTCCTTCTCAAAAGGCATAGAGTGATCATTATATTCATTGTCCTGCAACTCCAGTTCTCACACTTGTTCTATGCAGAAGTCTGCAACCACCTGATAAAAATGTTTCTTGACACACTGCATACTGTAATTAGCAGAAAGATAATTCTTTGACTGGATACCTGTTCTTGTCCCCTTTCTCCTATGGCAAACCGAGGGGTTGAGGAGCAAACATGGTTCCACTATTGGTGTCTCTGTATCTGACTTTCAGAGCTCCAAGACAGACTAGCACGAGTGGCATCTATTCTCCTCTGAAGGCTGACAGCAGATTAAAGACCAATTCTCAAAGTAATTGAAATGACCTCCAAGTGTTGGAACTCATCTCTAATCATTGAAAATGAACTTTCAGGACAAACCCTGTGAGCAAAGGTTTTCACCTAGGCAAGGAGGCAGCTATCATATTTCAGTATTTAAAGGATTTCCTGCTTATTGACTGGATAATCAAAACCCTGTTTTCTTGCCTTGGTCAATAGTGGCTAGTTCAAGGAAGTTCAGAAAATCTACACACACAGAATTAAAGGCAGAATTCAGGGCTAAAACTAAAGTGAATAAGCACTTACAACATATGCCTGCCCATTGCGATTTCTTGCAGTTGAATAAAGGTGCTTGAGTTCAATGTTGATGTCAGCAGGTTATTGCTGGTTTTTCAATACAACAGCAGTTACACATGTTTTAACCTGGCCCTACTACAAAATTAACCTGAACCTAGTAGGTTAAAAGTCAGTCAGTGCAGTTCAAAAGCAAGGAATAATGTTGAACACTTATAATAACCTTAACATTCCAATAATTATAATCTTGGTTTTAATGAACTTCTAACCTGTTTCCTACATTCTATCCTGTGTAAACTTAATCACCCACAACTGTCGACCCATGCCTTCCAATAAATCATTCTGTATCCAATGTGCTCATGAACTACATTAGCTCCCAACCAAGCAACACTTCAAATCAAAAATTCTCACTCTTGTTTTCAACCGTTTCTGCATTTGTCCCTTCCTATTTCTATAATCTCTCTCAGTTCCCAGTTAGCAGAAAGATCTGTATTTCTCTAATTTTCACATAAGCATCCACAATTTTAATTGCCTCACCATCGATGCTCATACCTTTTAGACTCAAGACCCTTAAGCTTTTAAATCATTTCCCTTCACCTCACCATTTCTCCTTCCTACTTTAAGACACTTCTTGAGATACACTGCATTGGCCAAACTGTTCTAAAGCTGAAAGAACAAGGTGTAGAGCTAGATGAATACAGCAGGCCAAGCAGCATCGGAGGACCAGGAAGGCTGATGTTTTGGGCCTAGGCCCTTCTTCAGAAATTTCTGATTTCTGAGAAAGGGTCTAGGCCTGAAAGATCAGCCGTCCTGCTCCTCTGATGCTGCTTGGCCTGCTGTGTTCATCTAGTTCTACACATTGTTATCTCAGATTCTCCAGCATCTGCAGTTCCTACTATCTCTAATGCTGAAAGGTTAGGGGAGACTTGGCAGAGGTGTACAAAATAATTAAGGAATTGATAAAGAAAATAGGGTAGAACTGTTTAGTGCCAGAATGATCATAAAGTAGGGGAACCAGACTTACAGTAATTGGCAAAACAGTCAAAGATAATATGAGGAGATTCATTTGTTACGCAACATGCAATGATATAGTGGTGGAAGTTTCAAACATTTACTCAGAATCTCCCTCCAATAATCTGAAGTGGATGCCACTCCCCCAGACTTAAATTAGGCTTTAAGTGCAGAAATAATTTTGTAGGTCAATTCATCATTCATAATCATGATACAACTGAACATCAGACATGGATTTATAAGCACCAGAAGGTAGACACAGAGCATCTAGTCAGCAGCCTTCCCTTCTAGGCAATTCTAAAAATTGCATCCAGGGTATAAAACAGGTTACCAAATAATGACCCCTTTTGATTACTATTACATTACTGGCAATACTTTACTGCGAAAATAAGGCATGAAATGCCAAAAATTCAGACCTTGTCATGACTGAAGTCATCATGCAATATTATTAGTTCAAATCAATTTATGGAACAGTCAACTGACCGACTGTAAGCTTTTGTCCTAACTTAAATTAATACTGATGCATGACTAAGCTGTACCTTTGTCCTGCAAAGAAATGGCAGTTCTGCCCATCAGTCATAAATTAGGGTACACAAAGTGAACATTGAGTGTCTGCATATAGGGGTTGCAAATTTATTTCTGTTTTGATAATGCTTCAAACTGAATTTAAAATGTGTCAGCCTTTTCCCAAGTTATGGCAAGGGAAGAAGTGAATACAATAAAGTCCAACATGTCAGAATGAGACCGACTCTGCAGAACTGAAGGAATTGTATTGTACAATACCAAGTTTCTTTTTGAAGGATGGCCAATTTGATGTTTCGTGGTATTCTCCCATAAGAGCAATAATTTTGGAAATTATCAGGCTCATGTGATACTGCCCAAGGGTTTGGAAAATATTGAAGAAGAAAATGTACCCTTTTAGAGGAGTATGACAGGGAAACAGTGATCGATTTTGTAGCACAGCTCAGCCATGATCTGCAGATTTTTTTTAAAAGATTGCCACATTCAGATAAATTAAGGTATGCCAAAAGCGACGTATTTTACATCTCATACATCTCCATATATCAGGAGGCATATCTCCAAGACAGAAAATATTACAGTAAACTTTGACAGGCATTTACCTGACACCAAATTGGCCGGCTGATTTCTACATATCTTTCAAACTCCAAACTACTTTACTGATGTATAACCTTGAAGACCCAATCCTTTTCCTTTTCCAGAGAATGGCTTCACTTCCCAAGACATTTAAGCAAAATCTGTGTATCAGTTTCTCCGTGTAACAATGGGTCTATACCTCAGCTACAAGCAACTTTTTACCATTGGCCACCACCATTCTATCAAGAATGCAGTCCATTCCAAATTGATGTTGGCCCAAGCAGAGGGATAGAGGATCAGCAGTGCTGCTTCTGGTAATGCCTACTGCTGAGATTGAGAAGGAAGTTGGGCAACAAGGATGTATTGATAGATGTGTGCAAGTAAAGTGCAGTGAGTGAGTTCTGGAGGATCTCAGGGCAATCGACAGCCCCAGTGAGGCCACGGGTTGTGGATGAGCGTGGGCAGCTCCAGTTACATGGGGCAATTACTGACAGGGGCCCCTCTGTGGGTCCAAGTGATGTCCTTCCCAGCTGGTTACCTTTCCCACTCTTAGCAAAATGTTGTGGCCGAGTGAGAAAAATGGACATGCAACTAAAAGCTTTCCCTTGCCATTTATCTAGCCTTCCTGTCCCTTACCCTCTTATCTAAAGAATAAAGTATAAAGATGAATATCAAAAGCTACTACCACTCAAAATGCAAGGCAAAAAAACTGTAGAAGGCATATAGATGGGGTCTTGCATCTCAATAACATTTCGGCCAACACAGTAAAGGTAATTCCACTGGCTGAGAGCTTGCAATGAACTGACAGCGACCTGGTTTGGCAGGTACATGTATAATGATATTACAATAATACTATAATATACCCTAAAATAAATCAAACTAGATCAAGGTAAAGTCCCCATGGTCTCGAAGGACCAATGGAATGCTCCATCATTCGACAGGGATGACTGGAGACAGTTTAATCTGAAGGTTGCCACGCCACAGGCAAAAGGAGAAGGTTGACAAGGAGAGTTCTTCATGGTGGCCTCAGCCTTTGCAGGAATTGAACACACACTGTTGGCATTAATTGCATCAAAAACCAGGCATCAAGCCAGCTGAGCTTTTGTATACAATGCAAACAGAAACTCAGGTAGCAGCACATGTTAACTGCTTCCGCAGCAGTGCAAAACAAAAATGGGAACTAGTGCATTTATGATGCAAACGTCAAAGAAATTATCCTGATTTTCCAATACATCTGCACAACAAATACTATAATCATAGAATCCGTAGAATGGGGAAACAGGCCCTTCGGCCCAGCAAGTCCACATTTGTATCAGCACAAATGCTCATAAATCTGTGTGCCAGTATGTTTGCAACATGTTCGCTTAAAGAAACTAAAAAGCCAATCCAGGGACCAGAATCAATGTCATTTAAAATTATTTTGAATTAAAATCTGATTTTTCAACACTGAGCCGATAACATTGCCTACAAAGTACTAAATTTTAGTTATTGATTTCACAGCCATTGATGTCAGGTTAGCAACAACTCATGCATTCGCGTGAAGAATTAAACATTGAAATTAGTCTCCTGACACATACATTCAAGTTACTTCTCGGGCACAACCAATACAGTTAAGGGAGTTTTCTCTGCATAATTCACTTATCAAAGTTAATCTCCTTGCATTCCTACTGATCATAATGTTACAGAAGTAGATATTTGTAAGAAAGAAAAATTCACTAAAAAGTGCATTTTAAAAATTGCTAATTCAACTGAATTATGCATGTTTTGTTACACCTACAGTGTACCAGTTGTTAGAATAGATGATAAGATATACTTAACATCTAGACATGGAATAATTTATAAAACTGGGCGGAAACTGCATTGATCACCATCAGTTATTTGCAACTAACTTCAATAAGATTGGAGTAGACTAAGGAATTCTGTAGCAAATTATACTTAGATTTCCCATATGTGCAAGATTCAGCAAAAATTTTGAAAGTAAATACATTTTCATGAGGTAAGTTTAATTACTTTTTAAAAATTGATGTGGAATCAAGTCAATCAGCAGTGTCAGCAAGGCCACTGACAGACCTCCTCTGCTCTTCAAACAGTTCTCTTGGGTCTTTTATGTTCCAGGGACCTTACTTAAAAGTGCTCTCCAAAAGGCAGAACTTTAGACAATTCAGGAAACTTCAATACTGCACTGAAGTATCAGCCTAACTTATGTATGTGAGTGGCTGGGGTTGAGTTTCAAACTTTAACATTCTTGTCCAGGGTGAAGAATACTCCCATTAAGCCGAAGCTGACACGTTATTGTACTACAGATAAACAATGGATGAGATGTACACTACAATTGCATTCAAAATTAATAAGATACAAGAATCAGAAGTACAAAACAGTATCCAAAAGTCATCCTTGTTAGAGAAGTGACATTAGACTGAAATTAGCATACTGAAACAGGCTACAAGGATCAGTGCTCAGGCCAATGCTTTTCAATAGGAAGGATTTAGAGGGATAAGGGCCAAATGCTGGCAAATGGGACAAGAATTATTGAGGACATCAGGTCAGCATGGACAAGTTGGACCAAAGAGTCTGTTTCCACACTGTATATCTCTATGACTCCGTGACCCTAATAATGGAAGAACTAAGCAAAAGGGAGTGAGAGCATGAAAAACACAAATAAGCTTCAAAATAGAGATAAGCAAAATATTTTAAAACATAGAGTGGCTTACTACCACAAAGTATTAGGCATTTAAGAAGTAAATTGGCAATGGAGAATGTCCACGCAGCAGGAAGAACAGATAATTAATTATTTACAAAGAGGGAAACTGTAGAATATTACAGTACAGTGGAGTTTGGGTGTTCTGGTACATTAATCACTAATGGCTAGCTCACAGGTATAGCAAGTAATTTGAAAAGCAAACAAAATACTGGGCTTTATTGTAGGAAGAATAAAGTATAAAAGTAGGGAGATCATGCAAGTGCAGGACTTGGCTAACTGCAGAAGTCTGAGCGGACTGAAACAATACTCTTGGAGCTTAGAAGAGCAAGAGGTGATATTATTGAAACAGACTAGATTCTGTGGAGGCTTCAGTGAGTGGATGCTCAGGGGATAATATGCTTCCCCTTGGGGGAATCAGGAACTAGGTGTCACAGTTTCAGAACAGGGTTTAAAAACAAAATTTAAGATGGAGATGAGGAGAATTATTTTCTGTCAGAGGGTCATCAGCCTTTGAAATTTTCTTCCAATGAGGGCTGTGAAGGGAGGGTCATTGAATATACTCAAAGCCCAATTAGACAGATTTTCGATAAGGATATTAAGGTTGTGGGGAACTGGCCAGAAATTGGTATTAAGACCATACGATCAGGTCAATCATGATCTAATCAAATGGTGGAGCAAACTTGATGAGCTGAATGGCCTATTCCTGCTCCTGGTTCTTTTGATCATTTGAATCAATAACAATAATTTAATAAACAGTTATCAAAATGGTTTTAGATGAAATGGCGCCTGCCTGGCCAATCTCCTTGATTTTGCTAACAAAGTGTCAGTCGAAAACAGCGCCAGGGCTACACCGTACGAATGTCTAAACTTGACTTCAAAAATAACTTGACAAAACTACACATGAAAGATTATTAATTAAGCCCAAAAGCTATCCAAGTTAGAGAGCTAATTGTAAGGTGGGAGGCATTGAGTTGAGTGCAGTATTGAAGCCACTGCTACTTCTAATTTAAAATAACTCAGTGTAAATTGGTCAAATTTATAAATGTTACCAAACTCAAGTAGCCAATCAAGTTAATCAAACTTACACCAAAGTGACAGAATAAGCTAAATCCAGCAGTCTAAAGGCTTGTGGTTTCCATTCTTTTAGACCTGCCACTCCCAGCTTAACAGTAGCATCATACTCAGCTGCAAGTAGGTAGAAAAGCAAAATGTGAACAACACAACATCCTCTGTAGGATATCCCAAATTGAAACAAAAAGGATAAGTCCTTGAGGGTGTGCACAAAGTTGGGTGGTTGAGCAACTTAAGCTGGTTTGCTTGTTCCTGGCACCATCTTGGTCTTAGGCTAGTTTTACAGCATTGGGATGGTGATGAAAGGGCGACTGATGCACATGTTGGCTGATAGCCATTGAGTTTGTTTAATGGCATATAAAGGTTTGTCACCGAAGCCAACTGGAATTTTACTTGATCCTTTTCAAAAAAAAACAGCTGAACTGTCTGGAGTTGGTCCCATGGTAGCTGATCAGTCGGTCAATGATCCAGGCATACTGTGAAGTACTCCACACCTGTCTAGCCTCAAATGTATCCACAGGCCTCCATATGAAAGAAATCCCACAGCACTCTCTCTCCCACTTACCTGTAAATACAGCATTCTGCTTCAGCAGGGCAGGAGAATCCTGTTGGGCCTCTGGCTTTGGGTACCCACCCACTGTCCTTAATTAAATCCATTAATTGTCTACTTTGGAAAAAAAATCATAGCCGATAACTGTTCACCACACAGGAAGGGTTTTGATCATGATGTCAGGATCCTGAAGCTCACAGGGAAAATTCTGCTCCTTAGATATCTTTCAAACAGACTGAAGGATTTCAAAATGAAATGATCAATGAAATTAAAGGTAGAGTGATGAATTATTTGTCAAATTAGGTACAGAAAGAAAGACAATAAGAAGCTAAGAGAAGCTGGATTAAGAGTGTAAGAGACAAAAAGAAGAAATACCAACAAAAGTTATCTACAACTATTTAAGACTGAAGAAATGAGATTGCACATTTTGATAGTTGTCTCCAGTGCCAGAGGTTGACTGGTAGTTTAAATTATCACACATTTGTGAAGCTACTCAGACTGAAATGGAAAACCCCAACAAGAACGTAATGCTACTCAAATGTAATTCAATAGTGAACTAGACAATGAGGTGATGTTTCTGCAAAAATAATGGAACAGTGATGCATCTCAGGAAACAATGTTTGGATTTCCACATTCAATTACATACCTATCATTGCCTGATATTTCTATGGTAACTATACAAAAAAAAGTGAGGCTAATGAGAGCAACTTTTGGGCCAATATGTGTCAGCTAAGTTGTGTTTGATGAATCAATACAGAAAAGTAAAAAGTTTTGCAAAGAAAGGGCATCATGTACAATTCAGGAGAAGTATTACAATAACTGATGAAGAAATTGGTAGGGCCTTAGAAATCTTAGGTGACTGGACTCTGAATATGTGCAACAAATTTAGACTAGCAATTAAGAGAATTGGAAGAAAGTTGAACTATAGAGCCTTAAAAATGAAACACAAGAAAGTGGAAATTGTGATCAAATTGTGCAGTATTCTAATCACCTTGATATTTGTGTCTGAAACTACTCACTTAGAAACAAAGGAGATATTCAAGATTTAGAGACATTACAGAGAAAAGCCAAAAGGTTTGACTGCAATGCCAAGAGTCTGAGTCATGAAAAAGGACTGGAAATATTTGGACTTCTCAGTTTGCAAAGGAAGCATCTAAGAATTAATCTTACAGAGGTATATTAGAGAGCAGACAATATGGAAAAAAATTACTTTGGGCTCCTACTCAAAACAGTGGGATAGGTCAAGGTTCAAACTAGTGAAAAGTAACTTTCGGACTGATAAGGGGAGTTGTTTCATCACAGTGAAAACAATCAACATTTTCAATGGATTTCTAAGAGTGAGGTCAAACACTTGAATCACCAACAATTCTGTTAGATTCATCATTGAGGGAGATCGGAGGTTGTTCTGAGATATCTATGAGCTGAATGTCCTTTTTTGGTAAGCTGCAGATGTACAGTGACTAAAAAAATACAATAAATTACTTCTGCAATAGAACTTGACAAAGGTGAAATAGAAATGCTATCTAACAATATGATTTTTCTTTTATTTTTCAGTTCCATGAAGTCTGCATACCAAAAACATGGATTTTTTTCACTTTAAAGATGCTGACTAACCTACAGAATATTTCAAAAAAATACATGCTTTTCCTTTATTCTTTGAACCTTTTGATAGGCAAGCAGGTGTAGAGAAAAAGTATTTTCTAGACCCTTCAGCTGAAAGTTTTTATTTCACATATGATTTTGTTGAAAGAAAACTGAATACGACAATTAAACAGTAATAAAGCTATTTAACTGTAAAGTGTGTTTTTTCAACTATATAGTGTCCCTAACTGCAGAAATAACACGTAATTTTCATTGTAATTTACTTGTAATTAAATCTCGATGTTACTTATGCTTGTGTACTCTTCACTGGCAATAATATGATTAGCCCCAATTTTATTTAAAAAGTTATTAATTTATCATTCCTAATGAAGTAACAAAACTTTTATTCAAAATTCATTCATGCACATATTCTGTCTTTTCTTTAATGAACTGGCTATTTGTTGACCTAAAATATAGCCTTAGAATATGTCTCTAGTCAAACAATAAAGACATAAATGTGAAACTGGTCGTGAATAAGTTTACTAGTGGCAGATAAAAATGAGCCTGGTTAAATATACAAGCAAAATATACAGGTACAAAGAGAACACACACAGAATAGCCAACTTTCAGTGCATAAGAGTTACTAGATATTTTATCCTTTATATTTTAATGCTACTAGTTCCTTATTTTTGCATACAATTTGGCAGATTAAGCCATCCAAAAACAAAATTTCTGAGTTATCAATAATGCTTCTCCATTTTTGGCCAAGAGATGGTGCAGTGTTGCAATGTGGAACTCGATTCAAGGCCATTTCTCTTTTGCATGGAATGAAGTTTGGTGTCACATAGCATTCTATCAATCATTTCCCCTGGGAATTAATGATATAATCCCAACGAAGAATGCTCAGTTTTAATGCTTGTTATAACAACTGAAGTTCCCAGGTGGGAATCCAATGTTCCACAGCCAACAATTCTTGGAACCATATGATCTCCACAATATTAAACAATACCATCTGTTCAGAGTCAGACAAAATTATTAAACATCACAATTGTTTTCAACCAAATACATTATAGCATACTATGAAGATTATATAGCAACATCAATTAAAGCAAGAAAATAACAATTATGTAAAACAAATCAACAGCATTTTTCATGTAACAATGGATTTTAATGTCAGTGAAACTGAACTTTTTTTTAAGAAAGAAAATAATATAACAATAATGAAATAAAAAGACTTGATTGCAAAATGACAAGTTTTATTAATTGCAGAAGCTGGAACTAATCCATTAAAAATAAAATCCCCCATTCAAAATCAGTCAAAAAACAAGTATTTGACTACAGGGAAACAGCTGGTTGATCAAGACTGCATACACAAATAACCAAATGCCCAGTTCATGAGACCTTTGTTTGCATTTTTAGTATTTACGTTCAGGGTACAAACATCAATGTATTTAAACACATTTTTTACCTTCTGATTATTCTATTTCTTTTCACACTTATTCAATTGCTTGGTGGGATGATTAACTTAATGTCATGCCACCTCAAAGACAGACTTTGAGGCTAATGATTTCCAATTTGAAGAAAAATTAAGACAGCAGGTGCATTAGGTGCTGTCACAACCACTGAAGCCATGGATAAGGTCTCTCACACAATTATGTGCTTCTCACATCATGATTTATGGAAGTGAGGTGTTGTGTATGTGACTTGGGGAATTACTTGTGGCGACTGAGCAAGAGGTTCTCATCTCATGGGGCACTTCCAGGGTCAACGTTTCTGGCATCCTAATTTAAAAGGCCAGTTGGATTCCGCTTCACATTCTTTAAGCCAACAGCATCCCTGGAACCTGTTGTGAGTATCCCAAACAGTGAAGAAGTGTCTCCTGTGAAGAGGTTGGCCCCTTGATTCAGTGATTTAATAAAATACAATATCCATTGTAGGAGTACCATTAAAAGCTTTTGCAATGTTTGCCTTCTTATGGCGACGTATTAAATACAAGTACCTATGTACAATTCTTGAATATAGCACATGAATAAAAGTAGTTGCATTACTTAGAGTTGAAAAATAAGTTAAAAATAGGACATCATTAAAGGGTTGACATTACAGTAAGGTAGGAAATTTCAACTAGATATTACAGTGTAACAGTGATAATGGAAACTGCAGATGCTGGAGAATCCAAGATAATAAAATGTGAGGCTGGATGAACACAGCAGGCCCAGCAGCATCTCAGGAGCACAAAAGCTGACGTTTCGGGCCTAGACCCTTCATCAGAGAGGGGGATGGGGAGAGGGAGCTGGAATAAATAGGGAGAGAGGGGGAGGCGGACCGAAGATGGAGAGAAAAGAAGATAGGTGGAGAGGAGAGTATAGGTGGGGAGGTAGGGAGGGGATAGGTCAGTCCAGGGAAGACGGACAGGTCAAGGACGTGGGATGAGGTTAGTAGGTAGGAGATGGAGGTGCGGCTTGGGGTGGGAGGAAGGGATGGGTGAGAGGAAGAACAGGTTAGGGAGGCAGAGACAGGCTGGGCTGGTTGTGTGGTGCAGTGGGGGGGAGGGGACGAACTGGGCTGGTTTTGGGATGCGGTGGGGCAAGGGGAGATTTTGAAGCTGGTGAAGTCCACATTGATACCATTGGGCTGCAGGGTTCCCAAGCGGAACATGAGTTGCTGTTCCTGCAACCTTCGGGTGGCATCATTGTGGCACTGCAGGAGGCCCATGATGGACATGTCATCTAAAGAATGGGAGGAAATGGTTTGCGACTGGGAGGTGCAGTTGTTTATTGCGAACCGAGCGGAGGTGTTCTGCAAAGCAGTCCCCAAGCCTCCGCTTGGTTTCCCCAATGTCGGGGACAGAACGTAAAACTAGTTCCCACTTCCCTCCTCATTCCCTATAACATCACACCACCCACACCCTCCACCTCCTCCAGAACTTCCAATTCCCCGGTCCCCAACACCTCATTTTTACCATGGACGTCCAGTCCCGATGCACCTGCATCCCCCATGCAGAACGCCTTAAGGCCCTCCACTTCTTGCTGTCCCGCAGACCCAAACAGTCCCCCTCCAGCGACACTCTCATCCACCTAGCCGAACTCGTCCTCACTCTCAACAGCCTCTCTTTCGATTCCTCCCACTTCCTACAGACTAAGGGGGTGGCCATGGGTACTCGAATGGGCCCAAGCTATGCCTGCCTCTTTGTAGGTTATATGGAACAGTCCCTCTTCCGCACCTACACTGGCCACAAGACCCACCTCTTCCTCCGTTACATTGATGACTGTATCGGCGCCGCCTCATGCTCCCAAGAGGAGCTCCATCAGTTCATCCATTTCACCAACACCTTCCACCCCAACCTCTAGTTCACGTGGACCATCTCCAATACATCCCTTACCTTCCTGGACCTTTCTGTCTCCATCTCCGGCAACCACCTACAAACCGATGTCCATTTCAAGCCCACCGACTCCCTCAGCTACCTGGAATACACCTCCTCCCACCCCCTTCCTGCAAAAGTTCCATCCCCTATTCTCAATTCCTTTGCCTCCGCTGCATCTGCTGCCAGGATGAGGCATTCCACTCCCGCACATCCCAGGTGTCCTCGTTTTTCAAGGGCCACAACATTCCCCCGCAGTAGTCGAGAATGTCTTCGACCGTGACTCCCGCATTTCCAGCACCTCATCCCTCACACCCCACCCTTGCCATAACCACCAAAAGAGAATCCCCCTAGTCTTCACGTACCACCCTACCAACCTCCAGATAAAACGCATCATCCTCCAACATTTCCGCCATCTACAATCCAATCCCACCACCAAAGACATTTTTTCCCACCCCACCCTTGTTTGCCTTCTGGAGTGACCACTCTCTCCGTGACTCCCTTGTCCGCTCCACACTCCCCTCCAACCCCACCACACCCGGCACCTTCCCCTGCAACCGCAGGAAGTGCTACACTTGCCCCACACCTCCTCCCTCACCCCCATCCCAGGCCTCAAGATGACTTTCCATATCAAGCAGATGTTCACCTGCACATCTGCCAATGTAGCATACTGCATCCACTGTACACGGTGTGGCTTCCTCTACATTGGGGAAACCAAGCGGAGGCTTGGGGACCGCTTTGCAGGACACCTCCGCTTGGTTCACAATAAACAACTGCACCTCCCAGTCACGAACCATTTCAACTCCCCCTCCCATTCCTTAGGCGACATGTCCATCCTGGGCCTCCTGCGGTGCCATAATGATGCCACCCGTAGGTTGCAGGAACAGCAACTCATATTCCGCTTGGGAACCCTGTAGCCCAATGGTATCAATGTGGATTTCACCAGCTTCAAAATCTCCCCTCCCCCCGCTACATCCCAAAACCAGCCCAGCTCATCACAACCTGCCTAACCTGTTCTTCCTCACACCTATCCCTTCCTCCCACCTCAAGCCACACCTCCATTTCCTACCTACTGACCTCATCCCGCTCCTTGACCTGTCCGTCCTCCCCAGACTGACCTATCCCCTCACTACCTCCCCACCCACACACTCCTCTCCACCTATCTTCTCTCCACCTATCTTTAGTCCGCCTCCCCCTCTCTCCCTATTTATTTCAGAATCCTCTCCCCATCCGCCTTTTCTGATGAAGGGTCTAGGCCCGAAATGTCAACTTTTGTGCTCCCAGGATGCTGCTTGGCCTGCTGTGTTCATCCAGCTCCATACTTTGTTATCTTGGATTCTCCAGCATGTGCAGTTCCCATTATCTCTGATCACTAGTTAAAAACCTGTCCGTCTCCTCCTCAAACTTTTTCAGTGTTCTAGCTCTCACTGCAATGAGCGGTAGTAAATTCTCATGACCCTTTCAGTAATTCCTCCTCATGCTGTTATAAATCTGCCACTCCTTAGCTTAAAACTATGACCCCCTTATTCTACATTATTTTCCATTGTGGGGTACCTATGCTCTGTTAACTTTGTCAATCCTCTTTTGCATCTTATATGCCTAAATTAGATTGCCTCTTGTTCTTCTAAACTCTAGCGAGTGTAAGTCTAAACTGCTCCAATCTCTCCTCAAAAGACAAGCCCTTTATCTCCAAAATTAATTCTGAACTGCCTCCAATGTAATTACATCCTTCCTCGTGTATGGGGTCCAAAACTGTATGCAATACTCTACATGTGGTCCCAGCAATGACCCAAAAAATTGTTGTTACAACACTACCCCAACTTTATACTCCATTTCTTCAGCAATAAATGCCAAAAAATCATTTTTCCTTTATTATTACTTGCCGTACCTACATACTAGCTTTCTGTGATTCATGCATAAGGTCACCCAGATTCCTCTGAACCAAAGCATTTTTAAGTTTCTCTCCATTTAAATACTAAGTTGCCCTTCATTCTTCCAACCAAAATGAATAAGCTCTTACTTATCCACGTGAAACTCTATCTGGCAAGTATTGTACTATTCATCTGCCCTCTTCATACCATTTGTAAATTTCTTATTTCATCATGGAAATTTACTGTCCCAACTATTTTACTGTCATTTATAAATTTGGATTAGTACCCTCCATCCCCATATCCAATAGATTGTAAATAATTGGGGCCCCAAGGACCAAACCCTGCGGCATACCACCAGTTACAAACTGCCAACCAGAAAAATACCTATTTATCCAAACTCTCTGCGTAATGTTGGCTAGCCTACCTTTTATCCAAGCTAATGTATTAGTCTTAACCCCACGTGATCTTACTTGAGCATTAACCTTTTGAGCGGCATTTTATCAAATGCCTCTGAAAATCCAGATATACTACAACCACAGGACCCACATTATCCATTTTGCTTGTCACATCTTTCAAGGATTCTAGCAAATGAATTAAACATGATTTACCATTCATGAAACCATGCTGACTCCGATGGATTGCATTCTGACTTTATAAATGGCCTCTTACTACTTCTTTAAAATGGACTCCAAAATCTCTCCAATAACAGACATTTAATTAAATTGTCTGTAGTTCCCTACATTCTGCCTCTTTTTCTTTTTGAATAAGCAGACTGTAAGTGCATTTTTTCCAATCCCCACAAGAATCTTTCCTAAATCAGGGAATTTTGGAATATTATAACTGATGTCCTTAGTGCATGGAGTAACTGATGGAAGGGAGATCATCTTCCTGGGATGTGGCACCACAAGGCAATGCCAACAAATAGTTCCATCCTGGATTGTGATAGCAGTGAGTGTCAGTGCCAAAGCCCCTCACAAACAAGGCTGGCAGCAGTATGGAGAGAAAATGAATAGTCTCCTGTGCATCATAAGGTAAGTGGCAGCATATTATCTCTACTCCCTCACACTTACAGGGAATCACTCAGTCTAATTCTGTCACTGCAGAGGCATCTCACAGTGGTTAATCAACCTGCAAGTCTCAGTATCACAGTGTAATGTGCCCTCAAAGGCTCACATACAACCATTTTAGCAAAAAATGCCATCAATGCTATGTAGTGGAAAGTGCTCACCATATCAAAGCTGTTTTAGTATTAATGGAGATCCAGGGCAAGGTTTGTGTACACATTTAAACTTTCACAGAGGTGAATCATTGGGGATCTGAAACAGTCAAAAGGAACGCCAGCATTTTATTGAATAGGTAGATCAAATGGAGACACAACTCAATCCTTGGGAACGGTGGCATACAGCCAGTGTGGCTTGCAGCCAATTATGCAAATTAAAGCATAATACAAACAAAAAATGCTTCAATGAAGCTCGGTCAACCCGGAAGCAGACTGCTGCTCAGCCATGGCTGGTCTGGTGGGCCACATTGCTGTCTTCATCTCTCTGACAGTTATCTTGGTCCATCTCAGGATCCTCAGCCTCATTTTCCTCAGAGGTTTCTTCTTGGTGACCTGACTGAGAGTTTAGAGGGCGTAGCACATCATTATGCTGCGGAATATCCTGTCAGGGTACAATTTGGAAAGAGAGTGGTCCAGGATTTGAAAATCATAGCAGCTCCCTGGTTGTCAGAAGCACAGTTGCATTATCTGCCTTTTGTGATCACAAGTGATTTGAACATAAGGGAATGAAATCCTCTTGTAGAAGACTGCTGAGGTGTTCTTGTTAGCATGCATGACAGTGCAACCAATTGTACCTGAATTGCGCAAGGCCCAAAAATCCTAATGCTCTGGCTGGTTGACACCCTAAATCAAGCAGTAAAGTGCTAAATTGGAGACTCTTATGAAGGAAGCATCAGTAACCTCCAATATGCACTTATAAGTTGAGAACTGTGAAATGCTGCAGGAGACCCCAGTAGAACCTGAAAAAATCTGCTAGCAAAAAAGTTAAGGGCAGCTTTTAGCTTTAGGGCTACCAAGATAGGATTGCCACCCTGTTGTTGCAAATGCAGGTCCTGACCCAGCAGCTCATACTGATATACTTCAATGATCAGACTGATTCTGAGTCATCATCCACATTGACTGTTGCTGATTTACAGGTAGCTGCACATGAGCCTGGAGATCTTATTTTGCATTGAGCTCTCCATCAACATTGAGGCTCTTATCCTACTCCTTCTCCATTTACCTGGCTGAATTTGCCTGGACTGTATCCAGGTTTGGGCTGACAAGTGGCAAACAAAATGGCAAGTGCCACAAGTTCCAAGCAAACACGCTATCCAGCAAAAGAGAATCTAGCCATCACCTCTTGACGTTCAATGGCATTATCACCGCTGAATCCCTCTGAACTGTGGCTATCAGAGTAGGTCAGAGTCTAGGAATACTGGGAGTAATTAACTCACTTCCTGGCTCCCCAAAGCCTGTTCGCCAATTACAAGGCAGGAGTCAAACTTGCATTGGAATATTCACTTTTTCCATGGATTAATGCGGATCCAACACCACTCAGGAAATTTGATACCATTCAGGAAAAAGCAGTCCACATGGGCTGCATACATCCACTAAGATTCATTTCCTACACCACCCACACTCGGCAACAATGTGTACCATCTACAAGATGTACTGCAGAAATTCACAAAGGTTCCTTAGGTAGCACCTTCTAAATCCATGCCAGCTTCTATCTAAAACGACAAGAGCAACAGATATGTAGGAATACTTCTATCTGTAAATTCCTCTCCAAGCCACACTCCATAACAGCATTGTAAGTGTACCTGCACCCTATGTACTGAAGGAGTTTAAGAAGGCAGATCACACCAACTTCTCAAAGAGAACTGGGGTGGTCAATAAATACTGGTCCAGCCAATGACACTCATATCCCTTGAATGAGTAAAGAAAGGCTGAGAATATGTGGAAAGATGCAAGTGCATTGAATGAATTTCTAATTTTAAATATGGACATAGGAATTTGTCATAGGAATGTAAAAATAAGGACAGAATATCTGATTTCATTACGAGGACTGTAAACTTTGAAAACCTACCCTCTAATCTCAGTTCACCTGGATACCATACTTGGTCTTGACTCCCCAAATGCAATGCCACTGGAGGCTGACCACATATACATGTATACACTTACAGAAATCAAAAACATAGCTAGTGCAAATTTGAAGGAAGTTAGAAGTTCCAATTTAATTGATATCCCTACTGGGATCTGTTTATCTTCCCAATGTCCCTCAGGAAGTTGTGGTGGCACCACAGTTTCTTACTGTCGACACTGGCTCCCTGCACTCACAAGCAATCATATTAGAGAGATTCTCAGTTAGTTATAGGAAAAGTGACTGCAGAAAATAACAATTACCTATATACCTGTCTGAGTTTAATGCATTCTCTCAAGCAACTGCAATTTATTTTATAGGATATAACAGGCAACACAATACCTGAAGTCCTGATTATTCTTGGAGAAGAATTCTTCTAATATAATCAAAATGATTAAGGTATTGGAAGCAAATGCCAAAACAAAATAGAAAGTGACAATGCATTAAATGAAAGTGATACACTGTACAAGTTTAGAGATCCATAGGTTCCTAGTCTGATCTGCCAGGAAAATCTAATGATGTCATGTATGAATTATTGTTCTTGGTATCGCATATCATCTGCAGTTAGATAATTAAAATTTTTCTCGATAATGTAAGCTCAAAAGACATAAAGACGTGTAATATGAGTACAATTGAAAGTTAAAGTTACACTGTGGGAGTTACTGACATACGATACTAGGTAAACCAAGAGTACTGAATTACTGTGGCTCAGTGAAACATGGGAAATTTAATACAAATTACACTTATTCTCATTTTATTGCCCCAATGCTAGTTGGTTTTTGCACCAGGAACAGGGAGAGGTAATAATTTAGTTTACACAATATAGCTCCCACACAGTAGCAGAGAATGCTAAGGTGAGCTCAGGGAGGACAAAAACCTCACATGTAGCAGACAGTGTTTCTTTTCTACTCAGACTTTTTTTTCCTGATCCAGATCAATAATGATATATTACTGTTTGAGTGCGTAATAATATTAGACCTTGGTGTTGTATTTTAGCCCAATCATTCGCAAAACCTTGTTCCAACGCGGTGAGGATGGGTAATTTTTCTCACCCCTTTCAAACTCCTCATTAGAGACCAAAACATATTTGTGTTCTTTTTAGCACAAAGCTGTACTGATCTGATAAAAATGTAGTTATCTACTATCTAAAGTAGCAGCAAGCAGCCAAGAGTGAGGTTTTCTTAAGTGAAAGAAAGCAGGTTTTTTTATTTTATGAACTCCATTAAAATATAAAAATGTGATATCAAGAATACACACACAAAGGTACAAAATTACAATGGGATTGTGTCTAGCACAAAAGGAAAACAAAATGAATGTGCAATAAAGTCCTTACGGTGTCCTTCAGGTATAAAAGCTTAAATGGAAGACATTTCTTAATTGATGTATTGTACCCACAACTTTCGCAAATATTTCAGATCTCTTTTGTGTTCGGTATCTGGATATTTCTCTCCAGTTTGTGTTGCCACTGGTGCATTTTTGTTTCAAAAGCAGAAAGAAAGAGAGCATTCCATAGTTCTGCAGTCTCTAATCAACCTTTCCAGCTCTGACAAAAGTAGCTACCCGAAATATAAGCTTGTTGGAGTCTTTCTATGTCGGCTTGTTAATTTCAGCTGATGTCTTTCATCTCCAAAATATGAAAATGATCATGCAGCTACAAATCAAGAATAGTGGATGAGAGCTTCATCACACCTGCTTGGCTGGGCTCATTTTGGTGTACTTGGCTAAAATATTTATTTGAGTTTATTTGTTCCACCTTGGTTCACCCGTGTTGTCAACTGATTGATATAGCTTTTTTAAGACAGTACACTTGCTTTTTTAAAAACAATCTCAGTTCGGCAAAGTCCCAGCTATTAAAATCAGATATGGAAATTGAAAATCAATTATCCACATTTTATTACTGTTGTGACTTTTTGCACCTAAATAAAATGATACAATTCCATCCTGCTTCAGGTTATCTGCTGCTAAAATCTTCACACATGCCTTTTTGTAACTTCATGAATGCTCGTGCCACCTACTATCTTACATCTTTCACAATACAAAAATTAAAGGTCATACAAAACCTTCATCCAAGTCCCATTCATCCATCACCCTCCTATCGCTTAATTTGATGTCATTGCAAGTCAGCAATGTCTTAATTTAAAAACCTTTAAAATGAAAACATTTTCTGCAAATGTGTCCACAGTCTCTCCATCCCTCCATTCAGTGATATTATCCTTGTTTAGGAACAGTGGAGATAGGATGTTTCCAACTTTTCTCTACTTTTAACTGACTGAAGACAGGAGAGTGTGTGTCTGGAGCCCAGGAGTGTGTAGAGTGAAATAACTTAGAAAGCCAGAGCTTATGATGATCTCAAAAAATAGTAGAATGTTCAGAAGCTTACAGGAGTTTAGAAAATACAGGGGAAATGTAAAAAGGGAAATTAGGAAAGTAAAGGAAGTGCACACAAAAGTATTGGCGAATAAAATTAAGGAAAACCAAAAGATGTTTCAATGGTACATTCAGAGCAAGAGGATGACTAAGAAAAGGATTGTGTCTACCAGAGACAAATGGACAAGGTATCTTGAGCATGATGCAAAATAATGGTCTGGGTTCTAAATGAGTTTTTATTGCCTCTGTCTTCACAAAGAAGGGTGATGCAGACATTCTTGTTAAAGAGGAGGAAAATGACACCTTAAATAAAATTACCACAATGAGCAGGAAAAACTGGAATAACTGATGATGAATAAAACATCAGGGCTGGATTAAGAAATAATGGATGCTTTGAGGATCATTTTCCAATCACCATTAAATCCATGTAAACATTTTGCTATTGTTCATAAAGGCTATGAGAGGCAGACCAAATAAGCTGATGAGTCTGACCTCGGTGGTGAGCACATCACTAGAAACAATACTGAAAGACAGGATCAACTGATACTTGAGAAACACAGATTAATCAGGGATAGTCTACATAGTTTTGTTAAAGAATATCATGATTTGCTAACTTAGTTACATTTTTTTGAGGAAGAAACAAGGAGCATTGATGAAGGTGGTACAGTGGATGTTGTCTACATGGATTTTACAAAGACATTTGACACATATAAGATTGTTAAGACAAATTAAAGCCCGTTACATTAAAGGAGATGTAGCAATTGGCATCCAAATTAGCTCAGTGGCAGGAAACAAAGGGATAATTTTGTGAATGGAAAGCAGTTTCCTGTGGTGTCCTGTGATAATGGGAACTGCAGATGCTGGAGAATCCAAGATAACAAAGTGTGAAGCTGGATGAACACAGCAGGACAAGCAGCATCTCAGGAGCACAAAAGCTGACGTTTGGGCCTAGACCCTTCATCAGAGAGGGGGATGGGGAGAGGGTTCTTTTGGGTCCATGTTTGGGTCCCATGATTTTTATGGTACATATTAATGATCGACTTAAATGTAGGAAGCACAATCGAGAAATTTGCAGACAACTGTCGGGTAATGAACAATGAAGGGGGTGGCTGTCAATGCAGGATGATATTAATGAGTTGGTCAAATGGGCAGCAAAGTGGCAAGTGGAATTCAATCTGGAGAAGTGTCAGGTCACGCATGTGGAAACAGCAAGCTAAGCCAAGGAATAGGAGGATATTTAGATCGGCAGAGGAAGTGAGAGACCTTGGAGAGCATGTCCACAGATCCCTGAAGGTGACAGGACAGGTAGGTAAGGTGATAATGAAGACATATGGGATGTTTTCCTTCAATGGATAAGGTGCTGAATACAAGAGCAGGGATGTAATGCTGGAACAAAAACTGAAGTTGCTGGAAAAGCTCAGCAGGTCTGGCAGCATCTGTGAAGAAAAAATTCAAAGTTAACGTTTCAGGTCCAGTGACCCTTCCTCAGAACAGTGGACCTGAAACATTAGCTCTAATATCTTCTTCATGGGTATGACCAGACCTGCTGAGGTTTTCCAGCAACTTCTGCTTTTGTTCCTGATTTACGGTATCTGCAGTTATTTTAGGTTTTATGGTGTAATGCCCAAACAATACAAGACTATAATAGAACTAGGTAAGCCACAGCTAGTGCTTTGTGTGCAGTTCTAGTCACCACATCAAGTCATAGAAATGTACAGCACGAAAACAGACTCTTCAGTCCAACTCATCCATGCTGACCAGATATCCTAGATAAATCTAGTTCCTTTGCATTTGGCCCTATCCCTTTAAGCCGTTCCTATTCACATATCCATCCAGGAGCCTTGTAAATCTTGTAATATTATCAGCCTTTACAACTTCCTCTGACAGCACGCTCCATACACGTGCCACCCTCTGCATGAAAAAGTTGCCACTTAGGTCTTTTTTAAATCTTTTTGGACAGGGTGGATAGCAAGAAGCTTTTTCCCCCAGAGTGGGGGACTCAATTACGATTTCGAGGTGACAGGGGAAAATTGTAAGGGGGATATGCATGGAAAGTTGTTAATGCAGAGGATGGTGGGTGCCTGGAATGCATTGCCAGCGGAGGTGGTAGAGGTAGGCATGATAGCGTTATTTAAGATGTATCTAGACAGATACATGAATGGGCAGGGAGCAGAGGGAGACAGATCCTTGGAAAATAGGTGACAGGTTTAGCTAGAGGATCTGGATCAGTGCAAGCTTGTAGAGCCAAAGGGCTTCTTCATGTGCTGTACTTTTCTTTGTTCTTTGTTCTTTACCCTCTCAACTTAAACCTATGCCCTCTAGTTCTGGGCTCCCCAACCCTGGGGAAAAGACTTGTCTATTTACCCTATCCATGACCCTCCTGATTTTATAAACCTCTGTGAGGTCACCCTTCAGCCTTCGGAAAATAGCCCCAGCCTACTCAGCCTCGCCCTATAGCTCTAACCTTCCAACCCTAGCAACATGAACACTTTCAAGTTTCAAAACATTCTTCCTATAGCAGAGAGACCAGAAAAACACGTGGTATTCCAATAGCGGCCTAACCAATATCCTATACAGTTGCATAATGACCTCCTAACTGCTATCATCAATGCACTGACTAATTACAGCAAGCATACCAAATGGCTTCTTCACTATCCTATCTACCTGCGGCTCCACTTTCAAGGAACTTTGTTCAGCAACACTCCCCAGGGCCTTACCATTAAGTGTTAAGTCCTGCCCTGATTTGCCCTTCCAAAACACAGCAGATCGCATTTATCTGAATTAAATGCCATCTGCCACTTCTCAGCCCATTGGCCCATTTGATCAAGATCCTGTTGTACTCCGAGGTAAGCTCCATCGCTGTCTACTACACCGCCAATTTTGGTATCCTCTGCAAACTTACTAACCATGCCTCCTATGTTTATGTCCAAAGCATTTGTATAAATGAGAAAAAGCAGCGGACCCAGCACTGATCCTTGTGGCACATCGCTGGTCACAAGCCTCCAATCTGAAAAGCAATCCTTCACCACCACCCTCTGTCTTCTACTTGTGAGCCAGTTGTGTACCCAGATAACTAGTTCTCCCTGTATTCCATGTGATCTAATCTAATGGAAGGATATATTAGCTCTAGATAAGGTACAGAGGAAATGAAGGAGAATGTTGCGAGGACTTCTTAAGTCCAGAAATAAGGAAAGATCAGACAGGCTAAGGTTGGTTTCCTTCGAGGACAGGAGGCAGAGGGGTGGCTTAATCAAGGTGCACAAGATAAGGAGAGGCTTGGATAAAAGTGGACAGGGAAGGCATGTTTCCCCACCAGGAGACGTCATCCACCTGACAGCATGGATTTCAACAGTATAGTGGAAAGTTTAGAAAGGATGTGTGGACAAACATTTTCATCATGAGTTTGGCTAATTTTCTTTCCAGTTTGGTCATTGAAATTGAAAGCCTCAACTCATTTAAAAAGAACCTGGGCCTGCACCTAAGCATTGTAAACTGCAAAAGGCTACAGGCCAGGAGCTGCTAACTGGAATTAGAACTGATGGTTAGTTTATTCAGCTGGCACAGGCATGAAGGGCTGAATGGTCTTTTTTCTGTGCTGTGAGAGATTTCTCTAGCTTCACTCCAAATGAGGAACAGGTGAAGCCTGCAGTGAAATGCTGGTTTGGCTCTTCAAACAGGTAGATAGATAAAAGCCAACCTGAATTCTCTACCTTTTGCATCAGGGATAATAGCTCTCCCTTTTGGTTGGTCTCAATCTGCATCCTGATCCCATAGCAGTCAAGAATCTTCTATCTCCTTTCCAAAAAACATATCTCAATAATCAGCCATTATCCAAAAGCTGGTTTCTGTTACATTACAGCACTGTTTTCTATTGTCCACAAAAATGTAACGACCTGGCCTTTGACATACAATAGGGTCTGAATCTGATTTTAAGACCTATAATTTTGAAATTCCATATTCCAGGTGCAAAGTCAGTAAATCCAATGTGAACAAATTTCTGTAGTTGTTTGAATAAAGGTTGAAAGACTTGTTGCAAATCAATGGTTTCTCGAAAAGATACCCCTAAAGCTAGCTCTAATCTCTCAATTTAATTGCTTTTCCAGACACACTGGCTAATTCCAACACCGTGTTTCCTTCCATGTTTATTGACAGAAACGGAGAGTTCACCTGACCTAGTAACTCCATTTTATTTCAAAAAACAACTGTCCATTCTCCACAATTCCAAGAGTCTGTATTGAGTGAACTTGACCCTCTGAGATATTTACATTTCTCCAATTCAGACCTAGAGCATTCATAATTGTAATTGCAATACACCAGTTTAGCAGTACCTTCAGATCCTGAGGCCATAAGGTCTGGACCTGCCTCCCTAAACTCTTTTGACTTTCCACCAATCTCCCTTTTTTCAAGATATCACTTCAAACCTATCTGGGTCCTAATATCTCCTTAATTGGCTTGATATCAAATTTTTTCAACATTCCAATGAAGTACTTTGGAACATTTTATTTTGTTAAAGGTACCACAGAAAATGAAAGTTGCTGCTGTTGTTGTTATCCGTTTCATTTGCTCTTCTCTCAAGCATTGAATGGGACAAAACTACATCCATGCAAATCTATCAAATCTTTGTTGCTGACATGATAAAGGGCACAAAAGGAAAAATCACATACTGAACAAAACAGACAAGGTAACACATTAGATTTTGATAGCCAGTAAAATTATAGCCTTACCTTTGGAAATTGTTTCTTACATGTTACTCAGAGACGAATTTTTTGCTCATTTTTATTATGTTAAATTTCTATTAAAAGATGGTATTTATTAACAAAAAACGCTGATGCAATATTTATACAATGCATTTAAATTAACCAGCATTCTGTATTACTTTAAACAGTCAGTGTAATACGTGGTACTTAACTGCACATATCACACTTTAAAAACACAAATTACCTGATGCACCCATTGATGTGAATAAGAGCTGGGTGATGAAAACACTCAAATGTTAAAATGTTACCAATCCTTTTTCACAAGTAGGTTGATAAAAGAATTACAAGGGAAGAATTTAAAAAGAGAGTATGCAGAATGATCGTGGAAAGATTTCAATTCAGTTTATGATAACATAGGAGAAGACCTTAATGGCCTTAAGATACCTGCTCATTAAAGAATGCCAAAAGCTGAATTACCATGAACAGCAGGAAATTCAACGTTTGTTAGAGAAAATAAAAGCAAAAAAAAATGACTGAAGTTGGTCAGTTCAAGCTACCAAGGTAGTTCAAATGATTAACAAGTGAATACCGAAGACATCATAGGTTAAAATAGGTTCAGCTGTGCTTCTGGAAAAAGTCCTTCTTTCCATGAAATTCATTTGAATTAGCTGAACTGGTAAAAATCAAAGCTCCAAGAATGACAAGTGTTCCACAAGCAACTACTCTACACAGCAGTTAACTCGTTATATTGCAGACAATGTGAGGATAAAAGCTAAAAGTGGGGTCAGAAAGGTTAAAGTGATCCAACTGATGGCAGAATCAATTATTCCATTTAAAAAGAAAATTTTCATGTTGCAAGAATTAAATGGCGCATAAATATTATTAACATTTTAGTAGTAAAAAGAACAATTGTGACAATATAGAAAGTAGTATTCTGATTACTCTGATGTGTCAAGGATAGCATTGCTTTGTAGAACATGAAACAAAACATTTTGGATACTGTTGGGGGTGACAACTTACCAGGGGCATGCAGTAGGGTGCAGGTCTCTGGCACAGAGTCTTTCCCTCTTGCGCAGAAAGGAAGGGGGGATAGGAAGAGAGTGATAGTCATTGGGGACTCAATAGTTAGAGGGACTGATAGAAGGTTTGTCGGGAACGAAAGAGACTCACGGTTGGTGTGTTGCCTCCCAGGTGCCAGGCTCCGTGATGTCTCAGATTGTGTCTTTGGGGTCCTGAAGGGAGAGGGCGACGAGCCCCAAGACGTGGTCCACAGAGGCACCAACGACATAGGTAGAAAGAGGGATAGGGATATCAGGCAGGATTTCAGGGAGCTAGGGTGGAAGCCAAGAGCTAGAACAAACAGAGTGGTTATCTCTGATTTGTTACCCGTGCCACGTGACAGCAAGGCAAAGAACACGGAGAGATTTCAGCTGAACACGTGGCTGCAGGGATGGTGCAGGAGGGAGGGCTTCAGGTACATGGACAATTGGGGCTCATTCTGGGGAAGGTGGGACCTCTACAAACAGGACAGTCTCCACTTGAACCAGAGGGGCACTAATATCCTGGGTGGGAGATTTGCTAGTGCTATTCGGGTGGATTTAAACTAGCTCAGAAGGGGGATGGGAAACTGAGGTGTAGTCCTAGTACACAGGAGGATGAGAGTAGGGAAGACATGGACAGGACCTCACTGTCACAGGAGTGTGCTGGCAGACAGCAAGCTGGGTTGAAGTGTGTCTACTTTAATGCAAGGAGTATCCAGAATAAGGTAGGTGAGCTTGCAGCTTGGATAGGTACCTGGGACTTCGATGTTGTGGCCATTTCGGAGACATGGATAGAGCAGGGTCAGGAATGGATGTTGCAGGTTCCAGGGTTTAGATCTTTCATTAAGGTCAGGGAAGGTGGTAAAAGAGGGGGAGGTGTGGCTTTGTTCATCAAGGACAGTATAACGGTGGCTGAAAGAACTTTTGATGAGGACTCGTCTACTGAGGTTGCCGAGGAAGGTTTGTCGATTGAGTCAGTATGGATGGAAGTTAGGAACAGCAAGGGAGCAGTCACCTCATTTGGGGGTCTGTAGAAAACCCCCAATAGCAGTAGGGAGATCGAAAAACTCATAGGCTGGCAGATTGTTGAAAAGTGCAAACGTAGCAGGGTTGTTGTTATGGGTGACTTCAACTATCCCAATATTGATTGGAACCTCCTTAGTGCAGATGGTTTGGATGGAGCCGCTTTTGTCAGGTGTGTTCTGGAGGGTTTCCTTACTCAGTACGTGGACAGGCCGATGAGGGGGGAGGCCATTTTGGATTTAGTGCTCGGCAATGAGCCAGAACAGGTGTCAGATCTCGCGGTGGGAGAACACTTTGGCGACAGTGACCACAACAGTCTCACATTTACCATAGCCATGGAAAGGGAAAGGAGCAGTTACCAGGGGAAGATATTTAACTGGGGAAAAGGAAACTACGACGCTATCAGGGAGGAGTTGGGAAGTACAGATTGGGAGCAATTGTACCACAGAAGGGACACAACAGACATGTGGAGGCTGTTTAAGGAGCAGTTCTTGCGAGTGATGCATAAATTTGTTCCTCTGAGACAAGTAAGAAGGGGTGAGATTAAGGAGCCTTGGATGACGGGAACAGAGGTGCTTCTCATCAAAAAGAAAAAGGCAGCTTACGTAAGGTGGATGAAGCAAGGGTCTAGCACAGCTTTAGAGTATGACAGGCTTGCTTGGAAGGAGCTCAAAAGTGGACTGAGGAGGGCCAGGAGGGGGCACAAGAAAGGCTTGGCAGGAAGGATTAGGGAGAACCCGAAGGCATTTTACTCAGACGGGAGGAATAAGAGAATGATCAGGGAGAAGGTAGGGCCGATCAGGGATAGCGTAGGGAATTTGTGCGTGGAGTCTGAGCAGATAGGAGAAGACCTAAATGAGTTTTTTGCTTTGGTTTTCACTAAGGAAAGGGACCTTGTTGTGAATGAGAATATTGAGGAGCAGGAAAACAGGCTTGAACAGATCAAGGTTGAGGAAGTTGATGTGCTGGAAATTTTAGTGAACATTAAGATTGATCAGTCCCCAGGGCCAGACCAGATTTATCCTAGGTTGTTCCAGGAAGCGAGAAAGGAGGTTGCTAAACCGCTGGCGAAGATCTTTGCTTCCTCACTCTCCACGGGAGTCATACCAGAAGATTGGAGGGAGGCAAATGTTGTTCCTCTTTTCAAGAAAGGGAATAGGGAAATCCCTAGAAATTACAGACCAGTCAGTCTTACGTCTGTGGTCAGCAAGGTTTTGGAAAGAATTCTCAGGGATAGGATTTATGACTATTTGGAAAAGCATAGCATGATTAAAGGGAGTCAGCATGGCTTTGAGGGGGGCAAGTCATGCCTCACAAATCTTATTGAGTTCTTTGAGCAGGTCACTCGATAGGTTGACGAGGGTCGAGCAGTAGATGTTGTGTACATGGACTTCAGCAAGGCATTTGATAAGGTTCCCCACGGCAGGCTCATTCATAAAGTTAGGAGGTATGGGATACAGGGTGATTTGGCTGTCTGGATTCAGAATTGGTGGCAGACAGGAGGCAGAGAGTGGTTGTAGATGGTAAGTATGCCGCCTGCAAGTCAGTGCTGAGTGGTGTCCCACACGGCTCTGTTCTTGGGCCTCTGCTCTTTGTAGTTTTTATAAATGACCTGGATGAGGAGGTTGAGGGGTGGGTTAGTATGTTTGCTGATGACACAAAGGTTGGAGGTGCCGTTGATAGTATCGAGGGCTATTGCAGGCTTCAGCGAGACATTAACAGTATGCAGAGCTGGGCTGAGAAATGGCAGATGGAGTTCAACCTGGATAAATGTGAGGTGATGCATTTTGGAAGGTCGGACTTAAATGCTGAATATAGGATTAAAGGCAGGATTCTCAGCAGTGTGGAGGAACAGCGGGATCTTGGTGTTCAAGTGCATAGCTCCCTCAAAGTTGCCACCCAGTTGGATAAGGTTGTTAAGAAAGCATATGGTGTTTTGGCTTTCATTTACAAGGGGATCGAGTTTAAGAGCTGCGAGGTTATGCTGCAGCTCTACAAAACCCTGGTGAGACCACACTTGGAATACTGTGTCCAGTTCTAGTTGCCCTATAATAGGAAAGATGTGGAGGCTTTGGAGAGGGTGAAATGGAGGTTTACCAGGATGCTGTCTGGACTGGAGGGCTTGTCTTACGAGCAGAGATTGACTGAGCTCAGACTTTTATCTCTGGAGAGAAGGAGGAAGAGAGGTGACCTGATCGAGGTGTACAAGGTAATGAGAGGCATGGATATAGTCAATAGCCAGAGACCTTTCCCCAGGGCAGGATTGACTGCCACGAGGGTCATAGTTTTAAGGTGTTAGGAGGAAGGTATAGAGGAGATGTCAGAGGGAGGTTCTTCACCCAGAGAGTTGTGAGCGCATGGAATACTTTGCCAGTGGTAGTCGTGGAAGCGGAGTCATTAGTGACATTTAAGCGACTGCTGGACATGCACATGGACAGCAGTGAATTGAGGGGAATGTAGGTTAGGTTATTTTATTTTTGGATTAGGATTATTCCACGGCACAACATCGTGGGCCGAAGGGCCTGTACTGTGCTGTACTTTTCTATGTTCTATGTTCGATGTTCTCAATCAAATTACTTTAAATTGATTGATTACAAGAAACTCCCCATACGAGAGTTAGTTTTATATGAAAACGAAGCTCCCTCTCTCCCTGTCATTGAGCCACAGAATTTGGCAAAATTAAATGAACAACTACAATGTGTTGTATTGTTCCTCAATATCCAGAACTCAACATGCGACATCCAACTGAAAAGCAGCCGTTAATACATTTATCAGAGAGTCATAGAGTACTGAAACAGGCCGTTCAGCCTAACTTACCCATGCCAACAAAATTTCTTCATCTGAACCAGTCAATTTGCCTGAATTGGCCCACAATCCTCTAAATCTTTCCTATCCATGTACCTGTGTAAATTTCCTTGAGTTTTTAGAGTCTTGGGTTCATACTTTACAATTTTTTTTTTTCCTGTGTCCATTCACGGGATGAGGGCATCACTGGCTAGACCAGCATTTAGTGCCCATCCCTAATTGCCCAGCAGGCAGTTAAGAGTCAACCACATTGCTATGTGTCTGGAGTCACCCGTAGGCCAAACCAGGTAAAGATGGCAGTTTCCTTCCTAAAGGACATTAGTGACCAGATGGCTTTTTCCAACAAACGACAATGGATTCGCAATCATAACGGGACTCTTCATTCCAGATATTTATTGAATTCAAAATCCACCATCTGCCATGGAGGAATTTGAACCCAGGTCTCCAGAACATTATTTCTGTCTCTGGGTTAACAGTCCAGTGATAATACCACTAGGCCATCGCCTGTCCCAATTTTTTTAGTGCAAAGACACACAGCTCACAGAGAGTCAATAACAATGAGTTATCAGCAAGAGGTGGGTTGCACTTACAATTCTCATGGGACAATAAAACTGGTGCAAGCAGATTGTTTGCATGTTGGCTGACACATCTCCTTTTCCCACGTACTGAAATCAACACATGATATGCATAATAAGCTGTCAATCAACTTCCACCAGTCTTCTGCAACCATCTAAAGGAAGAGTTAAACCCATCAAGATTTAAGTCCATAATTACGAGAAAGCTGATTTTTTAAAAAAGTTGTCGAATTTATAATATTCCAGGACAGAGAAGAGAGCGGCTACGTTTCAAAACATCTTTCCCAGCGAGATCTGGAGACCTTCAGGAAGTTGTTAGACCAATTTCAGATAGCAGAGACCAGCTAGTGGGCCCCAAGAAAATTAGATTGGCTGTGGAATGCAAAAATTAGATTGGCTATTAAAGGGTCTATAGTGTGCTGAAAATTAGATCAAAACATTTAATAAAGGAAGTGACCAAGACCAAAGTTTTCAGCAGATAAACGATCAGAAAAAGAGAAGCCTTCTATTTTTCTGAAGAAGGGTCTAGACTTGAAACGTCAGCTTTCCTGCTCGGCCTGCTGTGTTCATCCAGTTCTACGCCTTGTTAGCCAAGCCTTCTATTGAGCCATCTCTATCTATTTGGGACAGGTAATAAATAAAGAAATAACTAATTACTGTAAAAATGATATGACAATTAACATGGGGGATTTTAATCTCCATGTCAATTGGTCGAACCAGGTAGGACAAGGCAGCCTTGAGAAGCAGTTCATTGAAAGTATCTGTGATCATTTTCTTGAACAGTCTGTAATGGAACTGATGAGGGAGCAAGCTATGCTCGATCTGATCCTCTGTAATGAGACAGGAATAATTAACAATCTTGTAGTTAGGGATCCTCTTGGAAGCAACAATCACAGTATGGTTGAAATCAGAATGCAGAATACAGAAGGAAAATCAGAGGATAAAATCCAGTCGAGGGGTCCTGTGCTGAAACAAAGGAGACTACAATAGAATGAGGGAGGAGTTGGCTGAAGTAGACTATAAGCTAAGACTTTATGGTAGGACAGTTAAGGAATAGTGGAGGACTCTCAAAGAAAGTTTTCAAAGTGCTCGGCAAAAGTATATACCGATGAAAAGTAAGAACTGTAGGAAAAGGGATAAACAGACATGGATGCCTAAGGAAATAAGGGAGGCTGTCAAATTGAAAGGTAAGGCATACAAAGTGTCAAAGACCAGTAGGAAACTGACAGATTGGGAAAACTTTAAAGGTCAACAGAAAGCCACAAAGAAAAAGCTATAAAGAAAAGTAAAATAGATTATGAGAGTAAACTGGCACAGAATATAAAGACAAATAGCAAAGGTTTCTACAAATATATAAAACGAAAAAGAGTGGCTAAGGTAAACATTGATCCTTTAGAGGATGAGAAAGGGAATTTAATAATGGGAAATGAGGAAATAGCCGAGGCATTGAACAGGTATTTTGTGTCAGTGGAGGACACAAATAACATGCCAGTAACTGATGACAAGAAGACTAAGGTAGATGAGGACCTGGAAATGATCATTATCATGGAAGAGGTAGTATTAGGCAAGCCAATGGAGCTAAAGATAGACTTAGTCTCCTGTTCCTGATGAAACGCATCACAGGGTATTAAAAAGACGGCAGGAACATGTTGCCAGTGGAGGTGGTAGAGGCGGACACGATAGCATCATTTAAGATGTATCTAGACAGATACATGAATGGGCAGGGAGCAGAGGGATACAATCCTTAGCAAAAAAAATAGACGATGGGGTGTTGAATGAGTGGAACCTCACTTTTGCATAAGCTGAAATTTGCAGAGTGTGCAGGATGTAGTGCCAGTCAGAAAATTAAATGTTATGGTTCTTTCGTATTATATTGAAGTATCTCAGTAAGGAACAGCTCTAGTTTTTCAACAGCCATCCTTCATCTCTGAAAGACATAATGCCTCGGACACTGTCTCAAGATGAAAGCATGATCGTTACTGTTTGGCATCTCACCATATCCTGTAATTTTCATCGCAATATTTAAAGAACATTTCATCAATGAACAAATAAAATCCATTACAATTAATATATGTGCTGCATAGTTGTTGGTTATATCAGTACCATCAACAAAAACCAAATTACAGGCTGGAAATGCTGCTATCTCTGGGGTTTTGCCTTCTATTTCACAGAGAAAATATCAAATGTATCTCATCGACAAACAAGATTTTGGTGACCTGTTTGATTTAACAATGTATAGCTGTCAGAATAGTTTGACATTAGAGGTGGCTTGAAGTGGAGAGTAACAAATCTTCAATACAGTATTCATTTTCCTGCAATAAGCAAGGTTATTCCCGGACTTAATGTGGTCCACAGGTTATCCTCCACTAATCAGCACAAATCAATGCTGCATCCCTGGTCAATAAAAGACAGTAAAAGAACATCAGTTCTAACTCACTTAAGTATTTGGCTTTGGGTTGTATCACATAGTTTCTGGCTCATAATTACTTCAGCCTTTCTTCTCCCTACACAAATTATTGCATCTCCATCAGGCTGACTCGAATGCACATGATGAGCCTTCTGACTACTGGTGCTGCTTTCTTTAAATGCATTTAGAGGATGTGGATGTCTCTGGCTGGATGCCAGTATGTATTGCCTGTTCCTAGTTGCCCTTGACAAGATAGTAATGAGTTTATTTCTTCAATAACTACAATACATTTGGCACAGATAGACTGACAATGTTATTAGGGAGGAAGCTAAAGGATTGTGACCCAGTGATTCTAAATTTACAATTCTAATGAGTCCTTGGAAGGGATTTGCAGATAGTGATGTTTCTTTATATCTGCTGCCTTTTCCCTTCTAAATGGTAGGGATTGTGGGTTTTTAAGACACTGTCTAGTGAGCCTTTGTGAATTTCTACAGTGCATCTTGTAAATGGTACACACTGCTGCTACTGAGCTTAAGTCTGGAGGGAGTGAATGTTTGTGAATAGGATGCCGATCCAGAGGGCTGCTTCATCCTGGATGCAGCCATGCTTCTCGAGTGTTTTTGGCACTACACTCATCCAGGCAGTTGGGGCATATCCTATCACTGACTTCAATTGTGCCTTGTAGATGGTGGATAGTCTTGCCATTTATCAGGCTAAACCTGGATATTCTGCATTTGGATAGAACAGACAAAACAGGATGTTTCAGATCGTTCAAGGCCAGAATTGGTTTGGCTAACAGGTATGGAACAGGGACAATGCAATTATGTTGCTCAGTGCTTATGGTGCTCTACAGGCCACAAACTAAGAGGGAGGACATTGAAGAACACATCTACAAGTAAATTACAGACAGGCATAAGCATTATCAAGTAGTTATAATTAGAAATGTTAAGTAGTGGTAGTATAAAGGGCAGCAAGTTCAGGAGAAATTCCGACAGCAATGTACCTCAAGTACAACAAGAAAGCAGGGGGGACTAGTTCTGTTTCTTGGGAATGAAATGGGCCAAAGAAATCAAATGATAGTGGAGAATATTTGAGTGACAGTGACTATTCTATCATACTGTACTTCAGGGAAGGAAACTGCCGTCCTTACTTGGTCTGACCTACATGTGACTCCAGACCGACAGAAATGTGGTTGACTCTCAACTGTCCACTAGGCAATTAGGGATGGGCAATAAATGCCAGCCTAGCCAGCGATGCCCTAATTCCACAAATTAACAAGATAAGGTTTAGGATGATGGTGGAAACTTCAATAGAACAAGAATAGGCTATCTTCAATGAGGCAAGAGCAGAGGTGGGCTAGTTAGATGTGAATCAAAAAATTTACAACATATGAACTACCTTCAAAGAGAACATCGTTCAGCCACAGTCAAAGTATATTTCCTCAAAAGAAGAGATAGGATCAACAAATCCAGAGCTCACGGATGACAAAAGAGATAGAAATTAAGTGATGGAAAAAAAAATGTAATTTTGACAGATGTCAGGCAGAAAATATAATTGACAGCTAAGCTGAATAAAGAAAAGATCAAAAAGCAATGAAAAAGCAATTAAGGGAGGCAAAGGGGGAACATAAGGAAAGACCTGAAGCCAATTTAACAGAGAATCCCCAAATCTTCCAACAACATGTAAATAGTAAAAGGTTTGTAAAAGGGGTAGGACTGATGAGGCACCATAAAGGGGATTTACGTGTGGAATAGGGGGCATAGATGAAGCATTAAACAAATATTTTCACCTTTCTTTACCAAGAAAGAACATGTTACGCAGGCCCTAGCAAGACTGTGAAGGAAAGCTTAGTCATTTGAAGAGTTTACAATTGATGTAGAGGCATTGGATAAGTGATCTGTATGTTTAAGGTTTTAAAGTTGGAAAATGTTAGATGGAGAGGATAGGGCAAAGCCACATAGGGATTTTAAAACAAGGAATATTATTCTAAACTTGTTTTATTGCCAGACAGGGTCAACAACTCAAACATACAGGGGAATGATGGATAAAAGTGACTTGGTTTGGCTTAGAATGTGTGAAGCATTATTTTGGATGGGCTCAAATTTATGTGGCTTCAAATTAGATGAGAATTAGAGAAGTCAAGCATGGAGGCAACAAAAGCAAAGGTCGATTATTTCAGCAACCAACTAGCTGATGCACAGGATGTTAGATAAAGGCAAAGAGGGGATGGTAATGGTTTTGGTAATGATTTAAATAATTTTATGAGAAATGTAGGGTTCTTTTGGGGCAGTGGCAGTGTCCCTACCTGTGGACCAGGAGGCCTGGGTTCAAGTCCCACCTGCTCCAGAGATGGACGATAAAATCTCTAAATAGGTGGATTAGAAAACATCGTTTCTGAGAAACTTAACAAGACATTGGCAATCAAGTCCTGACTGTCTCAAGTTCATGGTCAGGTTTCACATCTTCTAATCATTTTGCACTGAGATTTTGGAAAATGGTTTAGGCTTTTAAAAAAAGCATATTCACGTGCAGTTGAAGGTGATGGACAACTAAGTTACTAACGGATCAGACTTGAGATGTTTTCCTGTAATTATTTTAATCAACTTGCTTGGACATTTTTTGACACACATCTCAGGCAGGTGGGAATTAACAGGGAGGGACGCTGCCATTGTGACTCAAAATCCATCTTAAATTCCATCAGTCACTCTGTTGGAAAACAAACCCTCTTTTCTGGCCATTAACTCAAACCACTAGATTACTTGCTTGGTGAGATCACCACTATAACACTGCTTTCCCTATAAGCTGTAAATAACATGCAATTCATTCAACTGTCATCACAATCAGAGAAAAAGCTGCTCAACATTCTGACATGTGTTTGATTTCTTTCTGGCTGTGACCAAAGTGTGATCAAACATACAGATAGACATTTCGACAGGGTGAAAATAAAATCAGATTTTTAAAGGAGAAAGGTGTAAGAGCCTTTTCAGACACTTTGGAGCTTAGAAATGCTAGACTACAACCAAAAATCACTTTGTTTCAGACATTAATGTGATTCACTGTTATGCAGAGTCATTTAAATTTTTGATTTTGTATTATTACAAAAAGATAAATCATCTTGATCTAATTATGTCATTCCTTTCATGACCATATTTTGCCTATTCAACTATAAAGTCAAATAACTTAATAGTTCGCGTCAATATGCTACCCAAGATGTTCACAGTCTCTCTTTCTCTCGCTCTATCAGAAAATTCCAGAGGTATACAAATATCCAGACCTGACCACGAAAAAATATTGCCTGAAGAACAAGATTGCACGAGTAGACTTTGAGCAATGTCTTTTTTTAAAATGCATTCAAGGAATGTGGATGTCACTGGCTGGGTTGACATTTATTATTCATCCTTAATTGCCCTTGACAAGGTAGCAGTAAATTGCCTTCTTGAACCACTGCAGTCCATTTGATGTAGGTACTCCTACAATGTTGTTTGAAAGTTTGAGGATTTTGACCCGGCAAAACAGAAGGAACAGTAAATTATATCTAAGTCAGGATAGTGAGTGGCTTCGAGGACAACGTGTACATCTTCCAATGTATCTGCTGCCCTTGTTCTTCTGGATGGTAGTCACTGTAGTTTGAAAGGTGCTGGCCAAGGAACCTTGATGAATTTAGGCGGTGCATTTTATAGACGGTACACACTATAGATACTGTATGTTGATGGTGGAAGGAGTGAATGTTTAGGAATGACTGACCAATCAAATGGGCTGCTTTGTCTTAAATAATATCAAGCTTTTTGAGTACAGCTGGAACTGAAAACACCCAGGCCAGTGGGGTGTATTCCAACTCACTTTTAACTTGTGCCTTCTAGATTGTGGACATACTTTGGGGAGTCAGGCACTGAGTTACTTGTTGCAAAATTCCTAGCCTTTGACCTGCTCTTGTAGTGATAGCATTTATATGGCTCGTCCAGCTCAGTTTCTTGACAATAGTAACCCCTAGGATATTAAGAGGGCAGGATTCAATGGCAGTAATGTCATTGAATGTCAAGGGATGATGTCAGCTTTTGTCTTGTTTGAAATGGTTATTTCCTGGCACTTGAGCAGCACAAAAGTTACTCACTGCCACTTGTTAGTCCAAATGTGGATATTGTTCAGGTTGTGGTGCATTTGGACAGGGGCTAAATGTAGGTAAATTCCTTTTAGAAGTGGGAGCTCAGACACATTTTAGGATTACTGATGTCACTGATCCTAAGACATAACTTTCTAAAAGCCTTAATTTGTAACAAACCATTTTACAGAGAAGTTTCAAAATTAAAACATTGCTAAGGAACATTTCCTAATTTTAAAAAAATGTTTAAAGGTAATTTGTTTTATTTTTATAAAACTTCAAAAACAATAAAGTGTAGGTCATACATTCCTTTTGCAATAAAATTTAAATCTTTATTCATTGCACACTCGTTCAGCTTTTCTCTCAATGTATGAAGCATTCCTCCTACCAGCGTATGCAATTCTTGTCAATTTATCTCAGGCAGAGGGAGGGAAGAAACAGTTTTTACATTTTGTTCTTCAACATCATTACTGTTGAATTTTTCTAGATAACTCTTGTTTAATAAAAATATTTTTTGTACATTATTTCCACATTAGTCATTCAATACACCACATGCAACACTTTGTAAATGTCTTTGATTAAAAATTTGTTCTGCTCTTTAGAACTCCCATAAGATTTCATCGATCAGAAAATCTTCTCAAGGATTTTCTAAAATGGTCACCCTGGGTGAACTTCATAAATGATTTTTTGTGGTTACCTCACTAAGGCAATATTTTAGCCAAAATGAAGTCCTTATGTATAACTCTTGGCCAACAGTTTATAGATTTTATGGTAGTTCAATTTCTAAGCATGAACTTGTTTAGATGTCACAAAGGCACTATACAATCTGTAGGTGTGAAATTTTTTTCCAATACAAGGTCTCATTCCAATGTCAAATGTTATTTTATTATTCTTTCATGGGATGTGAGATTTGCTGCCAAAGCCAGCATTTATTGCTCACTGCTAATTGCCTTTCAGAAAATGATGTGGACTGCCTTCTTGAGCTCATCTAGTTCATGTGGTGTAGGCATTCCCACTGTGCCATTCAGCAAGATGTTTGCTGAGATTTCAAATAAGAAACAGTGAAGTAATGATGATGTAGGGCCACATCCACATAGTGTTTGAAAGGAGCTTCGAAGTGGAGGCATTCCCTGGCATTTGCTGTCCTTGTTCTTCAGGGTGGAGGAGGTCATGGGCTTGGAAGATGCTATCAAAGGAATCTTGGTGAGGTGCTGTAGTGCATCTTGTAGATGGTCCACATTATTGCTACATTGCTTCATGGTGAAGGGAATGATTGTTTAATGTGGTTTACAAGGCGATTTGTCCTAGATGAGTGTTGATGGAGCTTAACTCATCCAGGGAAGGAAAAAATATTCAATCATGGTCCCAACCTATACTTTGTAGTTGACAGGCTTTGGAGAGTCAGGAGATGACTTACTCACCACAGAATTCCTGGCCCCAGTGTGCACTTGTGGTCCAATATTGTTTCTGGTCAATGGCAACAACAAGGTAGTGGGTGATTCAGTGATGGAATTCCAATGAACATCAAAGCATAACAGTTTGAATCTCTCTCATGGAGATGGTACTTAGTGCCAGACAAATTTTCCTTGCTGCTTATCAGCAAAAGCTTGAATGCTGTCCAGGCCTTTTTGCATTGAAGTATAGACTGGTTCAGTATTTGAGGATTTGCAAATGGTGCAGAACACTGTGTAAAAATTAGCAAATATCCCCACTTCTAACATTATGTTGAAGGAAGAGTCATTGATGAAGCAACTGAAGATGATTAAGAGGAGGACCTCATGGTTCTGATGGCCAGAGTGGTAGTATCCCTGCATCTAAGCCAGGAGACCCAGGCTCAAGTTCCACTTGTGCCAGACGTGTGCAATAACATCTCTGAACACATTGATTACAAATATGCCCTGGAGCACATTATTATTATTATCTTGGGGCTGAGATAACTGCAACCATCTTCCTTTCTTTGCACAACAGACATGTGAGCAATGTCAGGATTCATTTAACATGATGGGGCAGTAACATTGTAGATTAAAAATTGGCTAAATGTCAAACTTATGGTCATTTTTCAGACAGGAAAAATATATACAGCGGAGGAAAGGGTTGGTGCTAGAATCCCTGTTTTTCTTGTAATATAAATACATCATGTACAGGACACAATTTCAAAACGTATAGACAAAGCAAAACTTGAAAGTTGTGATTTGCGAGGAAGACAGTGTCAAACTTCAAAGGTTCTTCAGAGGTTGGTGAATTGGGAAGATAAGTGGCTAATAAATTTTAGTTAAAATGAATCACTAAGCATTCCTATTAATAAAAAAAAGTGGTGACAGTATAAAATAAATGGTATAATTCCAAATTGGTGCAGAGGAATGTAGGGAGCTGGTAGCATATACACATAAATCATTGAAGGTGGCAGGTCAAATTGAGAGCGTGATTAATAATGAATACAGCATACTAAGCTTTATCAATAATACAAACTCAAAGAAGTTTAAAAAAAACACTACAAAACCCTAGTTTGCCCTCAACTGAAGTACTGGCACTACAGTTTAGAAACAATGCGAAGGTGTGATGTAATTTATGATGTAATTTATTAATTGTACGAAAATAATTTTGGACTTTAGATTTCAAAATACAGGGAGATAAATTGATTATTTCTGCGATGGTTTTTCATTTAAAAAAAACAATGTCAGTGTGTCCTTCTGGAACAGTGACTAAATCTATATTTGCCAGTGACCTGGTGACTGCAGACCACTGTGGTGTTAAATTGAAAAATTTTTTTTACTGTTGGATTTACAACAGGTAAGGTGAATATCAAAAACCTAGCTTTGTTATCTGTTAAGAAGAAACTAGGTTTGAGAAAATTTTAAAAATAAATCAATTTGGAGGACATTGGAGTTGAGCTTAGAAGGAAGTTAAGGCTCTAAAACCTAAGGAGTTCAGGGAACAAGTCAGCTCAGCAGAAAAGTTTTGGTAAAGCTTCCAAACCAAGGGAATTTTGTTCAAAACTTGCAAGACTGTCAGAACCAAGAAACCTTAGGGTCTCAGATTTAAGGGGAGGCAATAGTATAGTGATACAGTAACACTGTTTATCCAGAAACCCAGGTAAATGTTCTTGGGACAGGCAGATGGTGGAATTTAAATTCAATAAATTTATGGAATGAGGAGTCCAGTGGAGACCATGAATGTATTGTCAATTCTCGGAAAAACCTATCTGGCTCATTAATGTTATTTAGGGAAGGTCATCTTTACCTGGTCTGGCCTACATGCGAGTATAGACACAGTGAATGTGGTTGATTCTTAACTGCCCTCTGAGCAATTAGGGATGGGCAATAAATAGGGATGGCCCAGCCAGCAACACCTTCACCTTGTGAATTAATCTCAGATTTGTTTAAAACTATAGGTCAGCAAACTGCCCCAACACACAAATAAATTGAATCTCTGTAATAGTTTTGGGCGAAATGGTTAAACTTTACTTTTTTTAGTTTTGTTTAAGATCATACTCAGAGTTTGTTTTTATATTTAGACAGCTTGTTTGATACTTTAATTTTTGTTTTTTTGTCCAATAAACTTTTGTTGTCAAAGAAAATTCTACAGCCTCATGTGAATATGTTTGACTGACGAACCACCAGGTCAACCAAGCAAAAACAGCAGCTTTCAGGCCAGGTTTAATTCTTTTCTTTTAAGTATAATTCCTAGATCTCACGTTTGCAGTATTATCAACTGAAATCAGAACAAAGGGTGTCGAAAAGATTCACAAGTCTGGCTCCAGAGATAAGGAGCTGAAGTTACATAAAAAGCATGAAAAATTTGAAACAGTTTTCCTTTGAGAAGCAAAGGTTGTGATGAGATTTGATGGAGGTATTCAAAATCATGAAAGGTCTAGTCAGAGTGGATAATGAAAAACATTTTGAAATGGTTGTAGGACTGATAACCAGAAGGCACAGGTTTAAGGTGACGGACAATGTCAGCATGAGGAAGCATCCTTCCATGCGGTGAGTATTTAGGGTTTGGAATGCATTTATTGGGTGTCGTTCGGAAGATTCAATTAAAGCTTTAAAAAGGGAATTAAAGTATCATCTCAAGTAGGAGTCTGAAGAGAAACAATGGACTCAATGTCTTCCTTCTGGGCTCTAATCATCGTACCATTTCTTGCCTGGTCTAACAACAGCCAGAGAATGTTCGGTCCCTGATTCCAAATGACTTCAATGTTAACACTCCATGATGCCACTCGGTTAAATGCTGCCTCAATGTCAAGTGCAGTCATTTTACCTTTTGAATTCAATTCTATTTCCACATTTGAAGGTGGGATGTAATGAACAGCAAAGCTGATTAGCCTTGACAAAACACAAACTAGCATTTGGTGAACTGGTTATTTCTGTGTGCATTTTGACAGCACTGCCAATGATGCCTTCCATCACTTTGCTTATGATGGAGAATAGTCAGGTGGGGTGGTAATTGGTTGGATTGGATTTTGCCTGCATTTTGTTTTAACTGAACGTACCAAGTTAGTAGGTCAAGGGGAAAACAAAAGAATGAAATCTCACCAAGTTGACAGTGCATTACAAGAGTTGGAGAAGCAAGGTGGAGCACAGACCAGAAAACTGGGCAGCAGTGAGCAGAGGCCAAAGTGATGGGCAGTAGAGTGAAAGATTGGCAAAGGTAGGAACTGTTGCATGCCTCAAAAGCAGCATAGAATCCATCCTATCTAATCCAGAAATATTCCAGGTTATGAAAAGGGTCACAACAGGCCCCAATTTGGGAAACTTGGAAATAAGTATTCACCAGATACGGAGCTGCTTTGGGCTCGAATAAGTCAAAAAGCCACAAAAACGAAGGCAGCACATAGTTAATAACAGTGTTGATGACATAAAACAATGTGTTTGCAAGGCAGGGAGTTGATGACACTGCAGCATTTAATGATGAAGTAATACAGGCATTCAACTCATATTTCAGAGTTCAATGAAATTTAATTATTGAATGGCCTACATTTAATTGATGAAAACAAAGGCCAGGCAAAACCATGGATTTATTTACCAATGAACTCTGCAGATTGGTAGACAACTGCACTGATGGAACTTTAAAAGCCAAGCTGATCACTGTCGTTTCAGTCAAAACTTTTATCAGAATTTTGGTGAGCCTGAAGTGATTTAACACTGGAGAAAGTGGTTCAAATCATGAGAGAAACTGAACTCATAAAACAGAAGTCCAAGACAATTCAACTACGAAGCTGCAGAGGTGAAGCAGCATGCAAAAGGTTGCCAAGAACCACATTGAAATGTCTCCATTGTGGCAGGAACAAGCCGCATAAATACAAGAAGTATCAAGCAATGAAGGGTGTGTGGCAGACTGTCACAACTGTGGATAAAGAAGCCACCGTAGACCAGGCAGTCACTCAAATGCAAACAAATTGCAAAAAATGTAGGGAGAATGTTTTAATGCAGAATAAAAACCAAAAGAACTGCGGATGCTGTAAATCAGGAACAAAAACCAAGTTGCTGGAAAAGCTCAGCTGGTCTGGCAACATCTGTGAAGGAGAAACCAGAGTTAATGTTTCAGGCCCAGTGACCCTTCCTCAGAACTGAAGATGGCTGTGAAAACATCAGTTTATATGCAGAAAATAGGGAGGTGGGAGTGGTTTGGAGTAAACAATAGGATAGAGCCCAAACAGAGGTAAAGACAGTTGGGCAGACAAAGGAGTTGCTAACGATCAGGCTGGGAGGATGAACAGTTGTTAATGGGGACGGTTAGTGACTAACAACAGGTGTGTAGTGGCAGGCTTTGTGGTAACAGGGCCTGGTGTTTGGGGTGGGGAGCTAGGACATGGGAGAGTTTAGACCCTAAAATTATTGATCTCAATATTGAGCCCGGAGGGCTGTAGGGTCCCCAAGCGGAAAATGAAGTGATGTTCCTCCAGCTTGCGCTGGGCTTCTCTGGAACAATGTAGCAAGCCAGAGACAGAGATGTTGGCCAGGGAGCAGGGTGGTGCATTGAAGTGGCAGGCAACAGGTAGTTCAGGGTCTTTTTTGCGAGCAGAATGTAGATGTTCTGCGAAGCGGTCGCCAAGTCTACGCTTCATTTCCCCAACGTAGAGGAGACCACATTGGGAGCAGCGAATGCAGGAGACTAGATTCTTGGAAGTGCAGGTGAAGTGTTGCTTCACCTGGAAGGTATGTTTGGGCCCCTGGAGACTGGGGAGGGAGCAGGTAAATGGGCAGGTGTTACACCTTTGCCAGTTACAGGGGAAGGTGCCATAGGGCTGTGGGGAGGTGTTGGGGGTAAAGGAAGCGTGGACCAGAGTGTCCCAGAGGGAACGGTCCCTGCAGAAGGCAGACAAGGGAGTGGAGGGGAATATGTGAAGGATGGTGACATCTTGCTGGAGATGGCGGAAATGGCGTCTGATGATTTTCTGGATGTTGATGCTGATGGGATGGTAGGTGAGGATAAGGGGAACCCTATCCCTGTTGCGGGAGGGAATAGAAGGGATGAGGGCAGAAGTGTGTAGATGGCCTGACGACCTTTTCCAGCAACTTTGTTTTTGTCCATGTTTTAATGCAGTACCACATATAACAAGTTGAAGAAGCACAACAGCAGATAATACCCTTTTGTAGGGGAAATGGCAATGAAAACAAGTGTTGGAATGTTAAACCAGAAGATAATGGATCTCCCAAAGAGTTTAAATGAGATAAAGGTGACAACGGGTCAAACTTATTAGATCACATTTGACACAAGTTCCTGAAGTAACTTCATTAAATCTAAAAGGACAGCTTCATGGTGAAGTTGAAATGTAAAGCAGGAGAAATCCTTGAACTTCTCTACACAGTTCAAGATCAAGAAGGTCCTGTACCAAGTGGAAAGGCAGGCATAAAGCTGAGTTCAATTTGTAAAGTCAAGGAGCTTTTTGGTGCCAAATATGAAGGAAGTTTCAACTAAGTTGTTCACAATATTAGAAAAATTAAAAACAAGATATAATATTAACTTACAAGATGATGTTAAACCAAATTGCTCTTCACTGTGATGAAAGTCTGCCCATCATTGTTGGGCAATGTGAAAGCGAAAACAGAAAATACGGACCAACAAATAGATACCTCATTAGTCATCAAGCCAATAGGATGGTGTTCAGGTCTGGTTAAATGCTAAAGATAAATGGCTCACTAAAAACCTGCATAGGTTTATTTCAACTGAACAAAGTCATGTGTAGTGATTGCAATGAGATCAAACAGATGGACCTCATAGAATATGAGTTCCCAGATTGGGCACTTTTAACCTTGTCCAGGCTGACAGACGTAAACAGGAGTGTCAGACTACCTATTCAGTCTGAGAGTTGCCTCTGGGGGAAGGCCAGTGTCAGTACTATGGCATATAAATAAAGTGACCTGATGACAGGATTCTAGTCTTGTGGCATTTTTTTCCATCATGTAGTACAAGATCCATCCAATGACCTCAGTCACTGAATACAAAAGCTCAGCAAATTGAGCCAAAAGCATCTTGTTCACCAAAATGGGTACTTTGACAAGGTTTCAGCAATTACCCCGGATGAAGAATTCAGATTCCTAATCACACTCAAAACGCTTGGTGGCACCACCACTGACCCGAGTGTCAAATAAAAGCAAAATACTGCAGATGCTGGACATCTAAAACAAACAGCAAATGCTGGAGGAACTCAGCATATCTGGCAGATCTCCAGACAGAAACAGAGTTAACTTTTTAAGTGTGCCATGATTCATCTTCAAAACTAAAAAGGCATCATATTGGAGTCAAATTGTTAACACTATTTCTCTCTGCACAAATGTTAACAGATCTGGTGAATTTCTCCAGCATTTTCTGTGTTTGGTAGTGTCTGAGCTGTCTGGAACCTAAAACACATCATTGCTAAACTGGGTTTACACCAGGTGGTGCGGATAGGAACAAGAAGGAAAACTCGAGTTGGTCTAATGCTCACCAACCTATGTATTGCACATGTATCCGTGACAGTGTCATCAAGAGTGACCACCACACAAACTTCAATTCTTGTGAAGGCAAATTCCAATCTTCAGACACAAGTTACCTTCCAATGTGTTGTGAGGCAGGATCCCATGCTAGATGTGATGTAGTTGGGATAGATCTAAAAGCTCAAACTGAGTCTCTGTGAGGCGCTGTGGGACAGCAGCAGCAGCAGAATTGAATTCAATCTGTAATCTCATAACTTGGCATCTATTCTACCATTCCCATATACCTTGGTTCAATAGAGAGTCAGGAAGATATGCCAGAAACAGCAACAGATATATGGTGCTAAACAAGAGGTGTCAAAATGGTGAAACTACAACACAGGACTAAATACCAAATAGTCAAAGCAACATGTAACAGATAGCAGTAAATGATCGCACAACCAATGGATCAGATCTAAACTCCGCCGTCCTGCCACATCCTGTTATGAATGATGGTGGAAACTAAGCAACTCACTGAGGAAGGAGGTTCTACAAATAGCTTTATCATCAATGATGGCGGAAGCCCAACATCAGTGCGAAAGACAAAGCTTAATTTTTTGCAGAGATAGTAGGAACTGCAGCTGTTGGAGAGTCTGAGATAACAAGGTGTAGAGTTGGATGAACAAGTAGGCCAGGCAGCATCAGAGGAGCAGGAAGGCTGAAAATTTCTGAAGAAGGGTCTAGGCCTGAAACGTCAGCCTTCCTGCTCCTCTGATGCTGCTTGGCCTGCTGTGTTCATCCAGCTCTACGCCTTGTTATCTTAAATTTTTGCATTTGCTTGCACCCAGAAATGATCCATCTTGACCTCCTCCCTGAGGTCCCCAGCATCACAGATGTCATCTTAAGCCAATTTGATTCACGTTATATGATATCAAGAAATAGCTGAAAACACTAGATATTGCAAAGACTATATGCCCTGAAATTTTCCAACAAAAAAACTCATCCAAGCTAACCTGGCCAATTACTGTCTTATCAATCTGCTCTCTGAGTCACTAAAATAATGGTAGAGTTATCAACAGTGTTATGGAGCAACATTTATTTAGCAATGATCTGCTCAGTTTAGGTTCTGCCAGAGCCAATCAGTTCTTGACCTCATTACAATATTGATCCAAATTTGGACAGATAAGTTGAATTTTAGGAATGAGTTGAGGATGACTGTTCTTGACATCAAGGTTGCATTCGACTAAACATGGCATGAAGGAATTCTAGCAACCTGGATTCATTGGGAGTTGGGAGAAGGCTCTCTACAACTGGAGTTATAATTATGATACCCAGTATATAGAAAGATGATGTGGTCATTGGAGGTCAATCACCTGAGAGCCACGACATCACGGCAGGAATTTCTCTGAGTAGCGTCCTGAGATCAAAAAATGTTAATTTGCCTCATCAATGACCATCTCAATAATAATTTGACCAGTGAGACATTGACTGATGATTGCAATTTTCAGCCCCATTCATGATATGTCAGATACTAACATAGTCTGTATCCATATGCAGCAAGACCTGGAAAACATCAGGGCTTTGACTGGTAAGAGACAAGTCCCACGTAAACGCAACGCAATGACCATTTCCTACAAGAGTGTTTAACCATCGATCACCCCTTGGCTTGTAATGGTATTAACATCATTGGATCCCCACTATCAACACCCACTGATGAGCAATTAAAGTAGACCAGCTGTATAAAAACTATAGCTAGACAACAGGGTAGAAGCTAAGAATTCTGTGAACAGCAACACAATTCTTATCCTTTCAATAACTATCCACCATCCTCAAGGCAGAACTCAGGAGTTTGATGGAATGCTTTACACTTGTCTGGATGAGTAGCTGCAACAACCCTCAAAAGGTCTAGCACTATCCAGAATACAGCAGCTTGATTGGCACTCCTTCTACACCTTCAACATTCACTACCTCCACATCAATGCATAGAGACACAAACAAAATGTACAGCAGAAACATACCAAGGCTTCTCTGATAGCACTTTCCGAACTACCAAATACAACAACCCAGAAGGACAAGGGCAACTGATACATAGAAACACCACCACCTGTAATATCCCCACCAAGCCACACATTATCCCCTTGGAAACATATTGCTGTTCCTTCATTCTTTCTGGGTCAAAACACTGGTATTCCCTTCTTAACACTATTGTAGGTGTCCCAGCAACAGAAGGAAGTGAGCAGTTCAAGAAGGCAGCTCGCTACTACCTTCCCCAGCTCCGCTGAGGTGGGCTATAAACATTGGGATCCGAATTCCACAGACAAATAAAAAGAATGAAAAATGTGACTTTGCTAAACCCATAATTAAACTTCTTGTATGTACAGTATCAAAACCAGTGTAAAGAAACGTGAAGAAAAGAATGGAAGAGTGTGAGAGAGGAGAATCTGGAGACTATCCCCTGTACCCAGGAGGGGAGGAAGGAACGAGGATACTAGATAAAACTGGTAAGTATAGTTGGAATAACATACATGATATTACAGGAATGTTGTGAGCTGATTATTGTTTAGCAGCTGTTGTCAGGGACAGTGTTTGAGTCATTTTGCAAAATGTAAATTTCTAAACGAGCACAGGGCAAGTAAGAATTTACAGGGGTGGAAGAGGCAAGTCAAAGTGAAGAATTTATATTTTCTATAAATCTACAGCTCTAAGCTAATAGAAAAGATGTAAGGTTACAGTAAGTTAAAACTAATTAACGATACAGTAGGCAAAGTAACTTAAAATTATAAAGTATGGCAAGGCATTCAGCCAGGCAGAATGCCGGGTCTCTGTCAAGTGGGGAATCATGAACATTTCTCATGACTTAGTGAAACTCATATGCAGGAAGTCTCACTGCCTGTGCTTGGGCTCTGGGTTTCAGAGCTCAAGAAACAAGTAGAATCACTGAGGCACATTTGCATCACCAAGACCTATGTGGATAGCACATTCAGAGAGGCGGCTACACCGCAAATTCAGGGCAAACAGGCATTAGGGGTCAATGATCAGGGGCATAGAAATAAGGTCAATGGCAGATGGTTTGGAGGGAATGAGAGGAAAAACTGTTCCACCCAGACAGTGATGGGAATCTGGAACTCATTGTCTGTGAGGGTAGTACAGGCAGAAATCTTCATAACATTTAATTATTTAGATTTGCAGTTGTGATGCCACGGCATATAAGGCTGTGGACCAAACGCTAGAAAATGGAATTAGTATAGTTAAATTGTTGTTTTTGACCACCACCGGCACAATGGCCAAAGGGCATTTTTCTCTATGGTTCTATGCTGGACTCTACAGAGGTACTGCTCACTAACCTGTCTTCTGTTCTGGACATTGGTGAAGACAATCCTTAGAATCCTTAGAAGAGTGCAGCCACAGCCAAGCCGATGGCACTACGTGTACCCAACTGTACAGGACGGGGCGATGAAGAACAGACATACAGTACTGGTAGGGGATTTTTCACGTAGCGAAACATATAGACATTTCTGTCCCTCTCAACATGACTACAGGATGCTGTTTTGCTTCCCTGGTACTAGGGTCAGGCACATCACAGAATAGCTGTGGAATAATCTTCTCAGGACATCGAACAGCCAGAGTTCATGGTCTACATTGGCAGTAATGACATAGTTGGGAAGGGGGTTGTGGTGCTGCATTTGAAATTCAGGAAGCTAGTAGAAAACTAGCAAGCATGATATTGAAAGTAATAGACTCGAATTACTCCCAGTGCCATGTGTAGGCAAGTTTAGAAATAGGAAGACAAAATAGAATAATGCATCATTCGAAAGATTATTCACAAGCGAGTGCTTCAGATTTCTGTAACCAGCTCTGGGAAGATACCTATGTACAATCTGAATGGGTTCCACCTAACGGAGACAAGACTGAGTTTCTTATGGTATCAGAGATAATGGGAACTGCAGATGCTGGGGAATTCCAAGATAATAAAACGTGAGGCTGGATGAACACAGCAGGCCAAGCAGCATCTCAGGAGCACAAAAGCTGACGTTTCGGGCCAAGACCCTTCATCAGAGAGGGGGATGGGGAGAGGGTTCTGGAATAAATAGGGAGAGAGGGGGAGGCGGACCGAAGATGGAGAGTAAAGAAGATAGGTGGAGAGAGTATAGGTGGGGAGGTAGGGAGGGGATAGGTCAGTCCAGGGAAGACGGACAGGTCAAGGAGGTGGGATGAGGTTAGTAGGTAGCTGGGGGTGCGGCTTGGGGTGGGAGGAAGGGATGGGTGAGAGGAAGAACCGGTTAGGGAGGCAGAGACAGGTTGGACTGGTTTTGGGATGCAGTGGGTGGGGGGGAACAGCTGGGCTGGTTGTGTGGTGCAGTGGGGGGAGGGGACGAACTAGGCTGGTTTAGGGATGCAGTAGGGGAAGCGGACATTTTGAAACTGGTGAAGTCCACATTGATACCATATAGCTGCAGGGTTCCCAGGCGGAATATGAGTTGCTGTTCCTGCAACCTTCGGGTGGCATCATTGTGAAAGTGCAGGAGGCCCATGATGGACATGTCATCTAGAGAATGGGAGGGGGAGTGGAAATGGTTTGCGACTGGGAGGTGCAGTTGTTTGTTGCGAACTGAGCGGAGGTGTTCTGCAAAGCGGTCCCCAAGCCTCCGCTTGGTTTCCCCAATGTAGAGGAAGCCGCACCGGGTACAGTGGATGCAGTATACCACATTGGCAGATGTGCAGGTGAACCTCTGCTTAATGTGGAATGTCATCTTGGGGCCTGGGATAGGGGTGAGGGAGGAGGTGTGGGGACAAGTGTAGCATTTCCTGCGGTTGCAGGGGAAGGTGCCGGGTGTGGTGGGGTTGGAGGGCAGTGTGGAGCGAACAAGGGAGTCACGGAGAGAGTGGTCTCTCCGGAAAGCAGACAGGGGAGGGGATGGAAAAATGTCTTGGGTGGTGGGGTCGAATTGTAAATGGCGGAAGTGTCGGAGGATGATGCGTTGTATCCGGAGGTTGGTAGGGTGGTGTGTGAGAACGAGGGGGATCCTCTTGGAGCGGTTGTGGCGCTCTAGATGACATGTCCATCATGGGCCTCCTGCACTGCCACAATGATGCCACCCGAAGGTTGCAGGAACAGCAACTCATATTCCGCTTGGGAACCCTGTAGCCATATGGTATCAATGTGGACTTCACCAGTTTCAAAATCTCCCCTTCCCCTACTGCATCCCTAAACCAGCCTAGTTCGTCCCCTCCCCCCACTGCACCACACAACCAGCCCAGCTCTTCCCCCCCACCCACTGCATCCCAAAACCAGTCCAACCTGTCTCTGCCTCCCTAACCGGTTCTTCCTCTCACCCATCCCTTCCTCCCACACCAAACCGCACCCCCAGCTACCTACTAACCTCATCCCACCTCCTTGACCTGTCCGTCTTCCCTGGGCTGACCTATCCCCTCTCTACCTCCCCACCTATACTCTCTCCACCTATCTTCTTTACTCTCCATCTTCGGTCCACCTCCCCCTCTCTCCCTATTTATTCCAGCTCCCTCTCCCCAACCCCCTCTCTGATGAAGGGTCTAGGCCCGAAAAGTCAGCTTTTGTGCTCCTGAGATGCTGCTTGGCCTGCTGTGTTCATCCAGCCTCACATTTTATTATCTTTGAGTTTCTTATGGGATGTTTAACTAACACTGACGGGCAAGGTTTAAACTCAGCAGGGAAGAGATCCAGGAAAGCATATTAGAATGCAATACAAGGGTGAAAAAAATGCTAGGAGAAGCCGATAATACTAGAATAGAAGCCAATGAGGAGTTGGAGTGATGGAGAGAATAATGAAGTCTCAGTCAGGGCTTGCACTGCACATATGTGAAAACAGACAGTACGGTTTGTGGAATTGTGGGATTATGATGTTATGGTAAAAATGGAGATTGCTAAAGGAGAAGTAGATCTGTCTGTTAAATATTCCTCAATACAAGGTGCTTGGAGAAGATTGGAAAGGGAAGAAAAGGAGTGTGGATGGCATATTTAGTATGTTTCTCCACATGATCACCTGCGATCAATGACCGGGGCAGTGACACATGCTGCATGTGGGCTTGTCTAAGTCATGAAAAATGTTCACAATTCCCCACATGCCACAGGGGTCATGCTGGGGATAGAGGATTTCAGAACCAATTTGGCTAAACCTAGGGAATAAGAAGAGTACAACATTGCAGCGTGTAATATATAAACCACTGGGAAGGATATACGGGAACACATTTTCAAGAAAATGGCAGAAAGGTGTAAAAATCATAGCCATAATGGAGACTTAGTTGCCTGCACATAAACTGTAGTGGTACTGTAAAGGGCAGGCATTTCTTGACTGTGTTCAGGAGATTATCCTACAGCAGTATCTAGCAAATCCAACAAAAAAGGGAGGTACTGCTAGGCCTGGTTCTTGGGAATGAGGTGGGCCAAGTAGATCAACAGAAAGTGGAGGGACATTTAGAGGACACTGGACACTCTCAAATAAGGTTTAAGGTGAGGGCAGAAAATTATATTGGTCAATCCAGTGTAAGAATATTCAATTGACGGAGAGTGGCTTCACTGAGGCAAGAACAGAGCAGAAGCAGATAGCCTGGAAAGGGAAGGTTGGCAAGAAGAACAATAGCTTAAAAATGGAAATTAGATGAAATGGCTCAGGTGCAGTTAAGATATATTTCCTCAAAAGGTAAAGACAAGATAAACCAATCTAGAGCTTACTGGAAGACAAAGCAGAAAGAAATGAAGTTACAGGTGTCAGGTAATAAATTCAATTGAGAACCAAGTTGAGTACAGACAGTTCAGAGGGTAATTTTAAAAATGCAGGCAATAAAGAGGGATAATGAAAACAAGATTGCCAGGTCACATAAAAAGGAAATGTCAACACCTTCTACAAGCAAATCAACAATAAAATGATGGCAAAAGGAGCTGTAAGGCCACTTAACGGCCACAAAGGGAATTTAGGCTTAGTGGCAAGAAGCATGGCTAAGATGTGAAATTAGTATTTTGCATCCGTATTCACCTACCAGGCAGATGCTGTCCTGGTCCAGGTGACACAGGAGAAAATTCAGTCACTAAACAGTTTAAAATGGATAAGGAGAATGTATTACATAAGCTGTTGGTGCTTAAAATTGATAAGACACTAGGATATCGAAGGAAGTGAGAGTGAAAATTGTAGATGCACTGGCAATAATTTTTCAATCTTTCCTGGGGACAGGGTGGTGTTGGAAGACTAGATAATTTAAACATTATGGCCTTGTTCAGAACATGATTATAACGATATGCCCAGCAATTACAGCCCAGTCAGCTTTACTTGAGTGGTGGGGAAACTCCCAGAAACAATTATTCTGAATTGCACTGTAAATGTAGGTTACTAAGAAGAGTCAGCATGAAACTAAGATAAAAATCATATCAACCTAACTTTCTGGCATTTAGTGAAGAGATAGCAGGGGGTATTGATGAGGAGCCGGCTGGTGATATGGTATACATAGAATTCCAAAAGACACTTTATACAATGCCACACAACAGATTTGTTGGAAAATTCATAGGTCTTGAGGTGAAGGTGATAATGGCAATATAGATGCAAAATTGGCTGGACAATAAGAAACATAGCAATGGTTCATGAGGATCTTTCAAGTTGGAGTAAGATTTGAAATGGAGATCTCCATTGCTTTTCCTGAAAAATGTAATAGTCTGATGTTTAGGGGACAATGTCAAAGTTTGCAAATGACACTAAATTTGGAAGAATTATAAACTGCGAGGATGATGATATTAAATTTCAAAAAGACATTAATAATTTGGTAGAGACGTGGATAGGTGCCAGATGACGCTCAATGTACAGAAATGGGAGGTGATACACTTTGGTGCAAAGAACCTGTGGAGACTGTCTAAAATGAAGGGTGCCATTCTAAAAGGTGTGCAGAAGCAGAGAGCTCTGGGTTTATACATGCATAAGCCATGAAGATGGCTGAACTGGTAAAGAGAGCTGTCAATTAAGTAAACAGTATTCTATTCTTCATTAATAGGAGCATAGAGTACAAAAGGAAGAAGGTTATGCTGAGCATATATAAGACACTTTTTAGATCTCACCTACAGCTATTGTGAACAGTTGCAGGCACCACTCTTTTAGAAGGATATGTATGCATTGGAGAGTGTGTAGAAAACAGTTGAGATTTAAGAGGTTTACCCAATTTTAGGACTTCGAGGGATAAGAAACTCCAATTGTGAAGATAGATTCGGGGAGTGGGACTGTTTTTCTTGGTGAGGTGATTCATGATGCATCCAAATAGAATGGATAAGGAGAATTTGTCCCCATTTGCAAAATCATTAAATATTCACAGGCGCAGTTTTGTTTCACAAAAGAGGCAAAATGATAGACCAAATGGCCTCAATCTGTACCATAGCAATGCTGGGATGCTGTGAAAGCTATAAAAGAATTTTTATCAACTCGGAACCTCACAGAACTTCAAAGAGTTTGTGGGAAATCAATGAACTCTTAAGACAAGTTTTAAGAATGAGTCAAAAATTTTAACTAAAATTTAGAACAGTAAAATTGCTTCAAAAAGATTTAAAAATGCCAAACACTTTCAAAAGTGTTGGCATATTCTAATCCACACTTGCCATCTACATTGACACCAGGTGCATTGTTTACAGATCTGGGGGCAGTTTTAGCTGTGGTACAGAATACTACTGAGCCATAATAGAGAAAGAAACACTGGCAGTAACATGGACATCTAAAACATTTTCCGATAATGTTATGGGATTATATTTCAAAACTGAAACTGAGCATAAACTATTGTTCACCCTTCTGAACATGAAGAAAATTGTCAAAATGCCGCCAAGAATCTAACAGTTCAGATTAAGGCTAATGAGATACAATACCACCACTGAATATATATCTAAATCTATAAAAGAACATCTCAGTAACAGCTGACACACTCCCTTTCAGACCATCAAATGGAACTGATAAGGATGATTTTGACTTTATGTCCTTAATCACTCAGAACTTATGAGCTGCAGAAAAGACATTGCAAAAGATAAGCCTGAGAATGAGGTGGAGAATGTTTTCAAGTCCAGAACTATTGTCCAAAAGGATGACCAGACTATGTATTGAATAATCTGATATTATGCCAGTACACTGAGGAGTGCAAGAACCTCACCATAATCAATGACCTATTCGTCTTCAACAAGGGATTAGTCATATTGACAGCTTCTTCACATACCTCAAAGGATACTAAAGAATTAAAAACTGTCATGTAAGGATTCAATAATCAGCCTGGTGGCCAGGAATTACAGTTCACAGTGTAGAAAACATTATTTCTCACTACATTCCTTGTGCCATAAATAGCCAAGGACAGAATGAATTGCAAATACTTCCCTCTTTGCCATTAAAGCTGTGGGAATGCCTGAGAGTGGATTTATGCACGTTCAAGGGAATAATCTTCATACGGTTATTGATTATTATGATATGAATTGTTTGTACAGTGTCACAGCAGAAGCAGACATCCAATACCATAAAATAATTCACTCCTCATATAAAACTGTCAGACACTGGGCCATAGTTTTAAAATGAGAATTTCCCAAATTTTGCAAATGATTTATATTACCAGTTCACCTCATGATCCTCAGCTACATAGGGAAGCCAAGAGAGAGGAGAAACAATTAAAGCTTTATTAAAGCAAAATGAAGACTCTGTCTCAATTTTCTGTGTAAATCGTTCTCACCAATGCAGAAGAGTTTATTACCAACAGACTTACTGATGGGTAGGAAATTGAGAATATAGTTCCCTCTTAGTCATGTTCATTAAATCTAATATCAAAAGAGAATGAAAGATGCTAAAACTGAGAGGACGAGCAAAAGAACAGCCAGTGTAGGAACTTCAGTCACAGGCACAGAGCATGCAGCGTCATTGTTGAAGTCTGGGGCACCGTATTGAGCAGAGACTACCATTGCAAATCACAATAATTGGAACAAAATACACACACCTGGAATCAGGTACAGTTGAGAAAGGTCAAAGAATCATAAGAATGAATTGCAATGCATTAACATCCTTAAAAAAAGGTCAATGGAAACTTGGGCTTCTACTCAACTCAAGGTTGCTACTTTTGTATAACAGCCATCGCTTTGTGACTTTGAGATCTTTCAAAGTGACTAGGACAACTCAAGTATCAATTTTTCCCAGCCATACACAGAAGTGATTCAAAATTATTCCAAACTGTTTCATGCAAAGCACTATAAAATCAGTCATCAATATTTTAGTAGCAATATACATCTTTGAGATCATTATGAAATAAATTGTTGAAAAAAGTTGTAGGAATGTTTGCCCTGAATACATCACATTCTGCATATGCAGTGTCAATTAAAATTGCTTTCAGCTAATATTCTTGGTAAATATTTTATCACTCAAATCCAATGACGATGTTTCTTTTCCCCCTTCTATGAAACAAGATGCATCGGACAATAGATATTTGCTTCATATTTCACCTTCAGAATTTCTGCATTGCAATAACATCTATGTGGTCTTGCCATATGCCATACTCAAAATCAATCAACATGCACAGTTTTATGAAACAGCCTGCCTTGCATCATCCTTCAGTACATGTTCAACTTCCTGCTTTGGCAACAAGTAAAACAAAATGCCTGATGAGTGTCTTTTAAAAAGCCTAATCACACCTATTACGATTATAGCTGCATTTCTGTGAGAACATAAGAAAATCTAAACTAGCCTCTACTTTTACACTAATTCACATCCAACTTCAAGATTTGACAGGCATTTGCAACTTTTGAGTGTCATTGGCATCCTGCTATAACAGATGCTCATTTATTAGCTTTGATTTGTCTTTTCTTTCCATCATTAATTGTGCCTCTGACTCTTTCCAACCCAGCCTTTCCTGATCTATCTGATTCCAGCCACTCCAAGGTTCATCATTTGTCAAGTTTGCACATTAAGTGTCACAACATTATTTCATAACCAATCCTTTCATCACAATTCTGCAGAAGGATTACAACAAACTGCTGGCTAATGCTCACTTCTCCAACCATGAAGACTTAACACCAAATATGGCATCATTGCCATTAATCTAGATAAATTTAAAATAAATTCAAGAGTACAGGGAGATTAAAACAATAATTTTGTTATTCAAAAGGAAGTCTTGGAACTGCTTAACAGCTGCTGAAATAGAGCAAAGTAGAGTAAACAATCATTGCATTTTCTGTGACATAGTTCTTTGTTCTGTCTTGAGGTCTTGATTTCTAAACTAACTTTTCAGCAAAGTATATGAAACATGAACTGCCTTACAGAGAAATTTAGGAAAAATTACCTTACAAGAGATTTTCAACCAATACCCAGAAGATTTAATGTGTACCACAGCAATTGCCAAGGGTCCTGATGTCCTGAAAGATGACAACACATTGAACTGGAAGCACATCCTGTATATGTGCATAGTAGTGAAGTGACGGTGATAATCAGACTTAAAAATAGTGTTTCGTCCTTATGAGATTGAAAATTCAGACGGATTCCTATTGTTTGAATGCAACTTGCACTTTTCTTAGCGATGGTACTTTGGGAAAGAGCTGCCACTAGAATCTGCTATTTCAACAACAGTTTAAAAGATTACAACATTTTACTTTTAAAAAAAATGCATTGTGCCCAAAATGGGATAAGGATACTATTTTAAAACACAGAAACTGTGGAAGGAGATGCTGCAGTTTTAAAACTGGAACTCATTGTGCGTTGCTGGCAGCAGCGGAAGATGCTAAGGACTCATTTGCATGATGGTAGGTGTTTCTTTAAGGCAGTTACCCAGAGACAGTCTGTTTATTGTTTCTATATCAGGACCAGTTGTATAGGCCAGGAGTGCTAGGCATGAAAACCACTGTCTGATGAACCACTCAGAGGCACAAAGCCTCTGAAACCAAGAACGACAACATCCTCACCTTCCTTGCAGAGAAGTGGCACAGAATAGAAAGACAGCTAACTTTCTCATCCACCATTACCAATACGCTGCTGCCTTTTATCCAGTGACTGAGACACCAAACAATTACTGCACCACTGCTCCATGACTGCAATCAATGACAGTTTGGAAATGGAAAGAAGAATATTGGAGATCAGAAGATGCAAAACCACAAGTCATTGAACCTATAGACTGGTAGTGTTGAACTATGATCTCCTAGTATTTTATTTTCTTCACTCATGACATATAATAAAAATGTGAAAATGTCTGTGTCTGTTTGTTTGTGTTGAGCTTTAAGAAGGGGTAGAGTTGAAGGTAGAGATTGCTAAGTTGATCATATATGTTTTGCTCATAATTAGAACTGATTTATTTGTGGCTTTTTTTTTAAACTAAGCATGAAACCTGTCGATGTTTTCATTTAACCTGAATTCAAGAGACACGAAAATTGGAAACTTTGAGTAATTTGATTAAGTCTTCAAATTTTGTGAACATCCCAGGAGTAGTGGAACTCAAGAATTAGCACACTTTCTCAAATAAGTCATGACAATCATGTTTTGGAAATCATGTCTGGAGAATGTAATCAGATGAAAATTCGAAGCTAGATGAAGACGTGCATTCAGTGCCTTGCCATGTAGCTTAGCAACAGTGACCAGAACTAAAAACAATTTAGGAAGAAACTGTATCATGATTACAACTGACAATACAAGTCAAATGGCCCTATTCTAAGCTCTAAATCATCTATAATTCTCCGACTTCTATAATTCTACCCATTAAAGTCAGATTGTGTTTGCAACTTTATCACATGCTCCACATCACTTCACCCCTCTCGCTAACTTCAACACGAACAATCTTTTAATTTACTGCTTTCTATCTCTCTACTCCATTCATGGTGTAACACACCAAAGTAAACACTAGTGTTTCTACTAGGGTACTCACAAATTGTATTAACCTCAGAATTATTGGTTTATCTTCTCTGCACCAGTTGTTTTTATTTCTCACCATGCACGCAACATTAAATGCTGAACAAAGTAATGGTTCTCAAAGGATTAATATTGGAGACTACTTGAACCTATACCCAATCAAATATCATTCAGTCCTTGGTGGACAGTCAAATCATTTAGCTTCATATCCCAAAGGGATCAGATTAGTCATCCCTGGCTCCTCAGTCAAACATGTACCTATTGATACAATGTAATAAACTACATCTTGAGTTAAAGATAATAAAATGTGAGGCTGGATGAACACAGCAGGCCAAGCAGCATCCCAGGAGCACAAAAGCTGACGTTTCGGACCTAGACCCTCTCTGATGAAGGGTCTAGGCCCGAAACGTCAGCTTTTGTGCTCCTGGGATGCTGCTTGGCCTGCTGTGTTCATCCAGCCTCACATTTTATTATCTTGGAGTCTCCAGCATCTGCAGTTCCCATTATCTCTTGAGTTAAAGATTATGCCTTTTCTTGTTGAGACACATGAGTGGTTCACTCTCAATCAAACAGCCCCTTAGACATATTACAGGAAGATGGATTGAGAGGGCACCAAAGAACTTTGGCAGTGATCATACCTCTGGGGCAGAAGGTCCAGTTTCAAGTCTCACCTGCCTCAAAAGGTGCATCAAAACATGTCTAAACAGGTTGACTAAAAACATAAGTAGAGGCTAAACAGGATGTATGAGAAAAGATTAGCATGTATAACACTTGGGAAGGAGAATTTGGTATTAGGGCTCTTCCCTGATCATTAGGTGGCAGTTCTTGGTTCTACAACACAAACAACGTACTGATTGTTGCTTAAATATCTCAAGGTAACTGCAGTAAATAAAATGGAGAATAATGTGGGAAAATGTGGAGTTGTTCATTTTGAAAGTGAGACCAAAATAAGAATATTGCAGAAAGTTGCAACAGAGGGACTTGTAGCATTTGCACATGAAACACAGAAAGTAGAACACAAATGCGGCAGGCAATCAGGAAGGCTAATGGAATGTTAGCCCTTATTTCAAGGGGATTAGAGTATAAGTGTAGTCTTATACTTTTAGAAGTCTTACTGCAGCTAATAATGTACTGATGAGAAGGTATTTGGAGTAGTGAGAACAGGTTTGGTCCTCTTACTCAAGAGAAGACACTTTCTCATTGGAAGCAGTTCCGATAAGGTTCACCCAACTGATCCTCTATATGGAGAGACTGTCTTGTGAGCAAAGCTTAAACAGGTTGGGACTCTACTTATTGTAATTTAGAAGAATGAATGGTGATCTCATTGAAATATACAGAATTCTTAAGGGGCTTGACAGGGTAAATGCTGAGGTGATATTTTCCCTCATGGAAGACTCCAGGACCAGAGATTTAGAGCATAAGGATGCAAATTTAAGACCATGATGTGGAGTAATTTTTTCTATAACACACCTGTGAATCTTTGGAACCCCGTGCCACAGAGATGCGGGGGCAGAATTCTTAGGTATTTTAAGGCTGAAATAGATGGATTCTTGATCAGTCAGGGACTCAAGAATGACAGGAAAAGTGGACACAAGGAATGTCTAATCACCCATGATCCTGGTGAATGATGCGGCAGATTCAAGTGGTCAGATGATCTATTCCTATTCTTATTTCTCATGATCTTCTGCAAGTGCATGAATAAACAAACAGTCAACAGAACTCATGAAAGGAGTGGCAGTACAGATCCCTATGTACAAGGAGAAAAGCTTTAAATTAAAGGCATGATGACCCAGGCTGGGAAGAACAGATGTTTAAAAGGCATATTTACCACTCAAAGTGTGTGTGTGGCAAGTGAACATCATGAGACATGGCTACAGTAGAAAAGTCAAAGGTCATTAAATTAATTAATACCAAGGCTACAGAGTTGGGAACATCACAGAACAGATTTACAGAGAGAAAATGGCATTTAAAAGATTTAGAAGATGCAATCTAACAGCTGAATGTATCTAGAAGAATTGTAAGACTGTGATAAGATCAGGAGTTACATAATTTAAAGAGCAGTTTTGTTGGAAGATTTACTTAGGCTGCAGCCGCAGAGTGTGTTTCAAGCATCAGGTGAAAGGATGTGCATTATGTATAAGAGATAACAAGGTGTAGAGCTGGATGAACACAGCAGGCCAAGCAGCATCAGAGGAGCAGGAAGGCTGACGTTTCGGGCCTAGACCCTTCTGCAGGAAATGGTTTTCTGAAGAAGGGTCTAGGCCCGAAACATCAGCTTTCCTGCTCCTCTGATGCTGCTTAGCCTGCTGTGTTCATCCAGCTCTATGTCTTGTTATCTCAGATTCTCTAGCATCTGCTGTTCCTACTATCTCTGCATTATGTATAAAATGGGAAACTGAAGATTTGTTGGAATAAAATGGAAATGAGATGCATGCACAAACTACAGACACAATCAAAAAGAATAAATTGCCTGATCTAAAAGTTCAAGACACTGGACAGGGAAGAAAAGTCTTCAGACTGCCAAATTTGTGAAGTCAAAATGTTGGGGAGAAATGGGATAGTAGCAAATGTAGAAGCAGTTACATAGTTGAAATATAAACATGACCTATGGATGTGGGGAAGGCTTAGGAGGTGGATAATGTAATAATGGTTTAAGGGAAACTGTATTAAAATGCACCCAAGTCTGATGTTGTCATATACTCACTCATCATAGTTTGTTTTAGTAATTACATATAACTAGACAATATAACTTGTACCTCTTGCTACCATGCAATACCGCATTGATTAGGCAAGTATCTCTTCCTAAGACTCAGTGCTGGTTCACCAACTACTATTGCTAACCAAGCAAGTCCAGGACCCAATACAGAAAGGAGGACTGGTGATAGCACTACATCCTAACTATCTGCTGGTAGTGCTTCATCCCACAACACATGGAATCATAGAATCCCTAACAGTGTGAAAACAGGCCATTCAGCCTGACAAGTCCACACCATCACTCTGAATAGCATCCCACTAAGACTTATTCGCCTACCCTAGCATTTTCCCACATCTAACCCAAACATCCCTGGACACTATGGGCAAATTAGCAGAGGTGATCCACCTAACCTGCGCATCTTTGGACTGTGGAAGGAAATTAGAGCACCCGGAGGAAACCCATGCAGACACGGAGAGAATGCACAAACTCCACACAGACAGTTACCCGGGGGTGGAATTGATCCCAGGTCCCTGGTGCTTTGAGGCAGCAGTGCTAAACACTGAGCTACTGTGCCGCCCCTATATATCAGTAAACTGCTTTCTTCAACTTCACATTGCTTCAACAGGTCACATGTTGCATGCTCCCACTTTACTAGAACACAGTAGATAAAAGATCATGACAAGCAGAAAAGGCCACTAGCATTGCAAAGGCTGACAGGAATTAATGCAATATACCGAACATAAATACAAAACCTGACTGATGGCAAATTGAAAGAAGCATCCTGCAGGGTCCATGTCACCTTCCTCTCTTTTACTCCTATACTAAACTCTCTTCCTCACACACTTCAAAAACAGTCTGGTAACTCAGAAGTTATTTACTCATCTCCTCATAACTTACTCAGCCACAAAGTAGTAAGTCTTATCTATCTCCATTTTTTTAGGGCAAGCAGAGAAGAACATATGGTCAAGGGCAATGGAGACTGGTGTTTTCCCTGAGTAAATAACAGCTAGGAGCCAGAGTAAGCAAATTCTGCCCCTTAAGCCTTCTCCATGTTGGATACAATCATGGCTAATTTATCTCAGCTGCAACTCCACTTTCATGCCTGTTCTCCACAACCGTTCAAAACCCATTACTAATTAAATATTCTATCTGTCTATCTCCTCTTTAAATTTACTCAATGTCACAGTATCCACGGTGGTTTGGGGTAATGGGTTCCACAGATTCACGATCCTTTGTGAGAAGAAATTTCTCTAAATCTCTGTTTTAAGTTTTCTACCTCTTATCCTAAATCAAGGAATTTTTTGTTCTGGATTGCCCCACATAAGAAAACATCTCTGTGTGTACTTTGCCAATTGCCTTCAGCATCTTGTGTACCTCAATTAGATCCTCTCCCAAGGCCAGCTGAAGATTCCTCTAAACAATGCTGAAAATGGTAAATTAAAACTGAAAAGTCAGAAACAAGAACAGAAATTGCTGGAAAAGCTCAACAGGTCTGGCAGCATCTGTGAAAAGAAATCAGAGTTAACATTTCGTATCTGGAAACTCTTCCTCAGAACTGCTGAAAATGGTACCCTCTCAAGTGTTCAAAAATCATAGAATCCCCACAGTGCAAAAAGAAGCCATTTAGCCCACTGAGTCTGCACAAACCCTCCAAAAAGCATTCCACCCAGACCCATTCCCTTACACTATTGTTGTTATTGGGTTTTTACCACGGCTAAACCACCTAGCCTACACAACCATAGACACCATAGGGGAATTTTCACCATGGCTAATCCACCTAACCTGCACATCTTTGAATTATAAGATGAAACCAGAGCACCTGGAGAAAACCCATGCAGGCATGGACAGAATGTGCAAACTCCATAAAAACCATTGCCCAAGGGTAAAAATCAAACTAGAGTCCCTGGAACTGGGGCAGAAGTGCCAACACCTATGCCACTGTGCCGCCCTGATCTTTTTTGACTGATTTCAGAGCCTGATGTAAAACAACCAAATAACTTTCTAAAGTTTCATAATATGACATCTTGGCCTTGAAACTAACACATGGCTATCATTTACATATATTACATAGGTGCCCTTTGGGTTCAAATCAGATAATAAGCAAGGGACTTGATCCAAAATGGTGACCTGTTGAAGCAATGTGAAGTTGAAGGCGGCAATTTACTGATATATAGAACTTACTGGGCAAACTAGACTGTGACTCATTTTTTAGGGTCTTAAGATTCAGTGATTCTACAATAAAAGGCAAATACATTTTGAAAATTATTATATTATTGCTACTTAGATTAATTCTGCTTCACATTTAAAATTTCCATGAACTGATGAACAAATTTGCTTTTGTTGCAATATCTAACTATGCTTTATACTGGAAGTTTTCTTTAGTTGTTTTTCAATTTTACCTTTCTCATGTACACTTTAGTTATTGAAAAAACGTTCAAAATTCCAAAAACAATATTACGTTCTCAAAACAGAATTCTATGGCACTATCCAAAAGACATTTTCAAAAATGTTTACTGAAACTAGTAAACGTCAAGAGTTTAATTGTTTGAATAACACAAATTTAAACAAACTATTTCATGACAGTTACAAATAATTTATTTGAAAAAGTTCAGTAAATGCACCACATTAATACTTTCCCTGTTACATCTTAATAGAATCTTTTTTACTGACTGAAATTAGAAAGCATAAAACTATAATGTTTGACTTTTATAGGTGAACATTCTTCTTATTGTCTAACGTGATTTGCAAAACTTAAAATTGTTTCATGCACAATGCCTTAAAAGGGAGGGGTCAAATAAACCAATCCTTATGAGAATAAACAGGCTATCCAATTTCAAAAGCAAATGATTCAGAAATTCCATAGTTGAAAGCAAATTATCAGTACAATTTATCAAAAAAGAATAACACCAGATGGACTCTACTCTGGAAACTTCGAGTGCATTTTCACATAAAAAGATATCCTATTGTTAGTAGACAAAGATGTCAAACAAATGTGAAAGTATACAAAAGTTATTTTACATAAACTGAAAGCTCTCTCTCTCATTTCAGGGCCTCTATTCAGTTGAAAGATGAGCTACAAAATACTTTGCAAAGTTAGTTATTGTGGAACTGACAGTTTAATAAAACTGAACATAAGAATACTTTTAGAGGACCAATATATACTGCATGATTTAGTCTATAGACAAGCTACAGTTATGTAATTAAAGAGGGGCAGGTCATGGTTTTGGGTGGGGGGTGGTGTTCTATTATCTAGTTTTGCTATGATGCAAATGTCTAGCAAACCAACTCTGTGATGTTTATCAATCATGTGAATTTTAGGGTATGGTCACCCACATCTGAGTCAGAAACAGGTCAACTGTTGGTGGAAATTTCCAGAGGTAGCAGTAGATAGTGGGGAATGAGAACTCTCCGCTCCTTGCTTTGTGGCCATGAGAGATAGACAAAGAACACAGAAAATAAGAGCAGGAACTGAACCTTCGACCTTTGAGCCTGCTGTGGCATTCAATATGATCACAGATGATCATCCAACTCAGTATCCTATTCCCGCTTTCTCCACATAGCCTTTTATCCCTTCAGGCCTAAGAACTATGTCTGACTTCTTCCTGGAAATATTCAATGTTTGAGTGTCAACCACTTTTGGTGTCAAAGACTGCCACAGGCTCAGCCCTCAGAGAGGAGAATTTTTTTCCTCGCCTCACTTATTAATGCCCTACCTTATATCCCTATAGTGTGATCCCTGGCTCTGGACTCCCTGGTCAATGGAAACATCCTTCCTGCAATCACTCTGTCTAGTCTAGTTAGAATTTTATAGGTTTGTATGAGATCCCCGCCTTCTTTTCCCAAACACAAGTGAATAAAGTCCCAATGATCCATTCTCTCATCATTCACCGGACCTGCCATCCCAGGAACCAGTCTCTCAGAAGTCAAAGCATCCTTCCTCGGATAAGGAAACCAAAACTGCACACATTACTCCAGGTGTGGTCTCACCGAGGCACTGTATACATGCAGGAAGACACGTTACTCTTGTATTCCAATTTGCTACAAAGGCCAATACACTATTTGCCTTCTTCGCCAGCTCTTGCACTTGTATGCTTATTTTCAGTGACTGGTTTACAAGGACTCTCACGTCTCTTCATACTGTTATGAGTTGTGCCTTGAAGAAGGATTTGTACTGACATTTTTTTTTGAATGTGAGTATTGTAAACTTGGAGCTGAGTTTTCTCTGTGCCCACTAGCTTTTTTAAAAAGGTTGGAACAACAGAAGCAGCATGAAGGGGTGGAGTCAAGCTCCCACAGAACCAGGATTTTGGATACAGCTATCAGCAATTGCTAGGATCTTGAAGCTGCTGCTAGAATTTCATGTAGAACAATCTATTTTACTGAACTGACTTTACCAAGGGTATGTTTATGGGATGTTACTATATTGGAACAGAATAAAATAGAAACTTGTCACATGTACTTTTACACAAAAAATACAGTGAAAACTGTTATAAGTCACCCCACCGCGGTCCCTACATCGATGACAGAAGTCATACATAATTTTTTTTTAAAAAGTAAACTTAAGACAAAATCCATCACAGTTCAGTTAATGACTCCTGAACTCATTAGGAATGATGGAATACCATGAACATGTAGCTGGGATGAGATTGCCGTTCTGGGTCACTGGAATACTGGGCCAGAAGAAGACCGCCACAATGGACCAAGACTGACACTCCCAGATTAGACCACCCATTAGGATGCTGGAATACCTGGAAGCCAAGGACAAAGAAGACCGGGGAAGAGACCTCAATGCCAGGACAAGACCACCACCTCAGGAGACCACCATGCTGCGCTGAGACTGTCACCTTTCTTTCTTAGGGAGCCTGTGCCCAGGCACAGACTCAGAGCTTCAGATTAGCCAGTGAGTCCAGATCAGGGCAGGCAGCCTGGGACCTGGTCAGTGGTCGCTGGGAGACCCTGGGATGGGGTCAAGCGCATCTGGTTCGTCCCAGTGTTGTTGCCGCTGCCAGGGACCTCCTCCTGCACCAAACGCTCTCCAAACCCAAAGAAAAGAAAATGAAGAAAAAAGATAAGTAAAAAGCCAATGACATAAAGGGAAAGAAAGCTGATGGGAGCAGCTAAACCGCAGACCCAGCCCAACTATTCCACCATCTTGTTTCTTTTTCTATAACTAGTTCTTTTTTAGTAGTTAAATAATAGTAAATGTTTAGTAGTTAAGTAATCTATTATTCTGTTAAGTTTTCCAATAGAGTTAAGTTATTCCAATTCTTCTTTATTTTTACAGTACAGTTAAAATACAAAGAAAAGCAAGTGTGTTTTGTTTCAAGCTTGGTAGTTTGACCAATCGAATTGCATCCGGAACATAACATCTTGCACTTGCCTTTTAAAATACAAAAAAGCTGGTCTAGGTGACCTTCTTGATATATTGTGAGGGGTTTTGGTCTAGTCCATAACAATACCTTTCCCTATCTATCGCCATTCAGATAACTTGTTTTTGCTGCCGAAGAGAATAACCTTGCATTTATCCACGCTATATTTCACGTGCCATGCATTTTTTCAAATCGCTCAACATGTCCAAACCACACTGAAGCATCTTGACAGCCTGCTCATATTTCACCCTCCCAACCAGCTTTGTGTTGTCTGCAAACTTGGAGATATTACATTTAGTTTTCTCATCTCAATCATTAATATATATTACAAATAGTTGGGGTCCATGCACTGATCTCTGTCATATCCTAATAGTTACTATGTGCCACTTTGTAAAAGACCTATTTATTCCTACATTTTGTTTCCTATCTGCCGATCAGTTCTCCATCCATATCTGTAATCTGTACCGAATCCTATGTGCTTTAATTTTACATGCCAAAATGTGGGGCCTTATCAAAAGCCTTCTGAAAGTCCAAATGAACCAAATCAATTGGTTGAGATAACAAGGTGAAGAGCTGGATGAACACAGCAGGTCAAGCAGCATCAGAGGGACAGGAAAGCAGATGAAAATTTTCTGAACTATGGTCCAGACCTGAAACATCAGCCTACCTGCTCCTTTGATGCTGCTTGGCCTGCTGTGTTCATCCAGCTCTACACCTTGTTATCTCAGATTCTCCAACATCTGCAGTTCCTACCATCTCATTTCAATTGGTTTCCCCCTTATTAGGTCTATCCTCAAAATAATACTGCTTTTCATTCTGATGTGCTATCATTTAGCATGGGCTGTGTCTCAGCATAATGCAAAGCATCATCTGTTCTCCTATTAACACAATTTTGCTAATGATTGACAACTTGAGAGCTTCCACAAAGGGGGCAGCTTTCATGAAATTAAGTTTTTCCTCTATCGACAGATATGTCTGCATGGTGGGGGTGCATTATGCCTAAAATAATCCCAATTCAGATAAGATAATCGGTTATGAATAGCCCTTATGGTCATTATTGTTGTGTGCACGTGAATGAGTGCAGTGAAAAGTTTGTAATGTCACCTCTTGGTGCCATCTTAGGTACTGGGTACCTAAGTGTTGTTACAGAATTGAAATGGTGAAAAAAAGAGAACTAGCATGGAATACAGAGTTTTAAAAGTCCAGAATGAGAATAAGTAGTATCTGTAAAGTACTCAACTTATGATCTTTTCTCACTGAGTCCTTGCCTGGTGGGCTACAGAACATTAGGCCGTGCTAGCCTTATCCAGGCTTTGGCCCCTCAGCCAACCTGGGCCCGCTCTGGCCACAACTCGCTTCTGGGACTCGCCTGGTCTCTGGCCTATCTCCTGCCTCTGCGTGGTCTGGGACTCCATTTCTTTAAGAGGTTAAGGAGGCAGGGGAAGAAACACTGCTGCAAGAGGTAAAAAAAATGGCCTAATCTCTCAGGGTTCAACTAGATACATCAATTTTGTAACATTCGTGCCATGGTGGCTCAGTGGTTAGCAATTTTTCCTCGCAGCACCAGGGTCCCACTTTGATTCCAGCCTCAAGTGTCAGTCTGTATAGAGTTTGTACATTCTCCCCGTGTGAGTGGGTATCCACCAACAGCCCAAAGATATGCAGCTTAGGTAGACTGGCCATGCTACATTGCCTACGGTGTTCAGGGTTGTGTAGGTCAGGCGAATTAGCCATGGGAAATACAGAGATACGGGTATCAGGTGGGGGGGTGCGGTGGCACTTAGAAGTCTGGCTGGAAAGCTCTTCACAGGGCCAGTGCTGACTTGATGAGCCAAGTGATCTGCTTCCACCCTGTAGGGATTCTATGCTTCTATTCTATGAATATTCCTCCTCTTACCAGAGTTATAATGTTGGACACATACCACTCATAAGCAACATTCAAGGTATGTTTTCAGGGCCTTTCTTCGGGCTGTGTTTTCTGCTCCTCATAGTGGTTTACAGTGTGATGAAGCTTGCAGCACTTTTGGTCAACACTGATAATGGGATTGCTCGTTTATTAGCTCAGGTTTACTTACTTCTGAGGTGGTTTATTCACCCACACATCTGCCAATTTTAAAGCTTGTGAAGTCCACATTGATACCATTGGGCTGCAGGGTTCCCAAGCGGAATATGAGTTGCTGTTCCTTCAACCTTCAGGTGGCATCATTGTGGCACTGCAGGAGGCCCATGATGGACATGTAGTCTAAGGAATGGGAGGGGGAGTTAAAATGGCCCCCGACTGGGAGGTGCAGTTGTTTGTTGCGAACCGAGCGGAGGTGTTCTGCAAAGCGGTCCCCAAGCCTCCGCTTGGTTTACCCAATGTAGAGGAAGCCACACCGGGTACAGTGGTTTTCTATATCAATTTCCTATGGCAATTTTCGGTAGCACAAGGTCACCCAAGAATACAACTATCATGTTATAGGAGAACTACCCATGGTACATATCCAAGGGAGGAGCATACAAATTGTCCAACAAATTGAGCTTGCGGTGAACATACAAACTGACTGTTAAAGGTTAGTGAAAAGAATGTGATAATGAAAGAGAGGTCATAATCAGAAACAGGGGAAGTTATAATTGGGAACAAAGAGATGGCAGACCAATTAAATATATATTTCAGTTCTATTTTAACAAAGGAAGATACATGTAGCATCCCAAAAATGGTGGGAACACAAGGTCTAGCGAGAGGGAGGAACTGAAGAAAATCAGTATTAGTAAGGAAATGGTGTTGGGGAATTTATGGAACTAAAGGCCAAGAAATTGTCAAGGCCTGACAACCGAATCCCAGAATACTAAAGGAAGTGGTCTTAGAAATATGGGGCTCATTCATGGTCAACTTTCAAAATTCTTTGGACTCTGAAATAGTTTCTTTAATTTAGCTACTCTCCAATGTAACTCATCTATTTTAAAAAGGAGACAGAGAGAAAACACGGAATCATACACTGATTATCCTGACATCAGTAGTAGTGAAAATATTAGAGTCCATTATAAAAGATTTAATAGCACAGCACTTGGAAAATAGTAGATTGGACAGAGTCATCATGGATTTATGAAAGAGAACTCGTGCTTAACAAATCTACTGAAATTTTCTGAAATATTAAGCTAGTGAAAGAAAGAGGCAGAAATTACAAAACAGAAGATTTTGATAAAGAAGAAAAAAGAACAAAACAAGAAATAACAGAATGATTATTGCCAGACTGTGAATATTGAGGAAAACATTATGAGAACAAAGTACATGCAGTACTCTAACTGCAAGAAGCTGAACCACTTGCATGCAAGCAATTAGCAAAAAGAAGCAAGGCAAGTGCATAAAATCAGCTGTTGAAGAGATGTCAGCAATCACTTTACAACTCGTTGGTATTGTAAAGTCTAAAGGTGACAAATGCTTTGTTACTGTCAAATTTCTGATTGCAGAAGGAGAGTATCAAATGAATGTGAAGAGTTAGATAGGCAATGGTGCTGTAAGCAACATGATGAGCTTTGCAGGTCAAAATGAAGCCCTTGATGATAAGGTTTAGGCTCCATAATGGAACAATACTATCCCAAAAGGACAACGGAAGCTGAGAATCCAGTGGAATGGAAAGGAAGAAAACCCTGGGGTTCCACAGAGCAGACATTAAGCAATATCTACACGTAGCAGTTGAACCAAGTCTAAAACTTTGACTGGAGACCCAACACCAGCCAAAAAAGAGATTCACAATATTTCTTCAGTCACTGACGACTGAACAGATTCTAAAATTTTGCAACAATGCTTTTACAGATCTTGGATCTTTCCTTGCTTCAAATCAATTGAGTTCCAGCTGCCCTCATGCACACCCTCTAAAACAAGACAGAGGAAGCACATGAGTCCTGACCTAGGAAGTCCTGAAAAATGGAAACAGTATAAGATGGCGGTGAAGTAGGAGGATATGAGCCCAGGGCTTAACACTCCCAACTGGCTTTCTTTCTCTCTTCTTTCCTTCCTTTTCTTTTTTTGTTTCTTACCTTTAAAGCCTGGAGAGTGGTGGGTAGGCAGCAGCAGCAGCAGCAATGCCAGGATGAGCCAGACACGGCTCTGTCCAGCCAGTCATCTCTTGTTGAGCGACATTCCCCTGGTCCAGACTCACAGGCTGGGCTGATGCTTCAGGTCTACAGTTAGGCCCAGGTGCCTGAAGGAGCAAAAGGGATGGAGGACAGATCGGCAGCAGTGTCTGGAGGAGTGTCAGATGGGGAACAGGTAGTTTCTCCCAGCCCAGCGACGAAGTGGCTTTCAGCGGCCCAGTGGATGGCGGCCTTCTTCGGTGGAGACTTCCAGCGATCCGGTGTGGCACTCCCGTCCACCTGTGTGCCAGTGTGGCACTCTCGTCCACCTGTGTGCCGGTGTGGCAATCCTGTCCACCTGTGTCCCGGTGTGGCAATCCCGCCCACCTGTGTCCCGGTGTGGCAATCCCATTCACCTGTGTCCCGGTGTGGCAAACCCGTCCACCTGTATCCCAGTGTGGCACTCTCGTCCACCTGTGTCCCGGTGTGGCAATCCCGTCCACCTGTGTCCCGGTGTGGCAATCCCATTCACCTGTGTCCCGGTGTGGCAGTCTCGTCCACCTGTGTCCCGGTGTGGCAATCCCATTCACCTGTGTCCCGGTGTGGCAATCCCATCCACCTGTGTCCTGGTGTGGCAATCCCATTCACCTGTGTCCCGGTGTGGCAATCCCATCCACCTGTGTCCTGGTGTGGCAATCCCATTCACCTGTGTCCCGGTGTGGCAATCCCATCCACCTGTGTCCTGGTGTGGCAATCCCATTCACCTGTGTCCCGGTGTGGCAATCCCATCCACCTGTGTCCTGGTGTGGCAATCCCATTCACCTGTGTCCCGGTGTGGCAATCCCATCCACCTGTGTCCTGGTGTGGCAATCCCGTCCACCTGTGTCCCGGTGTGGCAGTCTCGTCCACCTGTGTCCCAGTGTGGCAATCCCATTCACCTGTGTCCTGGTGTGGCAATCCCGTCCACCTATGTCCCGGTGTGGCACTCTCGCCCTGGCTGCATCTTCAGGGTTCTCCATCGCTCCTTGACCAGATTTTCCTGAGCTCAGGAGCTGTTAACTGAACTATAATGAACATTGTTTTAATTTTTTTTATTATGTATGACTTTGGTCAAGCTTAGTTAATTTGGTATGTCCATAAGGTCCTCACCAGTTTCTACAGACATACCATTGAAAGCATACCGTCCGTGTGCATAGTGGCCTGGTATGGCAACTGCTCTGCTGAGGGCCATAGGAAACTACAGAAAGTGGTGGGCACAGTCCAGACCATCACAGAAGCCAAACTTTCATCCATGGAGTCCATTTACAGGGCTCGCTACCGCAGAAAAGCTACCAAAATCATCAAAGACCCTTCACACCCTGGTAATAATCTCCTACAGACTCTTCAGTTAGGCAGAAGACACAGAAACCTGGGCATATGCATGAGCAGGTTCAGAAACAGCTTCTTCCTGGCTGTTATCAGACAGATGAATGGACTCTCTAATCTCAAATAATGCTGATCTTGCTAGTGTTGATCTCACCTACTACATGCCTTGTGCAACGTAACCTGCATGTCTCTAAGTGTTTTTGATCAGTACATCCTTTGCTTAGTATGATCTGCTCATACCGCTCGTAAATAAAGCTTTTCACTGTATTTTAGTACATCACAATAAATATTAATCATGGTGTGGCAACTTGTCAAACTTTTTACTGTATTTTTTATGTAAAATACATATGCCAATAAATTCCTATTCTATTCTATTTTTAGAAGATGAAGAAATCATTATCCAAGGATAATAAGCAAGTGAAATCAGAAGAAGGCAGAAACCACAAAACAGAAGACCAAACATGATAAAGAGAAACAAGGAAACAGGAAAATGATGCATCTGAAGAACCTGAAGTCAAGTAAATGTGTCATGTACTTACAACCCACCTGGTTCACACGAAAGGATGCCTTATTTTGAGAGGCCGCAATTATCAATTACTACCTAATCGTAAAGTGTGAACGTCCTGAGGCTGTGGTGCTTGAGTCATGTACAGAAAATATTTCCCCTGCTTGTGCATACTGTGTTGAGGTTTGGACTCCTCCAAGCTGGGGCTCTATGCCACTTCTTCTGTGGACTCACAGACGGTTGAGAAAAAAGTTATTGCAAGGCATTGCTCCTCCTGCTGCTCATCTGAGGGATAGTGCGACCAAAGTGGCAGCTGTGCTGCCATGGATACTGACAAACGGGAAGTGTAAATTAGAAGCAACAAGACTAGATAGTAGAAATGACTTTGAGATTATTAGAATGCAGTTCCAAAGTGGTGAAAACACACAGGGAAAACAAGTTATGTATAAAAAAAATTCATCTGGGCAACAAAGAAGCATTCAAAGTCATGTTTTAAAGGCATTGTTTGCTTGTCAATTGCTCAAAATTGTCAGTTTACCTCCATCCTCTCCCTTTGTTACCTGACAAGTTCAATGAAGCCCAGGAAATCAGCATGTGCAAGTTAAAGCCAAAATTCTTGGTTAGAATTGCAGCTAATGGACATTTAACATAGTTAAATATTTGACTCATCTATCCTGAGGGTTGAAGGACATTTCAAACTTAAAGGTAAAAGACCACAGGATTCTGCTGGTTTCTCAACATGCCAGCTGTTTCTAGAGGATCAGTTGCCACCTGAACAGAAACCTTTCCACGCTGAAAGGTTCACCTTCCCCCTTAAAAGACAACATATGGCTCACACATAGAAATACAGTCTGGTCAAAAACTAGCTAACGTTCCACACTGTTCTCATGAAGATGTTGGGTATAGCGGTGGAAAGCTAATCGAAAAGAAATGCCAGTAACTGATGTCCTTATTTCTTGCAGTCACATGAACAAGTCTTGTTTTATAAAGCAAGGAGAGAGAAGTATTTTATTTATTTAGATTTGCCAACAGTCTTTTTTTATACATTTTCGTTATGTCCCTTTCTAAACTAAAAATTGTTACGAGCTTCAGTGAAATTCAAACCCATAAAATTTCTTAACTTCCTCTTTCACTTTTTTTGACATTGTTTGAAAATCCAGGAATTTACACCATGAGCTAAAACAGAATTTGAATTCTCTACAAAAAAGTCTGCAAGGATTATTTCAAACTGCAAAGATAAAAACCTACTGTTCCAATTATTTACTGAATTTCTGTCAAAGCTAAGCTCTCTGAGATAATGCACATGCCTCTTAAACTGATCCTTCGCTTTAGTGCTTTTTTAAAAAATCAATTTATGGGATGTGCACATTAATGTCTCAATGAGCTTTTATTGCCCACCCCTAATTGCCATGGAGAAGGTGGTGATTAACTGCCGTTTCTAAACCGCTGCAGTCCTTGGGGTGTATGTAAACCATAGTGTTGTTAGGAAGGGAGTTTGATTCAATGACATTGAAGGAATGGCTATACAGTTCCAAGTCAGGATTGTGTGCGAGTTGGAGGGTTTGTCGCACGTGATGGTGGTCCCAAGGATCTGCTGCCTTTGCCATTCTAGGTCACTGAGGTCATGCATTGGAAAGATGTTGTCAAAGCAGACTTGTTTAGTTACTGCAGCCTATTTGTAGATGGTGGAGACTGCTGCCACTGTGAGTCAATGACAAAGGGAGTGCATGTTGAAGATGGTGGAAGGTCTTCATGTTGTGTCTTTCAGGCAACTGTAATGTAGGTTTTCAACCAGACAAAGAACAACTTTAATTATTTTTGGTGTGAAATATACAGTTTTTATGTTTTAATTTGTTGTAAAATTGGTGTCTTATACTGAGATGAAGGAATTGCTGAAGGAAAATACTTAGGATGTTTTTGAATGACTTGGTTAGATGTCCTCTCCCTTGCAAGGGATTGATGTCAGGGATAAGCACAATTGGTAATTTTTTATATGGACAATCAGATGCAAGAAACTTGAATTCAGATAGTACAACTTCCAATGTATGGTAGTATGTTTAAATGTAATTACAGAGAGTAAAGTCACAGTGGAACAGACAAAAGGAAATGTAAAGTAGAACATGCACACAAGGGTGGTATGATACTATTGTTTTAGTTAATGGGAAGTAAAACAACACAAATAATGGACAACCAATCCATTACTGTCCCTTTTTATGCCTCCAAAACTCCAACCCACCTGTAACTTGCGTGTGGCATTCAAGCATGGCTTTGGCATTAACTCAATGCAGTCCAACATGGAGCTTATCTTCGGCTGGTATGCAGGTTGGAGTTCAGCTTGCTGTCCTCCACCATTCTCTGGAATCAATAGCAGCATCTTTCAGAACTACACACACACTACTGAAACTTCTGCGATTCACTGTTCCTGCAGCTTATTAAATTCTAAGACATCACAGGCCTACACAGGGTCTATTCTCCAATATTCAGGCAAAGGACTGTAACATGTAAGAGCCCTGATCTCTCCCATTGCTGGTGTCCAGTGTCACAAAACCAGCTGCTCAGACTGTTCCAGAGGGGAACAAACACATTTTCTAAAGCCCAAGCTCCTTGAATTCACTTGCAACGATAATTTCAAATTTCATCCAGCAACCTGTTCTATCTAAAATCCTATCCAAAACACCTGTTAGCAGCACTTGAGAAGGTATAAAGACAGTTTTAACATGCACTAGAGGGTTGCTGCAGGCTTAAAAAATGCAACAAAGATGTAACAACCATTACAAATTACACTATTTTTTGAAATGTTTGTTCTGCAATTTACTTAATGAGTATTGGATGCCAATATCTTTAAGGCCAGTTTGATTGTTGATTTGGTCTTGTCCATTCTGCACAGACTGGTTTACGTCCCCTCACATTTTTATTCAATGGAGTTCATTAAAGAAGATGGGGAACTATTTACAGGAATACAACATAAAGTTTATAGCAGTGATCCAGGATAATTTATTGACCAAAATTTCCTAAGGCTAGCAAGGTAGATGGGCGTTGCTGTTTCTGAGAGGAAAGATAGGTTTTACAAAATTGTCTGCTCAATAGGCTGGCCTCTCCAGATAGTGATTCACCAGGCAATGATATTGCAGGACAACTTCAGATCTAACTAGGCAGAAGAATTTCTCAGAGTACTAAGATTCATTCCATTAGGCATCAACCCATTTGATCAAGGATTGAGTGGGGCCAATAATATTGATTGCAAACATCACTGAGTCTGTGCTTAGGTTCTTAGAGGAATCAGGTCTTGAGAGGTTGGGTTTCATCCCTGAATACTCTTCTCTTTCCCCAGCACTCTGAAGTGAAATAGCAGGTAGAATTCTCGACTGGCTTAGGATACAGGCATCTTGGCAGCTACCAGGTAAACAAATAGAGACCTGCATAATGTTTTGCTTGTTGTGGCACACCAGCTTCAAGTTCAGTGAATAAAAATGCTTCCTATTCATATAAATGTCTGCTTGATGACACCAAAGAGTTCTGTGTATTCTAACAAATCATTGTGACAACTGTACTTGTTAGCGTCTTGTTCAACAAAGAGAGGTATTTATTGAATGCTCCATCACCTGCAGATTGCACAACAGTGCCAACAACTCAGTCTAGAGTGTGTAAATGGGACAGTAATGTTTGTGGCTTGAAACTTGACTAAGTCATCTTGCTGTATTGCTCCAAACTGATTAAGGATATGGTCCCCTTTTGGTTCAACCTGATTAATTACTTTATCTATGATGTTAGCAGCAGCTGAGATGCCTTTTAATATTCTCCAAAATTTGCCCCACTCCTTGTGAAATTCAATTTTTACCATACTTAAAGTTTTATTTTAAATTTTTACCTTTTACCAGTCGTACCACCTCTGAAATGAGGGAGGTTCGTATCTGCCATTGTGAGTCACTTTGCAAATAATTTTATGCAAAGAAAAGTTGGGACTCAAGCAACCATAAAGCAGTTCAACTAAGAAAGGATTGGGCATAATTGATTTTCAAAAAATGATAGCAAGAACAAATAAACAGCCTGTTTTATATTCTGCTTAATTCTCTTTTCTATTGATGACTCTTATACACTTTGCAGTTGCCATTGGCACCATTCTTGTCTCACTCAACATATTGCAGAATGTCTTTCATTCTTTTTCCTCACTTTACACATTACTTTCAAATCAACACTCCGCCATCCTATTTAATCTCACTTTTGTGCCCTATCAGCATCTGCTCACAGTTTGCATCCATTCTTTCCAGGAGGCATTTATTGGAACAGTGTGCTAAGGAACATGTAGAATTTTTTTCAAGTTACACAAAATGCCCTGACAGCTACACTAGCTACAAACCTGTGAATTAATTTGGTATTGAACTGAAAGCTGAGGAGGTGCTGGTCAGTTTGAGCTTCCAACCTTATTGAACCAATTAAGTCCATGACAGCTTTTGTAAAGAAAAGCATTCCTTTTTGGGGATTCTAATGTTTCTTTGAAGATTCAGACTCAGGCTTTAAAGTGCTTAGTGAATTGTAAATATGTCATGCCTCCTAATTTCTGTGGAAGCCTTGGGTAAAGGTGAAGCTGAAAATGAAAGAGGGGGATGAGAGGGGTAATATGACATTTGCCTCCAAAAGGGTATTTTATTTGATGCAACAATACATATGTCATTCCCCATACATAAGAAATTGGGAGAGAATATTGTGGTATTGAAGAATTTAAGAGACAATTATTACAGCTAGCTATTATTTACAAACATTACATTCACAGGCACATTCACTGATGAGCTAAAGTTATTAAAGTCCACAGAGCTTTGGAATTCTAGCAATTATTCCTTTCACAAGAAGTGAAACAGCCAAGCTGTGCATAGCTCACATACACAGATACACAACACAGATAATTGTGGAGTCTTAGACAGAGCAAACAGGACCTCAATTTCACATCTCCAAGACACAGCAACTCCAACCTGCAGCAGTCTCAATGTTGCAATAATTTTGTGTGTGGAGTGCGTTTGGAACTCTCAATCTTCTGACATCAGGATATGAGTTCCACTACTGAGCCACCACCAACATCAACGTCAAGGCTATCAGTGCACTGTTTTCTGCATCGTCCTCAACAGCTAAACTCATTATTCTCTGCAAGGAAAATGACTCAGTCATGGTTTGACTTAGCAAAGACTACTTTTGACAATTCCGAATTATTTTCTGTCCCTTTGGCAGCTTGTCACCATTTGCAATAATGGTTTCTGCATTTTCTTAAGAGGATACAGTTTTTTTGGACCAGTTATCTTTGCACATTTGAAGTCTCTTTTTGGCTAAATTTGCAAACAGACAGTAAAACACAGGTGGATCCTCTAAAACTGATGCAGGTAGTTCATGTTTTGACTGAGAGCAATAAAATAATGTGTGACCAATGCCACACCAACACACATGCCTGGAACAAGGTCCTTCTCCAATTTTATAGCAGAAAACCCCAAAAATCAAACTATTTACAAACAATTCCTGGATTCACTAGGTTTCAAAAGTCATTTTGATGTATCTCCTTTTTTTTGTTTGCTGCACTATTCACTCAATAAGTTTTCAGACCAGAGATTTAAAACGTCTGTCTTAATGATAGCACATTTTCAGAATACTCTCTTTCGTATGGATCACATCCTTACTATTCGTAAACTGGTTTGCATTTTTGAACATCTTTGGTTATGAGTTGTTTGCAGCTGATTTGTGAACCCCCTTAGCAAAGATAGGTATTTAATCTTTGTTATCATGATCCCTCCACTGCATCATTGTCTGTGCTATATCCTCTATCTTGCATTTCTATTACTTGATCCTATTTCAGCTACTTCAACAGAGTCATACAGCACAAAAACAGACCCTTCAGTCCAACTCATCCGTGTTGACCAATTTCCCAAACTAAATTAGTCCCATTTGCCAGCACTTGACCCATCTCCCTCTGAACCTGTCCTATTCACGTACCTGTTCAAATGCCTTTTAAATGTCATAATTGTACCTCATCTACCATTTTCCCTGGCAGTTCATTCAGCATACAAACTACCCTCTGTGTGAAAAAGTTTCACCTCAGTTCCCTCTTAAATCTTTCTCCCTCACCTTAAACCTATGCTCTCCAATTTTTGACTCCCCTACCGTGGGAAAAAGGCCTTTTCTATTTACCCTATTTGTACCCCTCACGATTTTATAAATCTCTTTAAAGTCACACCTCAAACTCCTACACTCAAGACAATAAAGTCCAGCCTCTCCTTATAACTGTAACCTCCAGTGCCAGCAGCATCCCTGTAAATCTTTTCTGAGCTCTCTCCAATTTAATAATATCCTTCTTATAGCAGAGCAACCATTTTTGTACATAGTACTCCAAAACAGACCTCAACCAACACCCTGTACAACCACAACATGATGTCCTGAAGCGGCCATGAAGAACATTCAATCAATTGTCATCTGGTAATATTTGTGCCAAGACCATTCGTCCAGAGATGGTGTAATCCTGGGCTTGCAACTCTTCACCCTGGGCAAGGTCGCAGATCTCTCCATTTCAGACTCATGGGCACAGGTGTCATCAGCTTTTTCAGGGTCAACCCCCCACAGATTGTGCCATTTGGGCTTGGCTCTAGCGGTGCGTGTACTTGTGCGTATGCGTGTGTATGTGCGTGTGTGTGTGTGTGTGTGTGTGTGTGTATGTGTATATATATGAGAGAGAGAGAGAGAGAGAGAAATACACCACAGACATGTGCGATGCCTACCTCTCCAACCCACTGAACAGTCCTGCATGATTCCCACCTCTGCCAGTGAGGGGGGCTGTCAGTTTGCATGAATCTGACTAACCATCCAACCCCTCCCTTAAATAAACCACTACTGTCTTAATTTGGTTGTGCTCTTTGCTGCAGCTATTGTCTTTGCCTGTAAGCTTGGTTAACACTTGTGAGCAATCAAACCAATTTAATTTGGTGGATCTCTTTACTTGACTCTCAAATCTAGTTCATTTCACTTTTTACCAGGTTAGAGATCTAAGGAGCAACAAATAAGTTGAAAGGTGGAATTGTGGTGCATCCTATCAACCAGATTGACTTGAAGAGCTGAATGTAACTTCACAGAGCTAATAAGATTGATTAAAAGATGGAAATAAAGAGTAAAAGAATCAATCAGATAACTTATACAGTTGTCTGTACTAATTAGGTTAGTTGAAAACTGGAGCTGTACCAAGTAGCGATACTACTTTAACATACTGCTGGTTTAGGCAATTTGAAAACATTAATTAATGGCTTTCGACAATCAAATTTTTAGATGTGTTCATTTCGTACATATACAGAGTAGTGAATTTGGTCTTTGATTGTACCACAACACCAACAGTAACTAATTGGTAGTCCAGGATATATTTTCTTCGATAACAAGGTGTTGAGCTGAATCAACACAGCAGGCCAAGCAGCATCACTTTCCTGCTCCTCGGATGCTGCTTGACCTGTTGTGTTCATCCAACTCTACGCCTTGTTATCTCGGATTGTCCAGCATCTGCAGTTCCTACTATCTCTGATATATCTTCTTGAATTTCTGTTTGCATTAATTAATAGGCATGCAGGTAGGCACAAAGTTAGGTATGTCCTAAGACAGCAAGCCAGTAACTCTGAGCTGCAGGCTGATCCGATCTGTAGACTGGGTGCTTGTCCCTGCACACAAAGTTTTCTCTCAATAACCTCTCAATGCTACTTGCTAGTGTGCCATACAGTGCAAGTCTGTACTTCCTAAGCATCCTGAAAATGTATCACAGCTGTAAATGCTGGATGTCCATGTCTCAGAAGAAGGGATGCTTGTGGGTTTACCCTATGGATCATCACATGAGATGCTGATTGGTTTTGAGCAATATGTAGGCTGCCCACAGCCAGCAGTGAGCTGAAGTACTTGCTCCGACTACCATATCGAGATTTGTAGATGTTCATTGTCTCAGTGCATTTGGTAAGATAGGAAGCTGAATATTAATGGTAACATTGATGAGATGTGCATTAATAGATGTTTTAACAAGCAATAATTGTGGGCAGTTTTGGCCTCATATTGGAGGAAAGATGTGCTGGCCTCAGAAGGCATCAGCGGAGGGACACAAGAATGATCTTCAGAATGAAGGGCTTGTCATACGAGGAGTGGCTGAAGACTCTGGGTCTGTACTCAAGTTTACTGGGTTGAGAGGGAGTGGTGTCATTGAAATTTACAAAATACCGACAGGCCTGGATAGAGTAGATGTGGAGAAGGTGTTTCCACTAGAAGGAGAGAAAAGGACCTGAGGGAGTAAAAGGACAGGTCGGTAGAACTGAGATGAGGGGAATTTCTTCAGTTAGAGGGTAGTGACTCTGTCGAACTTATTGCCACAGAACACTGTGGAGGCCAAGTCATTATGACAAAGATAGAAAGGCTCTTGATTCATAAGAGGATCAAGGGTTATGGGGAGAAGGCAGGAGAAAGAGGTTGAGAGACACATCAACCATGATCGAATGGAAGAGAAGACTCAATGTGCTTAATTCTGCTCCTATGGTCTTATAATTCCCCTTAATTGGTAACTCAACATTGCCTCTTGATAAACTCACCCTGCATCATGATAAAAGCTTAAAAAAAGGGAACAAGATGCTCCCAGCATCAAGGAAAGCTTTGACGGATCCCTTGTCTGATTCTGCCACAGATTGCCCCATTTTCCATGTCATTTTGACCCCTCTAAGATTCTGTCCCAATTGTTTGGGTAAGTCACTTGTTTAAATGATAATAATAGAAGATTTTGTTTCATTCTAGCACAAAGTAAATAAATATCGGCAGAGGCAGAAATTCGAATTGTTGAATACAATAGCTAGATGGCAATGTATTTGAATGACATTGAAATTCAGGTGTACTGCCTTCTGTTGTTATTTAGAAAGGGTGGCATGGTGGTTCATTGGTTAACACCCGCCTCCAGTGACTGTTTGGAGCTTGCATGCCCTCCCCACATCTGCTTGAGCTTCTGCTGTGTGTTTTGGTTTCCCTCTACAGTCCAAAGATCAGCAGAATGGGTGGACTGGCCATGTTAACTTCCTTATAGTGTATGCTGATGTGTAGGTTAGGTGGATTATCACAGTAATGAGAGGCTACAGGGAGAGGGTGGGGCAAGCATCTGGAGGAGATGCTCTTCACAGGGTCAGTGCAGACTCAATTGGCCAAATGGCTTCTATCTGCACTGTAGGGACTCTACGGTTCCCTGTCCACTATTTCAATGAGACCAGAATTTACTGTTAGCTTCTTATGCCAACACGCATTTCTAACCTTGGGTTTTAAATATAGAAAATATTCCAAATGCTCCACAAGTTGATCAATTTCTAAAGCAGAAAGGATTAAATTAATGCTTGGTCCAAGCCATCTTTTTTTTCAGTTGATCGCTATCCTTTTTGAAACTGTATAATACTGTTAATTTATAACAGCACACCAGCATAGCTTGAAACCAAGTAATACCATTTCTGCTTTTGGCAGCCATTGGGACAGGGACACATTGTGAGCCAGCTTTCTTCTGTGAATATGCAACGCACTGCCAAGTGAGATTAGTAGCAGAATGTACAACAATAAAAAAGTTTTGATTCACAAACTAATAGGCATGTGGAAAATTTTGGGAGTTAAATACCCCTGCTCAAAGACTTTTCAGCAGAAGGGTAAATTGGGTAAATGTGCAGAAATCTGCTTGTTTTGAAGTGGACCTTTACTGGTTTAGAAATATAGACTCCAAACTTTGGAAAACTACAAGTTTTGTTGTTATTTAGAAAGGGTGGCATGGTGGTTCATTGGTTAACCCCTCTGTTGAGAAGCTTCTGTCAGAAATGTTAACACATAATTCATCTCTTAAAATCCAAGTGAAAAGGCTGAGCTATGTAAAGTTGAATTAAATTTCATAAAACTTGTACTTTTATATTTAACGCAACTGAAAACCTTCTTGGTTAAATGCTGCATACGTAACATAAATTATATCAGAAAAACACAAGTTCCTGCAGAGATCAATTCCAATCCCCTTAAAAAATATATTACCTTCTATTTTTTGACATATTTTTGGTAATTTCCATGCCCAACAATGCTGCAGAAAGCATGTCTGCAGACATGAAGTTTCTTTCCCTGCAATATTTCACCTGCCTTTTAAGTTCTGTATTTTCCTATCATGAAAAATATACACAGTTTGGAACTGTGTTTTAAACAATTATCTTAAAGCTGTTGATCATCGATTTTCTTGGTTGTCTGTTTAATGTTTTCCTGAAAAAAAAAGTGGAAGACAGTCTGGGCACACATGAGTTCCATTACTATTGTATTAACATGCTGCAAAACATAATGTGTTGCAACATGAGACAGCAAGAATTAATCCTAAAATGTTTACTCCCTGATTTCTGCTGCTTTTAGTTTTCAACATAATGCACTGTTTCTTCCATGCAGTTTTCAATGAAATCAGTAGATTCCACACTGGAATTTAATGGGATAAAGCAAAAATAAATCAAGATTAATCTGTAAGAAGCTATGGAGTTCAAAATTTATAATAGAATGGTTGGGCAACACACTTCCAACCATTCTGAACCTCGGAGTTCTTAATATTTCAACTGATCTCAAAGTGAACTTTGTTGATAGTTTAACATGAATAGCAAGCACATTCATTCAGGAGTCAGATCATCTTGCCCTGTCAACTGAAGGATGCATCAGTGACATGTAGGGGAAAAATGTTATAAAAACCATGAATCTGATCTGTGGGAGAAGGTTTGGTTTAAGTAAGAACAACTTCTAACTAAACACAACTTGTATATTTTAATTACATATTTCCTCAGAACTTTATTTCTCAACTCCCACCACCTCGAAAGAAGCTTTTTACCTCAAGCAGTTGTCCCAGACAGATGCAGTCAGATGTGATGTTTGTCTTCAGCAACAAGATATCAGAATTCCTGACAGTGTAATAAGAAATCAGTTGGCACTTTCTGACAGTTTAAAAATCTCCATCTTGAAAGAACACAACTGCTGCTGCTGAAACATTTCAAAACACACACTCCTTTCACCTCCCCAAACAAATAGCAGACTGAACTTCAAATGCATTGCAAGACTATTAGGTAATCCTTCCTTTGTTTGGATTCAGTAGGGTTCAGTGACAAACATTCATCTCCCTTTCTATATTCAGCCTTGTTCTTCTACTGGCTGTAGAAAACTCTTACAAATATAACAATGTAACTAGTATACCAAATCCATAAAATTTCTTGACATGACAGTTATTTGTAGCAAATTGCACGATTTAATTTTTACAATGCTCAAAATAATTCTTAAATGTATTTCTGAAATATATGAAAACCAAAACAAGAGCAGCTGAGAATATTTCAAATTTTTTATGGGATTTAGACAAGGATGAAAATCAACTTAATTAGGGTGGATAAGTTTAAACAAGATTGAAAAACTTCGAAATGCCGTATATGATTTATGATTTCACTAGCAAAGTTCTCCACTACAATGAGAAGGTAACAATACATTAAACTTTAACCTTGGTCACACTTTGTTTCCTTATGCTATAGCTCTGAACGCCAATCGCTCTGGATGCTGTAGTCTCGAAGTTACCTCAGAGTTTATGATGATTGTACTGTGCTCACCTTTCCTGCAGGAATCTGACTTCATTTGCAAAAATATTAATATTGTTTGCAGGCAAAAACATTTCTATTTTGATCTGTCCACTTTTGTTTTCCAGTGTAGTGGAGTCAAAGTTACAGGCTTTGACATTGGCTTTCAGGATATCTTTGGATTTGAGTATGGACATTCAGTGGTGCAAGTTCAGACACTCTGCTGGCTACAGAATAGAGCATTTGCCGTATGTGAATCTTCCATGTAAATGACATAACCAAAATAGCCAGTGAAGCTGAGCTCTGATGAACATGCTCTCAACACAGGGCACAAGGCACCTTGCAAGAATGTGTGTTTTTATCCTGGTGCTTGGCATTGCTGATAGATTTTAAGAAACAAAGATGTAATATATCCAGAGATAATAGGAACTGCAGATGCTGGAGAATCCAAGATAATAAAATGTGAGGCTGGCTGAACACAGCAGGCCAAGCAGCATCTCAGGAGCACATAAGCTGACGTTTCGGGCCTAGACCCTTCATCAGAGATTTGCAGTTGCTCTGATGAAGGGTCTAGGCCCGAAACGTCATCTTTTGTGCTCCTGAGATGCTGCTTGGCCTGTTGTGTTCATCCAGCCTCACATTTTATTATCATGTAATATATCCAGCTGTCTTGTGCAAAGCCAGTAGTTAGCCATACCTCATAACCATGAAGATGTGAAATGAGAACCACTGCCTAGCAGACTCCAATCTTTGTGGTGAGACAAGTTATATGTTATCTCTTAAGCTTGTGGGTGAGCTTGCTGAATGCTGGGCACTTCTTTTTCCCCCTTGTTATGGGCAATGTCATCATTAAACATACTATTAGAGAAGATACTTACAAGATGGCAAAACCTCTGAACGTTCAGAGTTATGTTGTTGTGTGTGACTATGGGGTCTTGGCAGTTTGGGGAAGGGGCAGATCCATCTTTTTCACACTTATTGCAAGGTACTTGTGCTTGGGTAAACTGGTCAACATACAGGTGGATTTCTTCCAGTTTACATGCTAAGAGGGCAGTTTTCATTAAATAAGAGTTCATTTCATAGTTATTCCATGAACTTGCAGAGTGAAGAGGCTGCTGCCTGCATTGATTGAATGTATACTCCTATGCTGAGATCTTAGAAGCCTAACTGGGGCCATTATGCAGACTTTCCTGGTGCCATTGATGACAGAAATGGCATTTGATAAAGCAATATTCTGCATCACATCGGGCCATCATACCATTGTGAAATGAGCAGTTAGACCTGGTCATCTTCTCAAGGCAGCCACGTTTGTGCAGCACGTTTCAAAGCTTTCCACAGTTCATATATTGCAAATACCAGAGGTCTCTGCAGTGATCACTGTGGAACATGACTGGTCAAAGACCTCCAGTCAGAAAAACATCCCTGAACAACTACCCTCCATCTTCTACCACCAAGCCAATTTTGGATCCAACTTAACAACTCATTATGGAGTCCATGTGACATAATGGCACCCTTATAACTATGGTTGATTGCTGCAAATACCTATGTGGTTTAATAACATGCTTTTTGGGAAGGAATCTACCATCCTTCCCGAGCCTGGATTATATGATTCCAGACTCTCAAGAATGCGGTTGTTTCTTATACCTTAGTCTGAAAAGACCAAGCAATCAATTTAAAGGGCAATAAGGGACAGCAATAAATGCTGATCTGGCCAGTAACACTTGCATCTCATTTTTAAGAATTTCAAATTTTCTTTTTGGGGTACATCCTTACTGTTTCTAATTTATCCAGTTTGTTAGAAGATTGTATTTGTCATGGTGAAGTCAAACTCTTTTTGCTTAAATATGCCTGTGCCAAATGCTCCTGAGGTCAAAAGCTCCACATCTGTCCTGATCTGTGGAGAATGATTACAATCTTGAGGCTGATGTGTACACAGTTATGACTAAAGGCTATCAATAGGACCCTCAGCCTATCCTTGTCACTACAGGGACTTAATGTTGTCTGAAATGTTGGTTGATTTGATTTCCTGAGCAAGTTATACATTGAGTTAATAGATTTAAGTAGATAATATTTATGCAAATCTGCTTCCACTCTAACATCTAAGACAGCTAATGCACACTGGTGCAATATGTTTTACACAATGAAAAATTATGCAGGTATTAATTTTAGTTTCTTGACCTTGCTCAATCAGCACCCAATCTGTTGGCGCTTCTGCACTATCAAATGGTGTAGACTTTACTCTTTGTTTTGTAGCTGGGTTTCAAATCAAGTTTTTCTTTTCTAGGTAGACTGCCAACCTACGTGGAACCATCTGGTTTTGAAATGCCACATACATCCCATCTCTGCTCCTTTCTAAACAGGGGTGGCACAAGAAATCAGGCAACAGGAGTTTGAGGGTCAAAGGATTTGGAAGAATAAGATAATGAAGACTGTTGAAATATATTTCATCCATTAAATGTCTCATATTATTAGCATCTCAAATAGCCTCTCCCTTGAACACACATCATCATTAATCAGGAGTGGCTTGAAGCTAACAAATTGTTTGGCAGAGTCCTTCTTTCTGCCAAATAAAGAAAGAATTTCCTTAAGGGATATCTAATTATTTTAAATTAGATAGTGTTCAGTGGAAACCTGTTTACAATTTACAAAAAGGTTTTGCACTGAGTTCCCACTGAAATAAATTGCTCGATCAGAAGAACTCAGAGTTTCCCATGATTAGATTAGATTAGATTCCCTGCAGTGTGGAAACAGGCCCTTCGGCCCAACAAGTCCACACCGCCCCTTGGAGCATCCCACCCAGACCCATCCCCCTATAACCCACACACCCCTGAACACTACGGGCAATTTAGCATGGCCAATCCATCTAGCCTGCACATCTTTGGACTGTGGGAGGAAACAGGAAGACCCAGAGGAAACCCACGCAGACACGGGGAGAATGTACAAACTCCACACAACAGTCGCCTGAGGCTGGAATCGAACCCGGGTCCCTGACGCTGTGAGGCTGCAGTGCTCACCACTGAGCTACCATGCTGCCCCAGTGATAAACTTTGTAAGTAAACTGCAAGGTGTTCAGGTAGATTCACATCGCATCTTTTTAAAACGCAAGCTCAAAGCTCCAGAACACATTGAAAGGAAACCCCATTATACTGCAGGTACATAATTAAATAGCTGAACCACGCTTGTTCCCAGCTTCACCCAAACCCTTTTCACATGAACAATTCTGTATGGATAGCCAGACAAGATCTTAATGTGACAAACAACTATAAGCTAGTACACCCATAACTCTTCATCTGTACAAAGCACAGAGGGAACCACTGTGCGAGAGAAAAAAAGAGTTGCCAATTTAGACCTGTTATCATTTAAGTTACTATTTAATCAACTTCCATCAACTTTTCAGGAAGATCAGAGATGGTCTTTTTGTGAAAACATTTTTCTTCATATCATCTCTGGCACTTTTGCCAATTACCTTTAAGCTATTTCTCTGATTACTGACCTTTGTGCTCATGAGAACAGTTGCTCCTCATCTATTCCATAAAACTCTTCACAGTTTTGAAGATCCCTTTTAAATCTCTGCTTAATATTCACAGTTTTCAAGGAGAGCAACCATAGCTACTCACATTTCTTGGTGTTAAACCATGTTTGTCATGTGACTGCCCTTTTCACCAGACTACACCTGAAATAAAAGCAGAAAATGCCACAAATACATAATATTGGCAGCATCTGTGGACAGAGAAAAACAGAATCAACACTCCCAGCAGATGAACCCTCTTTAGAGCTTCTGTGTGTTTCTGTAGCTTGTTACTAGACCTCTCATTGTTTCCTACATTCACAAATTTAATTTGTTTTGTCAACTTTTAAATTATGCACCAAAAGTTTAAATAATTGGAGTCACATCACAGATCAGCCATGATTGCATTGGCTGGCAGGACAGGTTAGACGGGCTGAATGGCCTACCCCCGTACCAATATGCACAAGTTCAAGTCACGAACATATTTTTAAAAAAACTGAAAGAACTGCAGATGCTGGCAATCTGAAACAAAAACAGAAATTGCTGGAAAATCTCAGCAGGTTTGGCAGTTTGGACAGAATTTAGGGCTAATGTTTCAGGTCCAGTGACCCTTCTTCAAAATATATATCTGCCATTATCTCTTTAATTCTAAGGGTTTTTGATGTGCTTAATGTCTATTTATATTGGCATTTTGTCAAATGCCTTTTGAATACACAGAATCAACTGGACTACCATCATCAACACTCCATTGTTATCCATTCACCAACAATTTTAATCAACAACCAGGATATATTACATATCTACTTCATAGTAACTCAAAAGTATAATGGTGTGTGAACGCTTTGCCTTAAAAATGTTCGCATTTCATTAGATAAGAAGAATTCAGAATAAGTGTATGCACACACACAGATTTTCAGCATTAAGCTATTCTTTCTGTTTCTTAGTCAAGTTTGAGTATTTGTAGTCAGTAACCTTTAGATCCCATGGCCTTCAATACTTTCAAGAAGTCTCTTATGTGGTACTTCAACAAATGAACCAAAACTCACTACATTCAACAAAGACAACTTGCATTTTCCAATAAGTTTTCACAACTTCTGAAGTACTTCACAGCCAATAATGTATCTTAGATGTGCGGTCATTGTTGTAAACGTTAAGGACACAGATGACAAATGTGCACAGTGATACCTCATTGCTGTTTGTGAGAGAATGATCAGAGAACATTTTCAGTGATTTTTATTGAGAAGAAGGTATCAGCAGGGACATCAGAAATAACTCCTCTGCTTTTTGAGATAATAAGGTAGAATATCTAATGTCACTGAGAGGGCAGATAGGTAGACTGCACCTCTAACAGTGCAGCAATCTCTTCATACTGCCCTGAGCGTCAGCCTGGACATTTCCTCCAGAGAGGAATTTTAATTCACCATCTTACAGTAGGAGATACCAAGTGAATCATAGCTGATGTTCACTCTCCATTACCTAATCACTGCACAAAATGTCAGCTTGTGTCATGCTGAATTTCTGAAGAAGGGTCCCAACCCAAAGCATTAGTTTTTCTGTTCCTCTGATGCTGTCTGGCATGCTGTGTTCCTCCAGCTCCACTATTTGTTATCTGTAGCTTATGTCATGAATAAGGTTGTGGAGTGGAACTCAAATTTATGGGCTCAAAAACAAGACTGCTACCAACAATGCCAAATGGTCCTTTAAACTAGTGCTTCTCAAACTATTTTATGTTGAGTGGCCTCTGAACATTAAATAATAAACATCATAAAATTAAATTTTACTAGCCTCAGTAAGTGAGGATTTGCCTGGTGATCTTTGTAACATTCACAGCAAATCGCATCACTCACCTCTCCAAAGACAGTCAATGCATTTTGCACTGCAAGTACCGATCACATTTCACTTCTGCCCTTAAGCTCACATTGGACCTACCTCTGGCCACTGCTCATTCACTTAAGCCTGACTACAGCATCTCCTGACCAAAGATCTCTGGTTGGTTATTTATGTTGTCTACACCATGTTAGCCCTGTTTGTCAATCATTTTAAGGTTATTTTGTGAATGTTTTCTAAGAACCACCAGGGTTGCATGGATCACAATTTGAGAGCCACTGCTTTAAATCTTAAGCATATAAACAAACATTCTTTGGGATCAATATCAGTTGGAAAAAACTTGTCCAAGTAGAACTAGAAAGGTAACATTTTCAATTTTTTTCAGAGAATCTGCTTTTATGCCTCTCTCAAGAAACAAAACAGAAAACACATTCCTGCAAACACAAGTGACTAATGGTAGACATACAGGAGGCTGGAAGAACACAGCAGTCCAGGCAGCATCTGGAGGAAAGGAGCAGTCAAAGTTTCAGCTCTTAATTCTTCTTTGGGACAAGTAGACTAATACCAATTACACTTAGAAGTTATTATCATCACTATTCAGAAAATGTAAGAAAATTGACTCAGTTCAATAACTCAGCAAGAAAATGTAGAACAGTAGTGCTGTAGAACAGAAGAACTCAAGGGTTCAGCTACTTAATTTTTTTGAAATTCACATCGCGTCTATAGGATGGCTAAAAAAGCGTTTGGCACGCATGCCACCATTGCTCAGTCCTTTGAGTGTAGGTGTTGGGAAGTCATGTTGAGGTTGTACAGGATGTTGGTGAAGCCTCTTCTGGAATATTGTGTCCAGTTCTATTGGCCCAGTTATAGGAAGGATATTATTAAGTTGGAGAGGGTTCAGAAGACATGTACCAGGATGTTGCCGGGTATGGAAAGGTTGAGGTATAAAGAAAGGTTGGAATGTTTTTCCACTGGAGCCTAGGGAATGAGAGGCGACCTTTCAAAGTTTATAAAAATAATGAGGGGTATAGATAGAGTTAATGGCAGTTGTCTTTTCTCTAGGATGGGGGATTTGAGGACTAGTCTGCACATTTTTAAGGTGAGAGGAGAGAGGTTTAAAAAATACATGAGGGGAAAATTTTTTATATCAGGTGTGGTTTGTGTATGGAATGAACCTCATGAGGAAATGGTAGATGTGGGCACAATTACAATATTTAAAAGGCGTTTGCATAGGTAGACGAATAGGAAAGGTTTGGACAGTATGGGCCAGAAGCGGGCAAGTGGGATGTATTTAGTTTGGGAATATGTTTGACATGGATTGTTTGGACTGAAGGGTCTGTTTCCGGGCTGTATGACACTGTGACTCTATAAAAGCTGCAGTTTCAAGCTTGCCTATTATTCCAATGTTCAATGTAATTGTGATGTTTGTTAGACTGCACAAACACGCACAAAAATACCAGAAATGTAATGCACTGAAGATGCTATGCTAATGATATGGTTATTAAATCTGTAAGAAGTTGCTGGATAGTGTTACTTCAAAAAGAATTAAAACATTGTGAATCATAAAGATGTTTGAAATTCTTCAGTTAGTATTTGTCCTTCAAAAGTCTATGGTAATTATTGGCTTTTTTGAATTAAGATTATTTAAAAAACTTCATATAATAAATGTACACTTACTATCGTTCAAGTAGAACTGGAAAGATAACATTTTCAATTTTTTTGAGAAAATCTGCTCTTTAAGCCTCTCTCAAGAAACAAAATAGAAAACACATTCCTGCAAACACAAGCAACTAATGGTAGACAAACAGGGGGCTGGCAGAACAAAACATGCCAGACCAGCTTTCAAATAATATACACACACTGACGTGCTCAATGATGTTGCATCGCAGTGTTGCATAAACTAGATTGCATAATTTGGCCTTTTAGGATTTTCCATTATTAGCAATCTACATGTAATCATTTCTCTATGTATTTCTATATTATGTAATCCTAATTATATGAAAGTGTTCATGGGGGAAAGAGCAAACAATTCACATTCAGTAACTGCTAATGTCATTGAAGAGCTATACTATATACCATCAGTGATTTCCTATTGGATTGCTCATGAATTTTTAAAAAATGTTCCTTCTATATCTCAAGTGTCTTCCTTCATAAAGTATAGTTGTGTGAACAAATAAATCTACCTATGCAATATGTTGTAATTAAATAAATATTTAACTCATTTGTTTCAATTATGCGGATGCAGTTTACATATATGACCACTTTATTCAATGCTGATAATCATTGCATAATAGTTTAAATCTCCTATAAACACGAGGCATATATACAATGTATAGGCATATGCTTTCCTTGTACACATATTTTCACCTTTTCAAAAAGAAGTTACCAACAGGACCACGTCCTATTTCTTGGAATTTGTGCAGATGTGATCACATAAGTGCGACTCTGAAGCAGTGATCTTTCATCAAAGGCTCTCCTGAACATTGTACTTATTTTTCATAATGTAAGTGAAAAGTATGGCAAGGTCCTGATTTGCAATATGAAAATATAACAGAGAACCTGTAGGTAATGTAGATAGCCAACAACTTCTCCTCACGGTGGGGGAGTCTAAAATTAGACAGCAAATGTTCAAGATGAGAGGGGAGAGACACAAAGAGATCCGGAGGGGCATTTTTTCCTTACAGAGAGCAGTGGGTGTCTGGAACAGGCTTCTAGAGGTAGTGGTGGAAGAGAATACAATTTTGTCATGTAAGAAACATTTAGACAGGTACATTGAGGGATATGGGCCAAATATAGGCAAATGGGACTAGTTTAGTTGTGAAACCTGGACAGCATGGACAGGTTGGGCCAAAGAGCCTGTTTCTATTCTGTACACCTCTGTGACTCCATATGGGTAGCAAATAGGGATAATTTGCAAATGGTAGCTGATGAATCTCCATCCAGTGTGGCTTCAAAATATCTATAACAGTCTCCTCTGCCATTGCAGTAAAGAAGTTTTCTGCCTGAGTTTCAGATGTACCTTGCAGACTCTGTTTCCCTGAACTGCAAATTGCTCTCCGGAACAATTATTCAGTTCTTCAGATCCCACACCCTTTCTTCAGTTCCACAAGTTTTTGCAAAGTAATTTTGCATCTTCTCACTATCATTTTGAAATAATTCCTTCAAAGAGCTTAAAACATAAGGGAAAAACAGTGGAAGAAATGTATTTTATTCTAATCAAGAAATTAAACAATTTAAAGCATTTCACATAATAAGTTCATTAACTTCCACTGAAACAAAATATTTTTTCAAGTATCTTGAAGTTTTAAAATGGAAGCACATGGAGGAACCCTGATTCACGCACTGATTTACGGATGTCAATGCCTGTAGAAAAGAAGGTAGGAAAGGCGATTTAATTGAATACCAAGGATTATTGAAACAAAGTAAAGGAAATTATGGAACACTAAGATGTTACATGGAATGAGGAATGAGGGATTAGTTATAAAGGGAGACTTGAGAAGTTGGTGTTTTTTTTCCCCATTAGGGCTGGGAAAAGTTGTGATTAAGCTAATTAAGCTATTGAAGACCATTGTAAATGATGAAATGTCAACATTTATAGATATTTCCACAGGTAACAATTTATGTGCAAATGATACAAATTCAAGGTTATTTGGAAAAGGGGTAATGGCTCACGAAAATGGATATTTCAGGCCACAGTCATTGCTTAAAGCAGAGTATACAACCTACATTCTCCAGTCTGGCAGGGTTCCCAATAGAAATGCCCAAGGGTAAGACTTCCACCTGCTGGTCTCCCTCTGATCTGATCCTAGCAGATCACACTCATTACCATGTAGGTGGCAGCCTGCCAGCAGGATTTCCACTGCTGCCAGTTTGCTGGCCTCAGCTGATGGAGAGGTGTGGCCTGCAGTGCCAGCTGCAGGAAACAAATCCTTTTTCTCCAAGGACAGGAAATCCCTCAGAGCTGCTGACAGTCTGGCAATGTTACTTCACCAGAAGTGCATGTGAAGCCTCGTTTACCTGTGTAAACATTCACTTGTGGCACAGTAAAGCCAGTTGAACAGTTGCAGCTCCAAGGAAATTCCCAACCTCAGCTTTGTTCCAAAATCTCCCACTTTGCATAACATAAGTGATTAATCTGAACAAATTTACAAATACCCACAATGCTGCCCTGGCAATGCATAGCACAATGAAGTTATTGCTGCTCAGCACTGACGGAATATTTCGCAAAGTGAAACATGTTAAAAGACAATTTTGGTCCTTCTTTTAAGTTTTGAACTTACTCCACCACCCTTGAGCACAGGTACCATTTATTGTCTATTCTACAGCAAAATATCGGAGGTAACAGCAAAGTCTAATATAGCAACCAAATGGCTCTTCATCACATTAATTCTCCAGATATTCAGAATCACCTCAACAATGGATGCTGTACAAACAGCTATTCTGGACCCACACGTTCAGTTTGGGATACTGGAAAACATTAATTGAGATGCATGCATTTTTTCAACAAAATTTACAGCTCATTGTGATTTATTTCTTCAAAAATTGATCTGAGAATGTGAAACATAAAATGTGAGTATAAGAGACAATCACAAATATACCACAACTCATGTATTTAATAACTTACTAATTCTTGCTACTTATCTATTATTCACCCATCTCTTTTGCCTGTCATGCTCCCACATTGCCTACTCTTAAGCTTCCCAGTCTTCTTCCTCCCAGCTTTGCCTGTGGTCCCTCTCACTTGCACACACTTCCTTTGCTGCCTTTCACATTTACCACCTAAATAGAACTCTCCCGATGATGTCACAGCATTATTTTCTTGGCTTTGAACAGTTTAAAGGTATTTTCTGGTACCTCTATTATGACATCTGTTTCATGTACAAATTCTCTTTTCAATCCATATTCAGCTCTGTTCTTTCTCTTATTGCCATTTGACTATTTATATACTTGTAAAAGACTTTCTCCTTCCCTATGTTAACTGATATGTTTCCTTCCAGTGTCTTCTTGTAAAATCTCTTTACCTCTCCAATTTCTTTTTCACTTTGCTTATGAACTTTACAGTCAGCGTGGGTTCTCACATCTGACGTATTGTTTCTGCTTCATATCAATCTCTATCTCTCCCAACATCCAGCATGCTCTAGCTTTATCAAGTTCAACCAAGTCATTTTCTCTTTCAAAGAAGGGTCTAGGCCCGAAATGTCAGCTTTTGCGCTCCTGAGATGCTGCTGGGCCTGCTGTGTTCATCCAGCCTCACATTTCATTATCTTGGATTCTCCAGCATCTGCAGTTCCCATTATCACCAACCTCTTCAAGTCCAGTTTACCTGGCAATTGGATTCCATTTACCCGATGCAAATCTGTTGTCAGTCCCACCTAAATGCACACCCTCCAACTTGTGTTTTTTATTTTAATTGTTTGTTTTCTCCTTGTCCTTTTCTACTGTTAATTTAAAACTTACAATATGATGATGACTGGCCTATAAAAGTTACTTAACTAACAAGAATTTAACCCATTTGATTCCCAAGAACCAGATCCAGCCGTCCTTAAAGCAGAAATGTCTTGATAAAGAAATATTTCCTGACACTTACAGAAAGTCTTATCACTCTCTGTCCTTTCCACTATTAAATATTCTTAACATTGAAATGATAGCAAGTAAAACTATTCAGATGCCTTACATTAGTCTATCAGTGATTATAGAAAATAGCGGACATTGCTGTCTCTGTTTCATAACATGTTGGATCTGCAGGAGTTAAATCTGATTTAAGATGAAGCTGCACCCACTCTGAAATTTTTTTTTATTTGAAAGAATATACTTTATTCATAGAATGTACAAAAAATAAAACATATTTATACACCTACCCAGTCATGCTAGCCGCTCCGGGTTACCCAGGGGGTATGTACACCAACTAAAAGAAAAAAAACAAAACAAAGAAAAAAAAACAAAGAAAAAACCCCTATGGTCATCTCCCTGCACAGCCCCGTTGGCCCCCTGACCAGCTGGTGAAGGCGCCAGCTGGGCCCAGTTAACAGATAGGGCCCCTTTTTCTATTCTGGACGAGGGGTTTCATACCGTGGTCCTATCCCTGTGCCCACTCTGAAATATTTTTTTTTTATTTGAAAAATGTACTTTATTCATAGAATGTACAAAATAATAAAACATTTATACACCTACCCAGTCATGCAAGCCGCTCCGGGTTACCTAGGGAGTACGTACACCGATCAAAGGAAAAAACAAAGCAAAGAAATAAAACAAAAGCAAAGAAAAAAAATACCCCAGCAGTCATCTCCCCGCACAGTCCCCGTTGGCCCCCTGACCAGTTGGGGAAGGCGCCAGCTGGGCCCAGTTACCAGATAGGGCCCTTTTTTCGATTCTGGACGAGGGGTTACATACAGTGGTCTTTCCCCTGCACCCACTCTGAAATATAACACAGGCACTAAGTGGAGCATTGTGCTTTTGCCAGTTGTCGTCAAGCAGCTTGAGATGGGATGGATGTCTCTTCTCTACCTTGTGAGTGATAGTTATTGTGCCGAAGAGCTAATGTAACCTGTACATATTTATTGTCATGTGATAAACCTAACGTTGTTACCCTAGATAACTGCCTCTTCTGCTGTGACTTACTCATGGTCCGACCTCTACTACAAAGCACTGAACATCCCCTGAGATGAACAACGGAGGATTGGTACAGCAGTATACTCCAACCACAAGCCACCAGTGACTAGTAGCTAGTGATCATATCATTAAACTCTCCTGTACACTGGATGGCTGATTCTACCCGATTTCCTTTTCCTTGAATTGAGGTAATTTGAACCCCAAGTATAGATCATCTTATATTGGTACACAAATTGGCAAGTTTATGGGTGTAACTTGTCAGGCTGCAATTCTTTTGAATTCAACCAGAACCTGGTATTGAACATAATGTAATTGTTCAGTCCTATCCTCTGCAGTCTTGCTTCCCATTGGCTCCACTCAACCTGGGCAGGGGCATGCTCCTCAGACTTGCCTGGCCTGATAGTCTTGCATACCCCTGAATCTATGTCAGTCTCTCAGCTCTGCTATCACTCACCCCTTAGCTTTGCACTAGCCTCAGCCAGTATAATCAGGTCCACTGACAAAAAAAATCCCTCACCCATAATCAACAGAGAAAAGGGTAACAAGCAACGAAGGAAAAGGAAATACCTGAAAAAAAAGGAGTTCAAAGGTCAAATTAAAGCCAATCGGAAACCAGTGTTGCCACAGTTTAAGGCCACCTTCTCTCAGAAAGGATTTCCTTTTTTCTTCATGCAATATGGGTGTTTCTGACTAGGTCGCTCTTTGTTGGCCGCCCCAAGTTGTCCTTGAACTGAGTTTTACTGGACCATGGCAGAGTGCTGTTCAAAGTCAACAACACTGCTGTCACTAACTCATCTACAATATTCTCCTTAGTCATTGTAGATGGTCATGACATGACCAAACAAGTTGAATCAACGTGCAAATCTTTTCAATTTATGCCAGAAGGAGGCGCTAAGAGTGGGAGTGGAGTGGGACAGGGACACAAGTGGCACCAGTTGACCGATGTCCATATGGATCAGACTGATGCCAAAGACATGTGATCTGATTCTCCTTCCAGCTGGGATTGACACAGGTCCTACCTCCTTGTTAAACCAACACTGGAGATCACAGAGTTAAGGGTTGAAGTAGAGGACTCAAGAAGATACATTACAATCAATCTCTACTGCATCCCCACCTTTACTGAACAAAACGCATCCATGTTTTGAATCACATCTCCATTATAACCACATTATGTTCCACTTTGATTATTTAAACCTGCAATTCACCAAGTTTCTTCACAAAACCTTGTCAGTTTGCAAGAAAGAGATCAATTGAAAAGTCACAGCAATACTCAACTAAGAGAACGGCCAGAAAGTTGAATTTTGATAGTCTTTGGCAATGACAAAAAATACTAATCATTTTAAGAGCAACAATATACATTCATACGCATACACATCTCAACAGAATTTGGAAGAGTCAAACACAAAACCTTTAAATTCTGCATTATTAATTCTTCTTAATAATTGTATAATCAGAGCAAATATCAAGATGGTCTACAGAGTTTTCAGGGTAGAGGAATGGTGTAGCATGGAGTGGAGAACGTATAGTGAGGTAAAAGCTCTCTCTTAATGGTGAGGTTGGAGTAAATGAGAATAAAGCAAAACAGTCTGTATTATAGATAGAGATAATGGGAACTGCAGATGCTGGAGATTCCAAGATAATAAAATGTGAGGCTGGATGAACACAGCAGGCCAAGCAGCATCTCAGGAGCACAAAAGCTGACGTTTCGGGCCTAGACCCTTCATCAGAGAGGGGGATGGGGGGAGGGAACTGGAATAAATAGGGAGAGAGGGGGAGGCGGACCGAAGATGGAGAGTAAAGAAGATAGGTGGAGAAGGTGTGGGTGGGGAGGTAGGGAGGGGATAGGTCAGTCCAGGGAAGACGGACAGGTCAAGGAGGTGGGATGAGGTTAGTAGGTAGCTGGGGGTGCGGCTTGGGGTGGGAGGAAGGGATGGGTGAGAGGAAGAACCGGTTAGGGAGGCAGAGACAGGTTGGACTGGTTTTGGGATGCAGTGGGTGGGGGGGGAAGAGCTGGGCTGGTTGTGTGGTGCAGTGGGGGGAGGGGATGAACTGGGCTGGTTTAGGGATGCAGTGGGGGAAGGGGAGATTTTGAAACTGGTGAAGTCCACATTGATACCATATGGCTGCAGGGTTCCCAGGCGGAATATGAGTTGCTGTTCCTGCAACCTTCGGGTGGCATCATTGTGGCAGAGCAGGAGGCCCATGATGGACATGTCATCAAGAGAATGGGAGGGGGAGTGGAAATGGTTTGCGACTGGGAGGTGCAGTTGTTTGTTGCGAACTGAGCGGAGGTGTTCTGCAAAGCGGTCCCCAAGCCTCCGCTTGGTTTCCCCAATGTAGAGAAAGCCGCACCGGGTACAGTGGATGCAGTATACCACATTGGCAGATGTGCAGGTGAACCTCTGCTTAATGTGGAATGTCATCTTGGGGCCTGGGATGGGGGTGAGGGAGGAGGTGTGGGGGCAAGTGTAGCATTTCCTGCGGTTGCAGGGGAAGGTGCCGGGTGTGGTGGGGTTGGAGGGCAGTGTGGAGCGAACAAGGGAGTCACGGAGAGAGTGGTCTCTCCGGAAAGCAGACAGGGGTGGGGATGGAAAAATGTCTTGGGTGGTGGGGTCGGATTGACTGTATGTCAGTCTGTATTATGGGGCCTGAAGTTCAGCATCATCCAGGAAAATAGGCTTATAATCAAGGAGGTGAATTTATTTGGTCCCCTGTCTCACTGCTAACATTGCAATCATACGTAAATGTGGTGGGGGAGGGGCAAGTACCTCTTCAAGCTACAGCGGCTGAACTTGGCAGGCAATGAGAAAATTCATAAGTCAATACCCTCTCTGGCCTAGAGAAACTAACTGCAGCCCAGAATGCCCTCATGATTTGAGGAAATCGACAGTTTTGTTACCTTTACAAGAAACACCAGGATATTTGCAAACTGTACTGCGCTGTATAATGGCAGAATTAGAACATTCTACTCGGAGTTAGATGAATTCTAATCACCTCAAGTCTCTAGTAGTTGTGTTGATCTCTCCAATGAGCTTCAAGTCACATCCCAACTGCTAACACAGAATGGAAAAGCCAGTGGGGGGAGAAAGGCTTGCTATTAATAGTTTCTTACTGCTCTACACATGTGTAAACGTTTAGTGACACTTCATTTGTTAGCATTAGAAATGCAAGACCCATTAAGGGTCAAGCAGAATAGCTCCTGAGTTGATTCAGAACAGACAAAGCTAATCAGGCTTTACATCTCAGAGCTAGGTCCCTTGAGTTCGTGAGCACAGAAGTAATGTCCCTACCTCTGGGGACTGGGCTCAAGTCCCACCTGCTCCAGCAATGTGCTGTAACATGTTGAACATTTAGATCAAAAAAAGATGGATTCTTACAGTCTTGTGGCACAGTGGTAATGTCCCTACCTCAAAGCAAGAAGGCCCACGTTTACGTTCCTCCTGTGCTGGAAATGTGCCACATGTCTGAGCAGACTAGTTACAAAGTAATTAGAAAGATAGTAGAATATAAAAGATTTAAAGAGTAGCTGGATCAGTGGGGATTCAGCTCCTAGGCAGAGAAAGGGTCCAATGGATAAAAGTTAAAACTGTATTTGCTCTAAACAATAGATTACAATAAAAGCATTGGAAATTTTTCACAGCCTTTTGCTGCCTAATTCAAAATAATGATAATCAGCTACACCACAGAGACCAATTCCTAATTTGAGCATGTTTAATGCACTTTAATGCTGCTGTCAATTATTTTTTACTTCACAGTGATTCTCAATTTGCAGTGAAATAAAACAATAAGCGCATAATCATTTTTCAGAGAGAAGCAACATGAAAAATGGTATGTGTATGTGTGTGTGTGTGTGTGTGTGTCCAATCAGCTCGACTATGGCTGACTCTTGACAAAGACCTTGTTCTACCAGAACTGTGTAATGGTTGCTGTGCAACACCCAACCTAAGTTGAAAGAAAATAGGGGTATATTCCAACCTCATCAACATGGATCTTGGAACCCTAAATTTCAGGACTAACTGGTCCAAGCACAGCAGCAAAAGACCTGAATGACGCATGACTAGAATTCCTAAGAACTCTATCACAATGACGTTGATAGTACTGACCTGAGTGAGACACAAGCAGGGGTAGGGGTGAGGTGGGGAGATCAGCTCAAAGAAAAGGGTGGTTGCATCTTCTCCTGGAAAGGGAAATCAGAATAAGAACACCAACTACTTCTGGTTAGCTTCACCATTCAATGAAACAGTTGGCCATCTCATTTACCTCATCCCTTACGGAATTAAATGAACATCTCATGTGTTCTCCTTGGAGCAAAAGTGATGACAACAATTTTATATAAAAGTAAACAAAATATCTGTTCCCATTAGCTGACAGTACAAGAACTAGGGACATAGATTTAAGGTTCGGGCAAGAGATGGTGGGGAGGAGGGGAAATGCGAGGAATAACTGTTTTACACAATGAATGGTAATGACCTGGAATCATAACTGTAAATACCACATCTTTTACCTTTCTTTATTTTTTATGGTGGAACAAAATGGGAGAAGGGTTATTTTAAATCAAGGACTATGGATGGAGTTGCTGCCCTTTTAAAACAACTTCACGGAGCTCATTGCAAGTTGTGTTTACCCTGCTTCTTTGCTCAAGCAATGGGGAAGAGATCTAATACACCATAGCGCCAGAGCTATGTACTCAGAGCGAGATTCTTCTGAAAACAGGCTGTTGTTTGTTTTGTGTAATCAGGACTAGTTGCAGATACAATTAACATGTAAACAACTCTCTGATTGCTCCTGGGAAGGTGAACAGCTTGCCTGTTCACGATACAGGAGGAGATGACTCCACACTGCAGGAAAGGAAACAAAGCCTGGAATAAAGCCACTTATTCTCTCCCATTAGTTGCTCAAAGTTGTTGCTTCTTTATAATTAGTATGTCAGCTACCCTACGTATTTTGTAAAGAACTAAAGAATCTGTAAATGAGATCAGAGAACAGAAGGTCCTGGGAAGGAAAACAGACACCACATCGGAACCTGAGGGCTGGTGCTATTGAACTGTTTCTCCTTGCCATAACACTGATGTTTCTTTAGATTAGATTAGATTAGATTACCTACAGTGTGGAAACAGGCCCTTCGGCCCAACAAGTCCACACCGACCCTCACAGCATCCCACCCAGACACATCCCCCTATAATCCACACACCCCTGAACACTACAGGCAATTTAGCATGGCCAATCTACCTAACCTGCACACTTTTGGACTGTGGGAGGAACCCAGAGCAGCCAGAGGAAACCCACGCAGACACGGGGAAAATGCGCAAACTCCACACAGACAGTTGCCCGAGGCTGGAATCGAACCCGGATCCCTGGTGCTGTGAGGCTGCAGTGCTAACCACTGAGCCACTGTGCCGCCCTATTTGTGTCCAAGCAGATGTGTGCAGGGATTTAAGAAGGGGCTCAGAGTTTCAACTAATCAAGTTTTATGTTGTTAATCTATATTTGGTTTTCCTGTGTTAGTACCAATTGCTTTATTACAAACAGTTGTTCTTGTGAAGTACAGAAACACCATTTAGTGTTTTCTGTTAACCCGAGTCCATTAGATAAATAAATTGGGGGGGTTTGAATACTTTGACTACACGTTGAACCTTTGTGATGATCCTGACAGTAGTCAGGCTTCAGCATCAGAACAATTTCCCAAGTGGGTTATGACACAGCTATGAGGGAGGTGCAAGTGGAAAAAATGAATGACTTCAAAGGGGAATTAGATGGGCCCTTGGGAGAAACAACACTGCAGGACTACAGGGTTAATGCAGGCAGTTGGACTGACTAGGCTGCACGGAGAAAAGCCAGCAGGGATTAGATGGGCTAAATATTTTTCTTTATTCATTCACAGTATGAGGGTACAGCTGGCTAGGCACCATTATTGCCCATCCCTAATTGCCCAGAGGGCAGTTAAGAGTCAACCATGTTGCTGTGGATCTGGAGTCACATATAGGCCAGACCAGGCAAGGGTTGCAGGTTCCTTCCCTTAAAGGACATTAGTGAACAAGATAGGTTTTTCCAACAATTGACAATGGATTCACAGTCTTCATTAGATTCTAAATTTCAGATATTTATTGAATTGAAATTCTACCATCTGCTGTGGTGGGATTCGATCCAGGGTCCCCACAACATTATCCAGGTCTCTGGGTCAATGGTGCAGCAATAATACCACTAGGCCATCACCTCTTTCTGTACTATAATAACTTTGACTCTTTAGCTTACTGTAACGCACGGTAGTACACCATATTTGCCAATGCATACACCCTCACCAACATCAACTGGAGGCTAAGAAATTCAATGTTAATGGATTGAGGATTCTGTAAAGCAAGAATTACTGAGTCAGGACTTCACCACCTGTTTGCTAACAGTCAAACAACAGGAACCACGGAATTCCCACAGCACCTAAACTGCCTTTAAATCTACCATAAACAGTATCTGCAAGGAAACTCTTGGTATCTCCACCAGGAGCTATCAAGACTGGTTGGTGGGCATGACCAGAAGATTTGGAAGCTACTACATCATACGTACAAGATGTTGCTGAACTGGAAACACGACCAAGCTTTTGTGGAAAGTAGATACGTCTACAGACAAATGAAGACGATGGTCATTAGATGCCTGAAACTAAAGAACACATGGTGTGTGGGAAGAACACAGCAAATCCAGTAACTCAATGACAGCCACAACATGCATTGATTTTTTTTACTGCAGTCGAGACAATCTCAGGCCAAAGCATTCAAGGGTCCACCCCACTCACAGTGAAGGACAGACTGAAACTTAAAGACAGAGAGGAAGTCAGCACTCATTAGAAGGTGCACTTCCAGGATTTCATCAATTAAAACTCAGGTTCTCAAGCATGCCCTTGACAGTTTACCATTGCATGTTGTCCACCATCATCTCGACATTTATCAGATGATTTGGGCAGGCCAAACTGTCTTCCTGTCTGACAGAAGGCACTCAAGTGAGTATCTTACACAGAAGACCACCCAAACTGAAGGAGTATCCGTGAACCATTTCAAGCATTTCTGACGGTCCAGATGGAGACATTTGCATTTGGTTGTAGGTGGAGTCTGTGAAAATCTGAGCATGCTACGAACCCACCGACCTCATTAAACACCACATGCCCCACTCCCACAGTATTGGACTGTTCAGTCACCTCACAACCTACCACACTGGAGTGAGAAGGAAGTTATCCTGAGACTTGAGGTACTGCCTAAGAGAAGATCTGAACGTATCTGGATTGAACGTGGATGCTCTCCTGATGATGTCTAAAATATTTAACTTCGAACTATTCAGTTTATGGTCAATTTCTCAATTACAGATATTTTTGAGGTAAGCCAGTAGCAATTGAGCCAAGGAACAATTTATTACACCTCTGTACAGCTACCCAGTCGTCAAGACTGACCCGAAGTTCCTGTGCCAGATCACCTGACCTACTCTCTTAAAGGGGCAGTAAGCCTTCAACTGCATACAGAACACTAATCAATATTAAATATTTCATTTTCATAGAAATTGCTTTTCACTTCAGTTGGTATTACCAACTTTGTTTTGATTGATTCCTAATGTAACTTCTGGAAAAATGTACAAATATTTGACATGAAAATAAAATACTTAATTTTTGAAGGCATTTACACTAAGTAATGATAAATTCGGAAGTCATGCACAAGTTAACTTTTTATTACAAGAACAGATTTGTCCAACAACTGTTATAGAACTGCTTTCAACAATTATGTTTCATTGTCAGTACTAGTTTACATGATTAAATTTCATTATCTGCCTCCACTTCTATCACAGACACATTTCAAGATGAATTTTTTATACATGTCTGCTCTAAGCTTGAACAAACTGAATAGGAAAATATCTTGGAAAACTTTACTTTTCACACCCTCAAAAACCACATAATGAGATAGTTTGACATTTCTACAGCTGTTAGTTATATTAGATAATGTCATTTGAAAAATATTCAAGTCCCCAACTCTTGAAAGAAGTCCATCGTTAATGAAATGCAGGCTCTGAAATGAGGTCATAAAAAACATATATTTCAACAACTGTACTTGAAACACAATGAAAAACACTAAGCATGAACACAACTCAAGTTAGTGGAGCGCCAGAACAGGAAAAAAGTTAAAGAAAAATTCTGTGTATATAGTTCAAACAACTGATGCCATTGCCCTAAAACAGTCTTAACTCCAGCTCCAGCAGACTAAACATCACAACTTGGCCAAGAAAACACTAAATAAATCCAAATCCATGGCTATTTAACATCTCAATACAATTATGATTTCTAAAACCAGAAAATAAAGAGCTATCTTGTTGCAGCATGAGCCATCAAAACACCTTTTTTTTAAAAAAAGTCTATTTCTTTATCACTTTAAATCCATTATTCAATTCCACCATGTAAATTCCAATGTAAAATAGAAATATCAATGGTGCACTTAGCACTCGCTCATTTCTCAGCATCTGCTATCCATAAGAGTATTCTTGCTTCATAGATACCATTGCCATTAAGTGCGAGACCATATTTACAACAAAAGGCAGCACTCAAAAAGAAAACAATTGCATAGTGATATAAAGATGAGATAGTTAGGAGGAGAAATGCAAGGAAGGATTGCTAGGCATCAAAGACTGTCAGCATCTCACACCCTGTGGTATTCTGTTTTCCTACCGCAAAGACATGCTTAAAGTTTTTAAAAATTCAGACAATGGAAATACCACAGCATTCCTAAAATAGAGCAGGACCACTGGGAGTAAGAAATAAAAGCAAAAAGGTAGTAGACTTCAACAGCAGATGGCAAAGTGACCATTTCAACAGTTTTAGGTTTCATTCGGGCTCTCCGCAGTTTTGATTGAAAAATTGCAAGAGATAAAAGAAGGATACTATAAGACATGGGGAGAAAGTACATGAATGGTACAAACTGTTTCATTAAAAAGCAACCATTAATATTTTTTACAGATACTTATTTCCAATAACTTCTAGAAATATATAATAAAACTCCTTTTTAAAAGGAATGATTACTTGTGATTTTAACACATGTTTCTGTAATCTAAAATGGATATGTCATAGTTGACTTATTTGAAGCACCTCATCTTCACGAGAGTGGCTATTCTCGAGGTGTTGGTCCAACATTGTTGTTTGCCTTCAATTGTAAAACCAAGTAATTCAGGCTAAAACAACCTCTCCAAATAGTATCTTAGTGAATAGAGTATTACGTAGCTATGAATCTTGAAGAGCATGCCAAATTCACACGTAGACCTCACACTTCCATTGAATCTTATTTTTGTATTGCTAAGTAATTTATCCATTACTAATCTAATGAGGAATAGTGAGTCTATAATTAAAACATGCATCATCAACACATAATACTTACACCCTTTTCTAACATACCAATGACAAAAAATGTCATATGATATCATTCCATCATGGTGAGGCTAACACCATCAGTCATTATTTGCATAAATGGGACCGCAACATTAGGTGAGCAACAGATTCAGGGCAATCTACCAAATTCCTACAGGTTGGTCAGCAAGATATAATACTCTGTAACTGCCTTTATGAAAACAATATCTTGCTATCAGCTTTACCATCGAAAGACATTAGAATTCCGTGACGTTGCTGTGTTTGTACGGTAACCAAACACTATACCCACCACAGTTGTCCGGGCCAGTAATTAAGAGTGCAACTACCCTTTTAATTACCTGATAATTATTAATTAGCAATCAACCACTCTGGCTCTAAAAATAATTTCCACAAGTGTTCAATTTTATTGGACTGTATCTTCCTATATTTCATCTAAGTAACACTTTCAGGGAGTTTTGTGGAAGGTTTCGGTTTGCGGCCAATGGTGACTTCTCTCTCTGAATCATCCATTGCTTTGCATTAATTATGCATTCAGATTCCAACACACCCTTTTCATTGAATTATGCGGTCAGAAGTGCAGGTAGAAGTCCTTGACATTGTCAGGACCTAAGGGCATTGATGCTGCTGGTAGCACAAATGTGCACCATGCCAAATGCTGCAAGCCAGGAACTGCCATTCAAAATTGGTGGCCATGAAAGGGAGGTTCACACCCTGGTTTGTGGACAGGGACCCAGAAGTCTGATTGGATGGGATGATGGAGAGATGGGCTGCCCTCTTTCCTCAAGGCCACCAAATTAGGCTATAACACCAGATGCTAAAGACTGGAAGGAGACAGACATATGAATCAGTGCAAAGACCCAGGTGAGAAGAAACACCTTGCATAGGAAGAAGTTCAATGACCTTCTGAATTCTGCAAGGTTAAGGGCCACCATCTTCTCTCTACTGCCTTATACTCACTGGATCACCATTCACTTGAACTGTGCCACTACAAACAGTTATCACTAAAGATCTACCACTCTCCATATTGCAGCAGCATCTTCACTCAATGGCTCTGACTCATTGCACCCTCCGAAGTTATTAACCCTTTCTTCCCACTTTGCTTCCTATTTTCTCACTGCAGAAACTTCATCACCTTTTCACCTCCTGCACTGCCATTAACTGCTGTTCCAAACATGTTCACCTCACTCAATTCCACCTTCTGGTTTTGTCCTGAAAACAAAACCCACTCACACAGCACTTTGAGGGCACCCACAGTTATATTAGATCCCACACTTATATTTGTAGTTCAGTCATTATCCATTCTGTCTCCCAACAGGATAGCTCCTATCCCATATTTCAGTTTCCCACTGACCTCGCCACATTGAGGACTCCACCCCTCCCCAAACATTTATTGACTGTGGTCAGTCGTGTGACTGAAATCAGACAATTTTCTTAAAGGAATGTTGGAGCACCCACTTAGTCATAGCAGTCCTCTTTCACTCAACTGAGGACAATTTGTTAGATTTTCAAACATGGCCATTTGCTTGAAGCTCATAGTACATTTTCTGTGTAAGCTGCTGGTGCAAGCTGTAATTGTGAAATCGATATAGAACATTGCTGTCCACCAACATGTTCACACCCTTGGCACTTCAGCACTGGCAATCACGTCACATGGCCTGGATTTATGGCTGTGTTAAAAAGAAACGCAAAGCAGAGGTACAGTGATGTCCAAATACAAAGGGACTGTTAAGAAAGCAAGCTAAACATTCTGAGATACATCCCTTATAGTTGCGTTAGATGGGTGTGTGTTCATACATTTACATCGATCTGACAGAAGCCTGCCAGTTGCCTCCAAACTGCAGGAACAAAATGCTGAATTGTGTTCTTATGGTACACCAAAATCTATCCCTGATGACTTGGTGAGGCTGCTGTTTCCCAACTTCTATAGATAAAAAGTGCAGGCCATCACTGCCTATAGAGCACACCAAGAGATATTGGAGAATGAAGATCAACACAGAAGCCTGGAGAAGCTAACGGTGAGTTTTGTCCACAAGAGAACTGCTCTGACTTTCAAACTGGGAATTGGCACCAGAGATAATAGGAACTACAGATGCTGGAGAATCCGAGATAACAAAGTGTGGAGCTGGATGAACACAGCAGGCCAAGCAGCATCTTAGGAGCACAAAGCTGTTGTTTCGGGCCTAGACCCTTCATCAGAAAAGGGAGATGGGGAGAGAGGGGGAGGCGGATAGAAGATGGATAGAGGAGAAGATAGTTGGAGACGAGACAGACAAGTTAAAGGGGCAGGGATGGAGCCTGTAGAGGTGAGTACAGGTGGGGATGTAGGGAGGGTACAGGTCAGTCCAGGGAGGAGGGACAGGTCAAGGGGGCGGGATGAGGGTAGCAGGTAGGGAATGGAGGTGTGGCCTGAGGTGGGAAGAGGGGATAGCTGAGAGGGAGAACAGGTTAGAGAGGCGGGGATGAGCTGGGCTGGTTTTGGGATGCAGTGGTGGGCGGGGGGGGGGGGGGGGGGGGGGGGATTTTGAAGCTTGTAAAATCCACATTGATGCCATTGTGCTCTAGGGTTCCTAAGCAGAATATGAGTTGCTGTTCCTGCAACCTTCGGGTGGCATCATTGTGACACTGCAGGAGGCCCAGGATGGACATGTCGTCTAAGCAATGCGAGGGGGAGTTGAAATGGTTTGCGGCTGAGAGGTGCAGTTGTTTGTTGCGAACCGAGCAGAGGTGTTCTCCAAAGTGGAACTGGCACCGTCCAGTTTCTAATTGGTGCTCTAGGCAGTCACAGATCATATAGAAATGAGGCACAATTTCCTAATCACAAGATGCAAATCTTGAAAAGGAGGACTTCACCACTGACTAGCAACATTCGCATCCAGCTATAAAACCTTAAATGAGAAAATCAGGCTTTTATTTACACACATCAAGGATCTCACTCTTAATTCTCACTGTTTTCTCCTAAATTTCTTGCCATGGCTCAACCACTCACAGGATGAGAAAATTGCATCAATTGTTTTATATCCAATTTTCTTCCCCACTCCACCTATGTTACACCTATTGAAAAATACGCTTAAAAATATATGCTTAAAAAATGATGAATCATTTGAAAAGGAAGCAATAAACTAAATACTTATAATTTGACATATGATCCATTGTGAGAAAACAATACATTTTCTGTAAATGATAATGATCTAAAAAATTAGCAGTAGGAAACAACACAGCAGTGGTAACACAGTCACCACTATCACTACATCAAATTTCTTTGAGCTTAGTTTGTTTCTGAACAAAAAATGTAGCATTTGACACGGACTTAAGTCTGAAACTTTACTTGAAAACTCTCTAAAGCTTATTCCAAACTCTCCTTTTTATATTCAGCAAATGGCCAATCCTGTTGTCCATCATGACAGTTTCTATACATTTCTCCTGACATTACTTACCTTCAATTTAAGATATCAGATGGTGCAGTCATAATTGATGAAATGAAAATCTGAACATGCCCTAGATTCAGCCTTAAGATTACGATTCCCAATTGTACACCATCATTTTACACTTTAAGAATAGAAATTGAAATCTAATTGAATTGAACCCAATATTTTGAAATCATGTGTATCATAAACTAAGTAATATTTACTTACTGCCACAAAATGGCTTGAATTTTATTTAAATTAAACATTTTTGCCTGTATCCCACTTTCCCTGAAGTTCTGCTCACCAATCACCCATTTGCTCATTGGGTTCATTTTTCCATGATCTCTTAAATGTAAAAATCTCAACTCTGTCTTTGGGAGGAGATGGATATTCCCCATGTCTGAAACCTCTTTCTGTCTTACAACATCTGAGAAAGTTGTATACCTCTGACTTCTTCTGTATTACCCTCTCCCTTCACCCTACTCTCCATTGGTGACTGTGCTTGAGAGTAGGTAAAAAAGTATTTCATTTTCACTTCAAAATTGTCAAGCTCTAATTGTGTAACGTTCTCCATTGTTCCATATCCCCCCACACATTGTGGGTACAAAGGGGCTATCTGCTTGCCATTCTAGGACACCCTCCCAAGAGGCAGTAACTGTGCATGCTAAGCCAGGAAGAGTGTGGAGGGCTTGCCATGAACTAATAACAAATGTGCAGTCAGGTGCCTAGCAACCCCTTGAGTCTTATAAATAGACAGTACGACTCAGATTCTTTTATTACGTCAGCCACTGGGTGTTGCCATGAGTTGCAATGATGCAACTCAGATACAAGAGACAAAAAGGCCTCCTTTACTGTTATAGAATTCTGTGGTATTATGGTCACTACTGAAGGTCATTATTGCAATGAAATCTTCATTAAATCAGTGCACATAGTAACAATAGAAACATAGAAAATAGGCATAGGAACAGATTATTCAGTCCTGCTCCACCATTCATTGTGATCATGGCTCATCATCCAACTCAAGGACTTTTTCCCACTTTTTCCCTATATCCTTTGATCCCTTTCATCCCAAGTGCTGTATCCAACTTGTTTCTGAAATCCTACAATGTTTTGTCCTCAGCTGCTTTCTGTGGTAGTGAATGCCACGAGCTCACCAATCTCTGGGTGAAGAAATTTCTTCTCATTTCCATCTAAGTTGTGTACCCTCTATCCTTAAACTGTGATTCCTGGCTCTGGACTCCTTTGCCATCGGGACCATCCATCTTGCATCCAACCTGTCTAGTTCTGTTTAAAAATTGTGACTTTTGATGAGACACCCCTCATTCTATTGAGCTCCAGCAAACAGTGGTTAGCACTGTTGCCTCACAGTGCCAGGTACCCAGGTTAGATTCCACCCTCGGGCGGCTGTCTATGTGGAGTTTGCACATTCTCCCTGTGTCTGCGTGGGTTTCCTCCAGGTGCTCTGGTTTCCTCGCACAATCCAAAGATATGCAGGTTAGGTGAATTGCTTTCAGTGTTCAGGGCTGTGTAGATTACGTGGGTTGTAGGGGAATGCTCTGTGGGTCAGCGTGGATTTGTTGGGCCGAAGGGCCTGTTTCCACACTGCAGCGATTCTATGAATTCTACAAACATCTCCTCATATATCAGTCCAACCACCCCAGCAATCAGTCTGTTAAGCCTCATCTGCATTCCCTCTCCAACATGAACATCTTTCATCAGATAAGGAGGCCAAAACTGTACACTACTTTCCAGGCAAGGTCTCACCACGGCCATATTGCCACAAAGACAAACGTACCATTTGCCTTCTTAACTGCTTGCCACGCCTGCACACTTTCCTTCATTGGCCTGTGTATAAGGACACACAGGTCTTGTTGTATATACCCCTCACTCAATTTATAGCCTTTCAAATAATGATCCACCTTCCTGTTTTTTTTTCACCCTCCCAAAGTGGATAACCTCACAGTTACTCATTTCATACTGTGCCTGCCATTCATTTGCACACACATGCAGTTTGTCCAAATCAGACTTAAGTATCGCTGCACCCTCCTCACAGTTCACCCTCCCACCCAGCTTTGTGTCACCTGCAAATTTGAAGATATTACAATTAGTTTTCTCATCTAAATCATTAATAAATGTTGTGAATAGCTGGGGTTCTTGCAATGATAACTGGTACCCCACTAGTTAGGAAAAAAGACCCATTGATTTCTACTTTGTTTTCTTTATATTGTCCCAAATCCCATATGCTTTAACGTTACAAAATAATCTCTTATGTCATTGTCAAAAGCTTTCTCAAAGTCCAAATAGCCACATCACCGTTGTCAACTCTACAAGTTACATCCTCCAAGAATTCCAGTCGTTTTGTCAAACATGATTTCCTTCTCGTAAATCCACGCCGACTCTATCCAATCTTGTCCCTTATTTTCTAAGTGCTCAGCTATTAAAGCTTCCATAATGGACTGGAGTATTTTCCCTACTACTGACATCAGACTGACTGGTGTATAATTCCTAGCTTCTCTGCCTCTCTTTTTTTAATACAGGGGTTACGTTAGCTCCCCTTTGATCTGCAGGGACTGTTCCATGGTTGATAAAGTTTACAACACGTTCACCAATGCATCCGTTATTTCTAGGCCACTTCTTTAAGTACCCTAGGATGTAGATTACCAGGCATCAGGAATTTATTTGCCTTCAATTCCATCAATTTCTCCAACACCATTTCCTACTAATATTGATTTCCTTCAGGTCCTCCCTCTCACTTAACCTGGTGTTCCCCAACATTTCTAGTATGTTATTTCGATCCACCTGAGTGAACATAGAACCAATGTATGCATTTGGTTGGTCGGCAATTTCTTGTTCCCCATTATAAATTTCCCTGTGTCTGTTGGTAATATTTGCCTTTACTAATCTTGTTCTCTTCAAATACATATAGAAACTTTTACAGTCATTTTTCATGTTCTCCCGCAAGCTTACTCTCAAACTCTGTCTTCCCACTTTTAATCAATCTTTTTTGTTCTCCTTTGATGATTTCAAAACTCCTCCCAATCCTCAGGGACGCTGGGGTCTTTTTTGCATCCCATGTGAATGCCTCTTCCTTGGATTTAATATTATCTCTAATCTCCCTTGTAAACTCATCTCAAGGGTCCTCGCACAACTAGATTGCCAATTATTCCCCGAGACTTTTGCAAAAACACGAAGGAGAATTTCCAGCTGCTTTTTTTTCCCCATCAATGTGATGTGATGTGATGTGATTCAGACAAGCAGTTAATGGGATGCTTACTTGCAAGGTAAATGGATGGCTTGTGCAACACATATTGTAGCAGTTCACTTTAACAGCCATCAAACAGGGGAGTAGGTGCTAAGATGCTTTGTTGCATGCTCAGAGTCATTTATTTTTTCTCTTTAGTTTCTTATATATTAGATACTACAGGCAATATGCGTCCCTCAGTTTTTAAAAGAATGTGCAATCTTTTCATAAATGCAGCCTCATATGGTATTGTACCAAATGCGTTTGTTCTAGCCTTTTCAAAATGGTTGATGTGCAATTTTCCAACTCATCCTTTTGGTAGATACCAGAACAAATATGGGTCAGGGCCCTTATGAATAATAAATTCAAGTTAATTCCTGCATTATGATGATGGGTCAGCTTGGTGGAGAGTTGTTGAGTGGTAACCTCAACACTCTGGTCCTGTGGGGACCACAAAATTTGTGCGATAGTGTTCATGCATGCATATTTGCATCATGTGTAAATAATCAGACACTAAACATCTGTAATGCATTGCTACCCATTACTTTTGGCTTTAAACTAATAAAACTCTCATTCTTAAAACACTGCAGAAAAGATGGTTAAAAGCAGAATAGCAGAAACTGACTATGCTGAATATGTTACATTTGCAAGTACAATAATGTCTAAAAATGAAAGTACAAAAATGACCAATCTCAACTTTTTCCTGTTTAAATAAGTTCCAATAAATAGCAGAGAACAATGTGTAGTGTCTTGAGTTTTCCATCAGATGATTTATATCTGACACACAACTGAGTGATTTTTGTAGATTGCAGATGGTCATACAGGCAGAACACTGGGAAAGCATATGACACTGAGGAAGAGAGAAACAATACTAGACAAGGTGGCATTTTGCTTTTCTTGGAATTAAAGTCTTTAACAATTGTTTCAATGTTTCACTGCTTCAGTTGATCTTTTCAGGTTCTCAGTCCTAACATCCATTTTGATTATAGCTTAAGAGCTTGGGGAAGGGGTTGTCGTGCTAGTGTAGATTACAAAAACAGATTGGTCAAAGACATAAAGGACTTCAACTACAAAAACTGGATTTAAGATTTTGGGAGACTAATGTCATGAAAACAGAAATTGCTGGAGAAACTGGCAGCATCTGGGGGGAGCAAAGCAAAGTTAACATTTCATGTCCAGTTACTCCTTACCAGAACTGTTAGTAGCTCGAAATAAAGTAATTATGCTAAAGCTGAAGCAGTGGTTGCGATGGTGAGAGATAGAAAGAGCGTGAGAGTGAGAAAGAGAGAGAGAAATAGATGGAAGGGGTAGATTACTGGTAAACTGGATTATGGATAACAGGCCAGCACAGAAGAAAATCTGAATAAATGATAATAAGAGCTGACAGTGAGAAAATTGGTTAGCTGTGCTGAATGTAATCCATGTAACATGGAAGGAAGGGTCCCCGGAGCCAAAACGTTAACTCTGTCTTTTTCCTTCACAGATGCTGCCAGACCTGCTCAGCTTTTTCAGTAACTTCTGGTTTTGTTCCATATAACATGATAATGCACCTAGTGGCGTGTGGGAATTAGTGGCTGTGTTAAAGGCAACCCATCTCATAACAGGACTGGGTGTGAGGGCTGAAAGGAAATGAAAGGATGGAATCAGGCTCTAAAGTCATTGAAGTTGATGTTGACACTCAGAGGAGAGATGCTGTTCTTCAAGCTTCACTGAAACACTGCAGCAGGCCTGAGGCAGAAATATTGACCAGAGAACACAGCAGTGTGTTGAAGTGGCAGGCAACTGGAAGCTCACGGTCATTTTTGTGGACAAATTGTAGGTGTTCTGCAGAGCAGACAGGCAAACTATATTTTGGTTCCCCCACAATAGAGGAGACCACACTGTGAACAGCAAATACAGGAGATTAGATTGAATGAAGTACAGGGGTAATTCAGTGTTTTACCTGGAAGGTATGTCTGAGGCCTTGGATGGTGAGGAAGGGGGAGATAATAGGCAGGAATTATATCTTCTGTGATTGCATGGGAAAATACCATGGCAGTGGAAGGAGATGTTGGGAATGGAGGAGGAATGTACCAGTGTGTCCTGGTGGGAATGTTCCCTGCAGAATGCTGACAAGGGAAGGAATGGGGGAATGTGTGTCTGGTCATTCTTTCTTCCGAGATGCAGCTAGAACTGCTGAGTTTCTCCAACAATTTCAGTTATAGAAGTCAATGTCAATCAGGAACAATGGTAAAACAGTGTATGTCTGGAACCAGTAGAAATGTAAATGTAACAACTTGCATCAATGTAGTGCCTTTTGCATAAAACCTTCAAATAAGCAATTATCACAGTATCAAGGTGGCTATCATGATATGAGAATAGACAATCCAAAGATGACATGCCTGGGTAAGAATTTTAGAGGTAGTGAGGCTAAAGTAGGGAGCGATGAGATTGATGTTTCTGAGGCAAAAGTAGCAGTCTGTTTATTATGTGGTCAAAAACTCAACTTGGGTTAAATAAAGTGTCTAGTGTAAGAACTGTATGATTCAGGTTAATATTGTGAGCAGGGGTTGGAGTCAAGGATGAGAGGTCCAAATCATGGTCAAGTATAATGGCATTTAGTCTTCTCAACATTTAACTGGACAAACCTGCAGCATGACCAAAATTAGACGGCAGCTACATAACCTGCCATCAAACATATAATAGAAGATTTGAGAAGGAGGTGGAGATAGGAGTTTCTTATCATCAGTGTACAAATGGAAGCTAAAACCAGAGTTTTATAAAGTAATTGAGTACAGTTAAAAAAAATTCTATTCACCAGATAAGGTAACAAAATAATTCTGTAGATTGTCAAATTGGTGGGATCTTATTGCCTGTTTAAACCCTCCTCCACCAAGGCAGGTACTCCACTTTTAATTTAAGCTGCATCAGCAATTTCCAGTTCATAAAAGTGGCTTCCTCTCTCAGTTCTGTTTCCCCTCTCTCACTTTGTTTTATTTACTGCATCCAAGTTTCAGAATTAATCCAGAATCCAGGAGAATGCACTGATGAGGCAAATGGAGATTCCATGCTTGCTCACCCTGAATTGTTTCCAGAAAGTCTCCCTCATTTATTCAGTTCACACATGCAAGAAAGATGAGAGGGCAACAGCAGTGAGGAGTAACTGACTTAAGGGCAGCGTTTGTCCTGAGTAAGAATTCAACGTATGTTGAACTATCTCAGTTCGTAAGTTTATAGGTCTGCTAAAGGGACTAACAGAAACCAGCACGTGTTTTAAATCAGAAAGTCTTGAAACTGATACTGAGTTCCTTGCTGCTGCTCATTAACTATTCATTATATAGTTTTGGCTGACTCAACTTTGTAAAGCCAAATGGAGCTCATACAAGTTGCAAAATCTGAAACAATCCATAATGAAGTCAGCACTTTTTTTTAGCTTAAACAAGAACTGGAGGCAGGGGAAAGAAAGTGACAATTATTAGCAACATGGGAGTTCCTGGAACCTAAAGATTATTAGAACCACCAGAAATACAATATCTGCATGCTGACAGACTTATTTAAACATAAATTAAATGAGCTTAAGCAATAATGGAAGACACAGGAACAGAAGGTAAGAGAAGTAAATGAGCAGCAATAGGTATCCATGGACTGGACAGTCAACAGAAATCAAAGTGAACAATTTTAACAAATAGAAGGTGGTGACGTTTAACATCTTCATATCATGAGACAGAAATTAATACCATTAATACCCTGTCACAGATGGCACAACAAATAAAATAATCCAACGGAGGTCCATCAAATCAAAAGATACCAAATTAAATCACTGTATCCTTCTTGAATTCTGAAAATTATGACCATTTGGAAATTTGTATTTTTAAAATAGAGTTAGACAGATTTTGGTTTCAGTTCTGTTAGGTTATTTTTTTTTAATTTCAAAAACAGTTCAGAAAGTCATTTGTAATAGTAACCTAAATACATTATTCCCAAGAAAGCATGAGATTCAGATAACTACTTAACAGGAGACCCGTGATCTTAAATGATTTGATGTTAATTGACAAAATGTTTATACTGCTGGGTTTCAGACAGAAAGAGACAACAACCACGGCACACTAGCTTAATCTTGGCTTCAGTTTATGTGAAGGATCAAAAGTCAGTTTTCACTCAGAAGGGTTTTAATTGATGAGGTCTCCAAGCTGTAATGTAGAAGTTTTCAAGCTGTCAAAATGAAAAGAGGTGAAGGCCAGAAAAAACTGGAAAGAAGTTGTAAAATTGTCTCTGGTACATAAAGGAGAACTGCAAAGAATCAGTTAAGTAAGAAAGGGAGACAGGAGTGATATTTCTCTGGAGTATGATTAAAAGGAAATTGCTCAGAAATTGGTTGAAAATTTGTTTTGCTATCTACGTTAAATTCTTCTAAATTGTCACGTAAGTACATAGTCTTTCTTTTCTTTTGTGCAGCAGAGTCATACAACATGGAAACAGACCCTTCAGTCTATCTCGTCCACACCGACCAGGCGTCCCAAACTGACCAATCCCATTTAGAGTCATTGAATAATATAACATGGAAACAGTCCCTTCAGACCAACTAGTCCACACTGACCATGTTGTCAAATTAAAATAGTCCCACCTGCCTGTGTTTCGCCCATGTCCCTTTAAACCTATCCTATTCATGTACTTACCTAAATGTTTTTTAAACGTAACTGTACCTGTATCCATCACTTCCTCTGGCTGTTCATTCCAAATGCTAACCACTCTGTAAAAATAAAGTTACTCCTCATGCCCTTTTTAAACCTTTCTCCTCTCACCTTAAAAATATGCCCCCGAGTTTTGAACCTCGCCAGCTTAGGGAAAGTACCTTTGCTGTTCACTTTAACCTATGTCCCTAATGATTTTATGGTCTCTTTATGGTCACACTTAAACATCCTATGCTCCAGTGAAAAAAGGTCCAAGCTGATCAAGGCTATTTTTATAACTCAAACCCTCCATTTCTGGCAACATTCTGGTAAACCTTTTCTGAAATATCTCCAATTTAGTAATATCCCTCCTACGAGCAGAACTGCATACAGTACTCCAGAAGAGGCCTCACCAACATCCTGCAATATGACCTCCCATATCCTTGCACAAATGTCTGAGCAATGAAAGCAAGCTTGCTAAATGCCACTTTAACAACCCTGTCTTTATGACACAAATTTCAAAGAATTATGTTCCTGAACCCTGAGGTCTCTGTTCTACAACACTAGCCAAGGCCCCACCATTAATTGTATCAGACCTGCCCTTGTTTGTTTTACCCAAATGCAATATCTTGCATTTATCCAAATTAAACTCCATCTGCCATTCTTTAGCCCATTAACCCAACTGATCAAGGTAGCTTTGTAATCTTAGATATTCTTCTTCACCGTTCACTATACCACCAATTTTGGTGTCATCTGCAAGTTTATTAACCATGTCTTCTGTATTTTCAACCAAATCATTTGTATAAATGACAAACAAAAGTGGACCTGGGGTGGCATGGTGGCTCAGTGGTTAGCACTGCAGCCTCACAGCACCAGGAACCCAGGTTCGATTCCAGCCTCAGGCAACTGTCTGTGTGGAGTTTGCACAATCTCCCCGTGTCTGCGTGGGTTTCCTCTGGGTGCTCTGGTTTTCTCCCACAGTCCAAAGATGTGCATGTTGGGTGGATCGGCCATGCTAAATTGCTTGTAGTGTTCAGGGGTGTGTGGGTTATAGGGGGATGGGTCTGGGTGGGACACTCCAAGGGGTGGTGTGGACTTGTTGGGCCAAAGGGCCTGTTTCCACACTGTAGGGAATCTAATCTAATGTAATCTAATCTGGTACCGCTTCCTGTGGAACACTGCTGGTCACAGATCTCCAGTTCAAAAAAACAATCTTTCATCACCACCCTGTGTCTCCTACCATAAAACCAATTTTGTTTTCAATTGGCAAGCTCACCTTGAATCCCATGTGATCTAATTTTACTAATTAGCCTATCATGCAGAACATTATCAACAGCTTTACTAAAATCTAAGTAAAGAACATCTACCAATCTGCTCTCATCAATCTTCTTTGTTACTTTCTCAAAAAACTCAATTAAGTTTGTGAGACATGGTTTTCATCGCTCAAAAGCATGCTGACTATCCCTAATCATTCCTTCCCTCTCTAATTGCATATAAATCCTATCTTTCAGAATCCCCTCCAACAACTTACCCACCACCAATGTTCCACCTACACTTCTATAGTTCAAGTTTCTCCTTACAGTCTTTCCTAAATAAAGACACAACATTAGCCATCTTCCAGTCTTCCAGCACCTCACCTAGGGTTATAGAAAATGCAAATATTCCTGCTAAGGGCCTCGCAATTTTCTCCCTAAATGCCACAACATCCTGGGATACACTTGATCAGATCCTGGAGATCTGTCCACCTTTATGTTTTCCAAGACCGCCAGCACTTCCTCTTCTGTAATGTGAACTGTTTTCAAAACTTAGAAACTTCGTACTTAGAAATATGTTCAAACTTATTCAATTATTGAGCATCCTGAATCTGCCTGCAATGGATCCACACTTGCCTTCACCAAATGTTTCCTTTTTATTTACCTCTGAAGCTTTTACAGTCTGTTTTTATGTTTTTTGCTAGTTTTCAATCATATTCAAAGTTCCTTTACTTTATCAGTCTTTTGGTTCTCCTTTCCTGTATTCTAAAATCCTCCCAATCTTCAGATTTATGACCATTTCTGGTTGCTTTCTAGGTCTTTTAATTATTTTTTCTGCAATCCTTAACTTTTGTTGTTACCCATGGTTGTACTGATTCCAGCCCTTTCAACAGGTGCAATGCCACTTCATTTTTCTTTTTGCTATCCCTCCCAAATGTCAAGTATCATTAACTATCCAGTTCTCAGTTTTGGTGAGCCTGTAATAATCTCTCTGTATTGAAAATTAGATCACATCCATTGACCTCTACTTGTGCCTTTAAAACATCTAAAATTGTGAATGCTGCATGCATTCACGTAGAGTCCTTAAGTGTTGGCTTTTTGATATTGTTCCTCAGTGTAAGCTTAGTTAATGCTAACCTTCATTGTCTCCTCCTTCTAATTTCACTGTCACTTTTCTATTTCCTGTTACCCACTTCACATCCTTCTAATTTGAGCTACCTCTCAGGTTTCCTTCCTCCCTGACAAGCTAGTTTAAATGCTTATTAGCACCAGCAAATCTTCAGAGACCTTAGAGGTATAGTGAACTCGCATGAGGGAACTATTTGAAAGGCACAGTAAAGAGGTCTTCCTCATGTCGACTATGACAAACTATGCCTCAACCTACCCCAATGGTTCCTGATGCCCTCTTATCAAATTAGGGCAATTACATGTTATTAAACAATTAATACACCTGTGGAACCTATGGAAGCAATAGTATTTGACAATTAAAACTTAAGAAAGTCATTTGTAAAGGTCCACTATGTGACACAAAAATTCCTGTTTAGTAGTGTGTTGAATGATCCAAATCCCTTAAAGTATTAATACCAGAAACCACAAGCACTTGAACCCTCTTAATTTTCTATAAATAAACATTGTGAGATTGACAGCAGAGATCAGAGAGCTGGAGCTGTTAATCAAGAGAAAATTATGTTTCAGCAGACAATGGGTGCCTAGACTCTCCAAAGATGCATAGTAAGACTTTGGTGAGAGCTCAGACAAGCACTCACCACTGGAATAATTCCACCTCAGGGAAAACATTGCTTTCTTGACACCTTAATTGCTGTGCTTTCAATGAATTAATGAATGACTCCTCCTTGAGTATCAGTTGGAGGTCCTGTTGTCATTATAGAGTCCATTGACCCACTACACACTGAAAACCAGTGGATATGGAAGTATCATACTTTAAATGGAGAAGTGTGGGTGGGTAAAGAGGTATAGCCTGACATAGGAGGAGCATGAAGGATCAGAGTGGCATGGGTTCATACAGAATTAATAGAGAGACATAGCTAGGCATTAGAGGCATGAGGGGTCAAAATCTTGCATGGATAGCAAGCAGGATCAAAGGGGTGGGTAGAGGGCTTTGTCTGGCATGATTTATGTGTTACCTTATTAATTGTAGTGGATTTAGGCAGCATACAAATTCAATATTGCCATTTCATTTCCGTGATTGTTGCGTAGATCCAAGTGTCTGCTATGGTGTAATCTGCTGCTGCACACAAACAGCATACTGAGTAATTTGGTTCATTAGACATGATATAGTGAATCTTTTGTTTTTAAAGTGAGTCTTACCTTCTCAAAAGGAAGCTGAACTCAATTCTTTTGCTGCTTTCCCAAACAAGGAAAATGGGCAAGAAGAGGACTTCAATTGATAGATGTGGTTGTGGATGCCTCAGTAGTGGAGATAGATAAGAGATAGACAATGGTTCCACAAGAGGTAGGAGGTCCTCAAAGACAAACTTCAGAAGTGACTGGCAGCAGATGGTGGTGGAGGTCAATTACAAGCATCTAGACCTGAAGATCTTGCAGCAATGCTCGAAGAAGCCTAATGACCTTCATGACATTTCCTTGACACTGTTCCACCAGCCTCTCATACTGTTCAAAGCAACTAACTCTCATCACTCTGCCAATAATACTCCCTAGCAAACAGGAATCTCGCTTAACACAAAATTTTGACACCTCACTAACCTACAAGTTCTGCAAGCCTGACAGACACTTCTTGCTGCCGCTGTGTACCTCTGCCTACTCAAATTTTCAGTTTCAGATGCACCACTCAAACACACATTGCAATGCATCAGTAGACAATCTGCCCTCTCTCCTAGATAAGGCGGCATGCAAAAGAAGTGCAGCAGATTTAGCAGGGGGTAAGGACATTTCCTGAGCTGTTCAAAGGTGGTGGATCTCCAAATCATGGGCCTGACTGTAACATAGCTAACATCTGTGGAGAACATTGTAGGTGATGATCTGTTTCTGCTTCTTCTCAACGCCCAGCTCAAGCTCACCCTGCTGTCTGGCATGAAGAGGAAGCTGCAGATGCTTTCAACATGGACAATCATGAAGGGCACAGATAAGGTGAACAGCCGAGGTCTTTTTCCCACGGTGGGGGAGTCCAAAACTGGAGGGCACAGGTTTATGGTGAAAGGGACAAGATTTAAAAGGAGCCTGAGGGACAACCTTTCTCCACAGAGAGGTGGTGCATATATACAACGTACTGCCAGAGGAAGCGATGGAGGTGAGTACAATTACAACATTTAAAAGACATTTGCACAGGTACACGGATAGGAAAGATTTACAGAGATATGGGCCAAAAGCAGGCAAATGGGATTAGTTCAGCTTATGAAATCTAGCTGGCCTGGAAGGGCCTGTTTCCATGCTGTATGACTCAATGTTACATTGTGCCAAATCTCAGTTCTGATATACTGCTTCAAACCAGCCAAACAATGTCCACAGCAACCTTAGGATAGGACAGAGCCCAACATTACAGCATAGATGAACAAGACCCATCATTTAATCTGATGCTCACAGATATCAACTCAGATACTGCCACTGGAGCTATCTTAGAGGCTAATATAAAATTGGGATCAGTAAGTACGAGGTCACACGCAGCCAAATGAGGATAATGGATGGTTTGTGGGCCATCTCACTGGGGAGCAAGACTGCAGATGTATTTTGCTACAGAGGACTCAGATGTGGATTTCAAAGAGTCGCTTAACAGGAGTAAGCTGATAAACACGCACAGATGTCAGTTACATTAACAGGCCTCGTTGACAACTTCCTGTTGCTGTCAAGAAGCACAATGAAGTGGGCTTCAACTTGGTAGAAGGCAGTGCAACACAACACTCACAAACTCTCTTTCATCTTCCAATTCACTACAGATCAAGATACAAAGCAACGGCAGCTCATATACCTATTGCAGTTTCTGTGGTCACTGCTCTTCTAGACAAACTGTGAGGATATAGCAACATTGCCTTGCAAATCCAGAACTCACCACAACTCTTTCAAAAATACCTCTAATTTCATATACTTTCAAGTTCCCCATCTGCAAGTTGATGGTTTGGTTTTTAAATGCCATTAGCTTTAGCCCCTGCTCAAGATGAATGTTTGAATTCTGATGAGTGGCATAGAAGATTATTACATAAGTCTGCATTTCCAATTTTGCAATGTGAGCATCACATCAGCTATTAGGGAAGATGTTATGCTATCATTAATTTGTTTCCTTTGGGTTTTCAAGATCAAACAACAACAAGGCCATGCTGGAAGCGGCTGATGGTACAGCATGCGCTCCCAAGGTCCACTGGGATTCTGTGCTGCTGCAACCAACAAATTACAGATCTGAATTTTGTACCAAATCTACCAAATTTTGTACAAATCTTATTATCTCTTAAAAATAAAAGGCTTGCTTACGTGTTTTTTTTTACTGTTTGTAGAAGGCGACATTAGTAGCAACAATATCATGCAGTTGCTGGTCTTGTCCATGTAAAATTTGGCTTCCTATCACTTGCTACACAGGCTTTTATCCAAAAAGTAATATTTTGTCCTCTTTTGAGAAATTAACATTATTCCTAAGCCCAGGTTTATGCTTTTTACAGCTTCTATTTGTCTTCAGTAGCTCTAAAAATGAAATAATGAACTACTGAGAGAAACCAAGGCAATGGGAAAAAGGGCATGCTCCCTACTACACTTTCTGATTTAAATTATTACACATTCAGGCATTTTACAAAAGTAGACTCAAAGAATTAAAAGCAGCTTTTGTGAAACTATTAATAACATATTAAAAGAAGACAATTTATATCAAAGTAGTGAAATGGCATATTCTTTGGAAACTAAATTAACTGCAGCCATAGAAACACTTTCATACTTATTATGTATCCTTGTGTTGATGCAATTATCAAAAGAAAATTTGACAGCATCAAATTTAATTGAATTAATTGAACTGAGTGAATAATCACTAAACTCCTGTTATTTCAAATTTTTCCTGAAAACCAACGTGGGCATTCTAAAATTGCTTATAATTTGCATTCTGGAATACAATAGAAATAACCTTACAAGGGTCTTTGTATTCAGAAAGTTAGTTTTAGACTCTAAACAGAATGCAAATGAACATACTGCAGTGAACAGTGAATCTTTCCTATTATTTGACCCACTAATTTTTCACTTGGAACCAGTCTCAGGCTTTCAACTTTGATCAAGTACTAGATAGTATTTTCATGTTCATTGGTAATATTGCAGTATCAAAATTTCTACTGCTGTTGTCAAAATTTGTTTCAGTACTTGACTGCACCAAATAAAATAAGACACCAATACACTGGAAGAAATATTCTTACAGGTCTGTGTACCAAATACACACCACCTATCACATTATCTGATACACCTTGACATCTGCCACAAGAAGCATTGCTTCTCTCTCACTATAACACTCTCTCTCACACTAACAGAAAACCTGCACGATTCTCACGCTGTAAGATCTTTCTCACTCAGCAAGCATTTCTCACAATTCCCAAAGCCACCCTTACATTTACACTTCTTGAATTCAGGTCATAAGGGAAAAAAATCTTGCAATAAATATGTGTTATGATCCAACCCAGACAGTTATCTCCAAGCAGACAACAATACAAACCTTGATCCAACCATGTCCATGTAGAAGCAGTTAAACCTGCCTGCATCTGCATATTTAAACCTTTCATAAAATACTAGAGAATTCCAATATATAGCTTTACATGGCAGCAAAAGCTACCTCTTCAGCTATTTCCAATTCACTGTAACAAATATGCTCTGGAGAAACAAACACTGGACAAAAATAATTCATCAAGAGGAAACATGTAATGTGTTACATTCCTTCCTCCACTGAGTGCTGCCTGCTGCCTTCCTCACACTTCATTGCAACTGGGCACAAAAAGTCTTATCCAAAAACCACACAAATGGCATTAAAGCCAACAGAGTACACAGGAAACCATCAGAAATCTTCCTTACAAAGACAGAAACATTCTCACAGGACTGGGGGTGGTTTTGATAGCAGAGGCTGAGGAAAAGTCTGTATCTGGTCTGGTCTGGGTGTGTTGAGAAGTCAAGCTAATACATAGCTGAAGCATATCACACACCAAGTACTCCTCGTGCATTGCTGGCTTGGGTAGGCAGCCCAAGTATGCAGAATGGTCATGCGTGACCAGCTTCTAGCTGTTCCTATCCACCATACCTACATCCGCTTTGACATTCAGTCATGCATCAGGCCAAAGCCAAGACTCTCTCCCAAGAAGATCACCTAGAAGCCAGTGACCTGACTGAACTAATGCGAGGTCAGCTGAAGGTTGGAGCCTGTCTGTCAGCACGTGGATGGGGCTGAAAATTGTGTGGCCGCGCGAGTTACTAGAAAATGGGGTTTCATCAGCCTGGGTAATCAGCTGCTCACTGTGTACAATTCAGTATTTTCAAAAAATCCAGGTACTGTTGCTGAGAAACATTAAAGTGTTGAAAATTGAAAGTGGGGTGTTTTTTCACACAAGCGCATTTATCAGATGCATTAAATTTGGATACCACAGACCATGGACACCTATGTCATTCAGCAAAGTTTACCTTTTTTAGCGCAGCTCTCAAATGGAAACAAGTGATTAAAAGGTGTTCTATAAAGCGAATACCCAAAAAGAAGTGTTAATTGCTCAACACTGAAGTCACCACAGTCCCCCAGAGGACCGCTCTCCCATTAGAGAGAGACTTCTGGGTGTGTTCTATCATGAGGGTCATCACACCTCAAGAGAAGAGTGAGGTTAAAAAGGCATGACCTTCATGGTGACCTCAGCTAGTATGGGGATTGAACCCACACTGTTGACATCAGTGTGCATCAAAAATCAGCAGTCTATCCAACTGAACTAACTGACCCTCATCAAAAGTACCCATTGATCCATTACAGAACACTGAAACAAACTCTATTGAGTAGAATCACAGGATCTGTTAAAGAGAATGATTAATATTTCATCAGAAGGCAGCATCTCCAATAATGTAGCACTTGCTCAATATTCCAATTGTGTCTGCCTGGACCTGTGGGTCAAAGCTTGAATCTGCTCAGGGGCGGTATATTATGACTGAGCCAAGGCTGACACCTTTGTATGAGCAAACTTAACATCAAAACGTACACATTATTCTTTACAGGGGGAACACACACAAAACTCACATTGGCCAATTGCTTCATTTTAGGAAGAATTCACATTTTCATCAAAAGGCTGGGGTCTAGCTGGCTCTGAAATGTCAAATGCTGCTGCCATTGATTTCCTTTGATAATGTGAGATGTCTGTAGCTTTACAACTCAAATGATGAAATAGGGAGGCTTGAGTGTTATACAATGTAAAAATTTTTTTAAAATCACCACTGATTCTCAATTTGAGTTACACAAAGCCATAAGAAATCGGAGCAGGAGTAGACCATTTGGCCCTTAATGTGACACCAGAATTCTTTATTTTGTTCACAGCAAAGATACTGTTGACAGTGAGGGCCAGTACAGATTGCAATAAAACACACTATGCATTTTACTCTATAAAGTAATGAATTCATTCGGTAGCTACATACTGTTATCAGAACTATTTCTAAAGAAAGCACAATTTACTAGTCACACACTGGTTTGGAAGTATGTATTTGAGATTTAATATGCATTTTTCCAGTCTCTATTAAAAGCAAACATTGAAAACAATCATTTCTGTTGCACAGAAATTCTACATGCTTTAAATTCATTATTCTCAGCTCAAAAACAAAGTTACTTATCTATGCAAACTCTCTAATAATGTCTTTACAGCCGATAGAAAATGTATGGTGCTCTCCCCAAATTAGCTGTTCTTTTGAATTGAAGAAAATATTATTGAAGACACACAAAAATAATCAACATGAAACCTGAACCAAGTTCCCACAAAGCTGAATGCCTCTATAGCCATAGGCCAAACAAAACACCACTCTCACATGAAGTGTGGAGAGTTTTCTACTGCTTCACCATGTGATCCTCCGAAATGATATAAAGCCGCATATGGTCAGATTTCCACAGAATGATGCCCGATGTTTGATGTGGTCAGCCAGACCATATGGCTTCAACTAATTTGCTATCAACTTGCCCAATATTACTTCAGGCAGAGACAATGCCATGGAAGTGGAAGCTAGTTGGGAAAATGAGTCATTATTGAGAAGTTCAAGAGTGTAGTTTCTGAGGCACTGTGAGCTCTCTGGGCATAAACATGTGCTTCTGAGTTGCAACTTGATGCACTTATTTATTTGATGTATTTTAATTGTTATCCAGTAGAGATGTGAGAATTTACACAATCAGCTGTACTTGGGAGAGGAGGCAAGTGAGGGGGTACAGGAGGGAAGAGGCAAGTTGAGAGGGGGAGGGCTGGTGATTAGGGAGAGGCAATGATCTGGAGGTGGGAGATGCCAATATAGTAGATCAATAAGAACTGGTAAGTTATTAAAAAGTAATTAGGTGATTTTTGAGTCACTTATGTTCAAGGCCGCAAACAGGAACACTTTAGGAGTACTAAATGATAGACATCATACTTCATTGGCTTGGTCACTTGTGAAAGGTGCTGTCTTTTTGAAATCACTTCCTTTTATATAAATTAAGTTTCTGGAACTTCTCATTCTCAACACAGCAATCAATTAGCTGTGGTGATTGTCAAATGGAGAGTGAAAGTGCTTCATCTAGGTATCGTGCAATTTTATTGGTTTAAGTCGGGCTACAAAGGGTAATTACAGCTGATCTTTTTAACAGACATGTGTAACCAAAGGAAAATACATCTTTTGCTTCTCCTAGTGGCTCAAATTTGTTGATTAAGGTTATAAAAGTCTGAAAGGAATGATTTACGCATCACTATGACAATGTTATATGGAATTATGGGCAATATAGTTTAAAATTTCAGAGCGTTGAGACCAAACATCTAGGTCCTGCTCCTGGTCTCTGAAACAATGCCTATTTCACATCAATGTCACCTATAACAATTTGCTAACATGCAGTAAACCACTTCTTGATCAATACAGGAGACACTTCAGGTTAAACAAGCTAGTCATTTTCTCTACCACCCGAATAGACTCAAGCCCTAATAGATCCCTGCACTTAGCAAGTGCAGTTGGAGCACAGCCATCCCATAATGATGAGGTGTAGAGTCAGTTTCACCACACTTGTAATAAACTTCCACATGCCCTTGATATCAGTACACAAAATTAATTTTGCACACAGATGGGAATAAAAAGACATGGCATTGAATATTGTGGGAACTCCAGGAGAATGGTCACAATATAATATAAGCAATGGAAGGGAATGGATGAAGATCTGATGCCGATTGAGAGAGTGAATGATCTCTTGTGAAACACTTGAGAGCACACTTGCTCATGCCCAGCAGCTCTGTATGGATAAGTGAATAATGTTAAAGATCAAATCTGCAGTCTCCATGCTGAAAATGGAGAATGGGCATTTTCAGAAAGTACTGTGGAGTCAGTGAACTGGTCCACAACACCTCATCTGAGTTACTGTCATTGACTTCATTGCGGAAGATTCAAGGGAGAGTGGAAAGTATATTATTACTGCTGTGGAAATTCAAAGTTGTAGACAATCTAATAGCATATTCATTAATTTTTACTACTGCCACTACAAAATTCAATACTAGTTCTGATGGTGCAGCAGCATCTAACGATACAAGGAAATCTTAATAACTCACTTGATACTTACACCGCAACAGAGATCACAACGTGCAGTACGATAGAAAACTGGAAGTATGCCCTCAGTGCAAGAGGGTGTGATTGTGAATTAAATGTTAAAACCTGACCGAGTGAAGTAGCCATGCGCCTTGAGAACAGGACTGAAAGCTTTGAAATTAACTCTGAAAAACAATGGTGTTTTTACTCTGTATCTGGTATCAAATCTCAAAAGCTGAATTGAAGAACATATGACCAAAACTTTTGTGCAATAAGGGACAGCTTCTAAAAAAAATTGAGGAATTTGTTAAAGTTTGCTAAATAAATCAGACTTGATATGGTATGCATTGATTTATTTGACTCTGAAAAGTTACCAGTTCAATCCACTATCTGTGTTGAGTTAGTTTATCACAGCAAGGGAGTTGCTATTGGCCTTGAAATTTCTCCATTAAGGAGGAAAACAAGCTAGGTCCAGTTCCGAATCATTATCCACTGACCCTGTTTGAAAGGTCACATTTTGTATATTGGTTGAGGGCAGAAAAGGGCTCAGTTGTGCTGCTCCCATATCAAACTAACTGGCTGCATTCACGGTCAGAAAAAAAAAGATACATTTTTAATAGGTTGTATTTCATTTTATTTTGCTCATCAACGTGAGGAATACTGGGGCAACAACTATCCTATTTCAGGCTACTAGCATCAAGATCAAGCAATGGAACTCAACCACAGTATGGTCAGGTTAAAAGTCCCAATAAGAAATCTCAATGCCAGGTTCAAATAACTACCACTATGAAACATATTTCACTTTTCACACCAGTCATTTCATACAATAGGATTAACAATCCTTCCAAATTGTCCAGGGATCTCCCAGAATTGGACACGAGCTTCTGAAATATCACATCTAGTAGCATGAGAAAATTTTATGCTTTCTATTTCCTCTCACACTACCTGATACTATGAGCTACTGTTACAGAGCAACATCCTGTTGTATGATATTCACCCTCAACCACTGTGCCACAATCTCCTAAAGCAAGGGATGCTAGTGAGTCAGCAGCAATAAGAGAATTGCCATTAGAGCAAATCGCTGAGCTGGAGGTCTAAAGATCAAGTCACGTGAGAAGGCTGGTACTGGGAGGTAAGGATGAGAGGTATAATGTGAATTGGGAATGTTGAGAGAAAATGAGTTTGAAAAGACAGCATATTGAGTCATTTGGCACTCGGACATGAGAGAAAGAGAAAGAAAACTCGGTAATATGATGTGCACGGTACCCAGCTTTTCACACAGTGCTCCCAGGGCTGTGGCAATCTTGTTGGAGTAGTGTAGCAACCAGCAAAGGAGTGAATGAAAGCCATGGAAATTACAATGCATAAACCATGTATAATTGTTTTCACTGACAGACAAAAGAAAGCAACATCTCTTGCTTCAAGTGCCGACTGAGGCAGACACCCAAATATGATTTTAAAAACAGAGTTATGTAAGGCATAAAGAATTTTTCAACAGTAGTTTAACAGAAAAGGTGGCATCAACATACAAGCGTAATGAGCATTTCGGCAACGTGAACTGGCTTTGGCTATTGTGTCAGCATGACTTTCAGTCGCTTATATCAGTAGGATACTGGATGCTACAATTGGTTACTGAATTACTGTCAGTTATTAGGGTAATCTGTGTATTACTAGTATTATTATTGGTTATTGACTCAACTTCTTTAAGTTATTATTAGTTCTGTTTGGAATTAAAGTTCCTGCTACCTCTGAATTCTCCTTTGCACATATGTCCCTCAACTTCAGTTTCTCCAGACTGCCCTCGAATATCCTTTCTCACTTGTTTGTTCTTCAAACTTCTTACAGAAGGCTGTTCAAAACCATGAAGGCTTATACTCCATTCTTCTATGTAGATAATTTTGATATCTGCAGATATCACATCATCAGAATGTTACCAGAACTGATAACTCTACTGTCAACAAACAAAATCTTCAATTGCTGAAAGAAACAACTTTGTGTTGGAAACCCATGCCTGGTAGAAGAGGTAATGGGAACTGCAGATGCTGGAGAATCCAAGATAATAAAATGTGAGGCTGGATGAACACAGCAGGCCAAGCAGCATCTCAGGAGCACAAAAGCTGACGTTTCGGGCCTAGACCCTTCATCAGAGAGGGGGATGGGGTGAGGGTTCTGGAATAAATAGGAAGAGCGGGGGAGGCGGACCGAAGATGGAGAGAAAAGAAAATAGGTGGAGAGAGTATAGGTGGGGAGGTAGGGACGGGATAGGTCAGTCCAGGGAAGACGGACAGGTCAAGGAGGTGGGTTGAGGTTAGTCGGTAGATGGGGATGCGGCTTGGGGTGGGAGGAAGGGATGGGTGAGAGGAAGAACAGGTTAGGGAGGCAGAGACAGGTTGGACTGGTTTTGGGATGCAGTGGGTGGAGGGGAAGAGCTGGGCTGGTTGTGTGGTGCAGTGGGGGGAGGGGACAAACTGGGCTGGTTTAGGGATGCGGTGGGGGAAGGGGAGATTTTGAAGCTGGTGAAGTCCACATTGATACCATTAGACTGCAGGGTTCCCAGGCGGAATATGAGTTGCTGTTCCTGCAACCTTCGGGTGGCATCATTGTGGCACTGCAGGAGGCCCAAGAAGAGGAGTCCATTCTTTCAAACGCAACCAAAACACAAACTAAAAATGGAGATGATCCAAAGTTAGATTACACTCCTTTCCAAAGCAAAAGAATTTTTGTTTGGTACAGAATCATTTTGTAAGACCACTACACAGGCAAGGAACTGATTAAATCATTTCGCCAAAAGTATGCTGCAGTGGCTTCAGTTGTGTGGCTTCAAAACCATCCCGGCTGTGGTAGTTCATGGGATGTACTTCCTTACCTGGCCCCATAATGATGCAGCAGCCAAGGTACCTCAGACATCTCGGGTCCTTCTGGTTACTTGGGATCATGCCAATGCAGCGAAGATAGTAAAGGTAGCAGCAGGCACTTAAGCCGGTGCAGAGGTAGGCCAAGTGGCTTCCTTCTGTGTTGTAATCATTGCATGTGATCAATTTTGTTTGCATAATTTCATTGTAAAAGTGCGACTGAGAGAGCACTTGCTGTTTGGGCATACTTGAATAGTAGGTCTATCCTTACCACTACTGTATAAAGCTGGGGACTTCACACGTGCAGTCCTTAGCAGTGATTAGGTGGCACGATAAGGAAAGACTTTGAGGCATACGCTAGACTTGGGGATTGTGTAATGTGTTTAATCTTCGGCTGTATGTTCAGCAAAGCAGCCTTTCCTGTCTGCTTTACATAATTACTCCAGCGAGCACTACCCACAATGTTAATTCATGGCTGCACATAGCTGCAGGGCCATAATATTGTGGCTAGTGCTACTTAAAGAGAATCTGCATCTCTAAAAGGGGACACACATTGTGGCCGTAAGATGTGTTGGAAGTTATTTGTTAACTGCATCGGTACTGTGACAGTTTGAGATGGAAGAGAGCATGCCCCGAGTTTTCAGAAATTGTACTGCAAGTCTTGGTCAAAGAATTGGAAGAAACATTCTTATTGTGTTTGCAGGGGAAAAGGAGGCATTCCAAACAGAATCTCGGGACAGAATGAGAAGAAATGATTGAAGTTAATTCCAGGAGTGTCACTCCAAGAACATGAATGCGGCGACAGGTTTAATAATCTTGCATGAGATGTCAGGTGAAACAATTCACTTTCAAGTGGCATGTCTCACCAACTGCACCACTGCACACATTACTAAGGCCAAGGCTGGGTTTGCACCTGATGATACGCTGTCTGCAAGTATACAGGAGCCAAAGGCGGGGGGAAAGAGTCATATAGCTACTAGCTCATGGCAAGGTGAAGGCATATCCCAGTTCAGTTGCAGAGGACACAGATTACAGAAAGAGGTGTAGATAAACAAATGTTTGAATGCAACCTTTCCAATCCATCAATGTCTGGAAGTACAAGGGTCCAACAGTAACTTGACACATAGCTTGTCACAGAATTTGGAACACGTTGTTCCAACATGAAATATCTGTGAAATTCATCAGAAAGCAACATAGATGGCCAATGTATTGCAGCACAGACAACCCTCTATTGCAGGTCTGTGTGCAGCAGTAGGAGCTCAGCTTGCTGCCTGCACATCCCTGGATAAAAATATTAAAAGGAACTTTAGTAGTAGTCCATTCTTCCCATCAGTTCAGTGCATTCACTACTCTGGAACAGACTAGTGATTCCATGGAGAATGAACCAGTGCACCACTCAAGATAACAGTATTCACGCTGCTGTCCCTGCCATCCCACTGGTGTTCTTGTGTTGCCTATCAGCCAGACAACTCAGACTGTGAAACAGGCTAAAATATTCCGTTGTGATTCAGCCTTTTAGGGCTTGGCTGCTTAAAGTCATCCTTTGAGAAATTCTGCGAAAGATCAGCAAACTAAAATCACCCAACTTGCAGTCACTGAAGAGGGACTTCATAGCAGCACAAAGAGAGGCAAACACAACAGAAAAAAATTCCTCCTCACCTCTGACATAATCCTGTAAAGCATGTTTCAAATGGTAAGAGAATGGACAAGTGTGATCAGCTTATTTATTGTGCCATAAATTAATTCCAAATTTGAATTGGAACATGTTTTTTCTTTCTTGTGGTTTCATTACTGTGTTGCTGGAAAGAGGAATTATGGCAGTCAGTGATGAAACAAACTTAGTTAAGTGAAGCAAAATGATTGACAAATGGAAAATGGAAAAATATGAAGTTGTCCATTTTGGAAAACAAGCAGCACAAAGATAGCACAATCAGGAAGGTGAAAGGAATGTTGGCTTTCATTTCAAGCGGGTTCAAGTATAAGAGAAGGGAAATCTTATTGCAACTGTGTAAGGTGCTGGTGAGACCACATCTGGTGCTGAGTGTCTTTGGAACTCCTTGATGCAAGGAGCTAAGGGGATAGAGTTCATGTGTATATTTAAGGCTGAGATAGATAGGCTGTTGATCAGTCTGAGAGTTGAAGGTCATGCAAATGGAAAGGAAAGAGGGCCCTGAAAAATATCAATCAGCCATGATCCTACTGAATGGCAGAGTAGGCTTGAGGGCCTGAACAGTCTGGTCCTATTTCAAATAGTCTTAAAAGAAGCGATACACTGTTGGAGGATCAGGCAGTTAAAATTACTGCTGTTGCTCACACAAATAATCCTAACATGTCATGTCGCCACAGCCATAGGATATTTCTGTCAGAGAGCATCAGGATAGTTTCTACACCCTACCATCTTCAGCTGCTTCATCAATGATCATCCTTCTATCATAAGGTCAGAGGTGAGCATGTTTACTGATGAAGGCACAGTGTTCTGCACCACTCATAACTCTTCAGATGATGAAACTGTCTGTGTTCAAACGCAGCAAGATCTGGGCGGCATTCAGGCTTGGACTGGTAAGTGGAAAATAGCATTCAGGCCAAACAAGTGCCAAGCAATGAGCATCTCCACCAAGAGAAATTCCAACTGTCATCCTTTGATCTTTAATTGCATTACTATCACTGAATCCTCCACAATCAATATGCCAGAGATTACCAAGGAAGTGGTTCCTCACAAAGACTCAGGACATGCAAAATACCACCATGAATTTTGAGGCCTGTTCCTAATATGGCAGTCTCTCAGGAATAGTCCATACAGCAGAGACGCTGCCGAAGGGCACTGACCATGTGCAGCATTTTGTTCCTCAAGACAGCATGTTTCTTATTGTAACTCAACTGTGTTTCTGTGTAGATGCCAGACTGCTGATGTGAACCAAGTTGTAACAAAAAAACACTTTCGCTGTACAGTAGCCAACCTTCGGTAAGTGAGTCAAATGGAAGGGGGTACACAGGAATCCAACATATTTCTTTATACAATAAGGATAAGCATTTACAAACCAAAGTGCTGTCTGTAGTCTCATGAAATGGAGGATCGGCATAGTGTTTGGTTCAGTAAATGACACAGCTAACATAAGGAACATTGAAATTTATGTGTCTACAGTCAATGGCACTCTGCACAATGGAGAAGACTGCTGACAGAATATTTTCCCTTCCCTGGGCTAAGTTACATGCAATGGACCATACTGTAGGTGCTGCACTACACCAATTAAGTGTGTGGAAAGAAGAGCTACAGATGGCCTTTCTGGTCCAATGTCAATTCAGTCCCTTAAATGGCCATGTCACATGTATGACAAGCAAAACCTGGTACGGTTTCAGCTTTGGGAAGAGGATGGATGACTCCCCTACACCCTTCCATAACCTCCATCCCATAAAATCACCTTGTGCCATTGCTGCCTGGTTGTCTAGATATTGGGCCTAAATGCTTGTCATTCTGGCAGCAGCCACCACCTTCCCACTACCACTATCATTCAAAGAGTTGCCATCATTTGATCAAGTAGCAGTGTGCAACATGCTAGGTCTCCACTCCGGGGTTGTGTTCCCTGGGGAAGGCCTGCTGCTAGCCTGTTAACCACCTAATTGGCACACACTACTAGCAGGCTTACCCAGGAAGACATGAGGATTTAATCTGCAATGGTACTCCCTCACCTACTTAATCTGCCGGCATTCTCTAGCAAGCATGAATGAGACAAAACCATATCCGTCTATGGGGAACCTCTGTGAAATGTCTTTTCTGCTAGTTTGTTGCATTGCTTTTATCACCAGCAGCAAACTGGAAAAAGCCAGATGCAGAAAAGGCAAGAGCCACAGTTACTTCAGTACAGCCACAGGAAATGTGTTTCTTGTCCTGCTCTGAGGTTACAGTTGTGGTCACAGCACTTTACAGACTTCAAATGTGACCTCTTCAGTATTGCAAAAATTGCTTTGGTTGTTGCCAAAGTTGAGTTAAGAAAACTGCTTGCCCAAGACCTGGCAGATTCAAAGAGCCTTCTGTTTCTCAACTCCCTCTTTTGCTCGTTACCCTGATTCTCATGGCTTATCTTTTCAATCTTCTCTTCTTTCTCAATAACACAGTATTGGCCTGCCAAGCCATTCTTGTCTGAAAGCAACGTTTATCATAAGTTTTGTTTTAAATTTCAGCACCGGCCAGACCGCTCCTTGAACAGTACTGAAACTTTAGACAAATGCAGGGAAAGCTCCAAATATTATGTACAATTGCATCCAAAAAAGGATACCGAACAACAATCCTAAAGTAGTTAAGGTTCCCATTATGCAGTATGGGTCAGAGGTCTTTCCTGTCATTTAATGTCGCATTCAGCTGTGCAAGGTTAAAGAAAGTGCACAGGATAGGGCACTGAGTCATGTCAGAATCTTCCTTGTCTGCATGCTGCCTGCAGGCATTAGTTGCATGTGCAGAATCCTCTTTACCAAGATGGTGACAGATACACACCCTTATTGGAAGTGAACACGTACATCTAATTGTCACTTGAGTACCGGAAGGCCTAAAAACAAAATCAGGTATTGCAGAGGCAATTTTTGCCATTCCATCCCTGACTTGCTCCGGCTGCTTTACTCATGCAAATCTGAAGGTTTCTATGATAATCTGTTAGTGGGTAAACATTCAAAAGGCTAAGGAAAATGAAAATATGCCTTGATAAAAAATATACAAATCGTAAAACTACCACACAATACATTACACTTAACTTTCATTAGCCAGAGTTCCTGCACCTTCCTTGTTCATTCTGAATATACATTTCTGTACTTCAATGTGTGCACTGTGACCTTTTCGCATTTATTTTTAAACATGTATACACAATTTCAATTGTACTGCTGTCAAAAGTTGGGTGTTCATCTCATAATAAATGTTACAAAAGTCACCAACAATTACAATTCAGTACAGAAGTATGCATTAGGACAACTAGGAAAGCCACACAAGGAAAAGCCTTGGGCTTTATGAGTCTTCACTAACGTCACTGTAAAAGCAGCTTATTAAAAGCATAGTAATCTTGTCAATTTTAAGTATCGCCAACTATTTTAGAAATTACACCAAAAATGGGAAGGGCTTTGTTTTCTTTTTCTCAACCTTTTCACCAATACTGAACATTTTTGTTTCAGAGGTTCCTGGGATGTGTTGGATAACAAAGCTTTCAGGTGGTTTTATTCATCAAATTGGGAAAGATGGAGTTAAATAGAAAAGTACATACAACTGCTTCATTATTGCATTTACTGTAGAGACTGAGGGAGCTTTCTCCTGATAGCTAAGACAGGCTGCCTTAAGATTTAATTTAAATGCAAATTAATTGTGAAACTTCTTGAAAAAACATGCACACTCTGAAATATACTGCCAGATTACACTTCTAGGTCAATAATGAAGTTTGTACAAGCTTTAGGCAAATAATGGTGGTCCACTATACAGTTCCTTTTTCATAATGTTTCCTATAACAGTTTACTTGGACAAGCATTAGAAATAATTAAAAACATACAAGCTCACCTTTCTTAACTGCAGCTATTTAAATCTGTTATGGCTTTAAACAATGCAACAGGACTCTTTATTATGATGACAGAAATATTCTGACCAAAAGCAGTCTAGCTAAAATACAACATGGGAATTCTTCTGTGACTGAATTTGGATGGAAAATTCTGTCAAATATCTTGCATGTTCTTTTAGAAACACTGCAAGCGCTCACTAAGATAAACCAAAGTGCAAGAACATTCTGAAGGAAAATGATACGTAAACACACAAAAAGAAATAAAATATCTGGAAACAAAATATAGGTCTCGGAAGTAATGTTTAAATATTTGGTATCTGACTGAATATTTTGAATATATTCAACAAACACTATTATAATTTCGTTACATGTAGAATAACATCCCAAACCACTAAGCAAAATTGTAATCAACAAAAAAAAACACATATTCATAGCAGGACGCAGCATCAAGAATGAACTAGTAAAGGTCAAAAACGTGGGATTTTAAAGAGAGCAATCAATGGAGGAGAAGGAGGAAATGCTGAGGACAGACATGACATGACAATTCCAGAGCAGGATATCCCAACTGACTGAAGAAATGATGACCTACTGTGAAACAAATGGTGAGGTATTGCACAAATGGCCTCAGACTTCTGGGGTGACACTCGTCTGAAATAGATTATACACTGTGCGGATGAAGGCAGGGATAAAAGTGTGAAAATGTTAAATTAGAGGCATTTGAGTATTGGAAGAGATTGACAAGGGTGGTGCATGAACAGTTGTCGTGAATAGGAAAAAGAAATAATGCTAGAAATTCGTAAGTCCTAATTTTCTATGAGAAACATGAGTTTTGACCTGGCTGTGCCCATACAGCTCAAGATGGTCAATAAAGAGACTTTGCAAATATACCTTGTTCACATAAAAACTGAAAAAAACTATGGATCCTGTAAATCAGAAATAAAACAGAAATTGCTGGAAAAGCTCAGCAGGTCTGGCAGCATCTGTGAAGAAAAAATCAGAGTTAATGTTTCAGATCCAGTGACCCTTTCTCAGTTCTGTTAACTGATTTCTCTTTACAGATGCTGCCAGACCTGCTGAGCTTTTCATGCAATTTCTGTTTTTGTAGTTTGTCCACATGCTTGTAGCTTTGGTCCACACTGGCATCTTGATGCTGCAGGGTGGGATGAGTGCAGGGGAACACTTGTTTCCTAAATAATTGGTATAGCCAGCATACTCATCTGAAAGGGAGGTTATTTCTCAAAGGGAAATTGCTCAAAAAAATTGGTGAAATTCAAACCATTGCAAAGTGAGAATCAGTGTAAAGGGGACGTTTCATAATGACCAATAATGCTAGATGTACGAGTGGTACAAGCAGGCAGATGAGTGACACCAAATTTCTGCCGGGTACCAGCAGACTGTCAAGAATCATCCTAGAGAGGACAAGTGGACCAGGTGGTAGAAAGGTTGACTTCTACAGAAATGGGTAGGAATACTATAAGTTGTCTGAAGACCTGATGCTGTGGGTTGTTAATAAATGCATCTTCATGCAATATCTCCTATCCACCACAATACCAACCTCTTACACAGCTCAATACATCCTATCTTCGCCACTCTCCCAACAGGGACTCACTCATTATATCTCCAGTTATTTACCTAAGATATGCAAATACTCGAGCACAATGCTTCGTGACCACTGCCATCTGTCTGCTCTCCTGCAAGCCACACATGGTTGCACCATTGGCAGCTTGTCGGTCATGCTAGATAGTGCAGGGAGGGTGTGCGTAAACGTAAAGAGAAGGAGGCAGAATAAAATCAGCAAAAGACAAGGGGCCTCATATCTCCTGAAGCCCAAAATGTAGAAACTTGTTCACATCATTGAACTTTAAGGAGATTTGTAGCTTGGGTTGGTGATGCAGTTGTTGACTTGCTCGCTGAGCTGGTAAGTATGTTCACAAGTGTTTCCTCATCATATTAGGTGAAGCATTGGGGTTCTGTCCCGTTAGTTATTAATGTGTCTCTGTTTGCTGGGGTGGGTGGCATCGTTTCTGGATTTGTTTCTTAGTGGTTGGTATATGGGTCCAGCTCTCCGTGTTTGTTAATGGCGATCCGGTTTGAGTGCCAGGCCTCCAGGAATTCTCGTGCATGTCTTTGCTTGGCCTGTCCTACAATGGCTATGTTGTCCCAGTCGACTTGGTGTCCCCCTTTGTCCATGCGTATTGAAATGAGTGATAGTTGGTCATGTCTCTTGGTAGCTAGTCGATGTTAGTGAATCCTGATGGCCAATTTCCTTTTGGTTTGTCCTATGTAATGTTTTTGGTAGTCTTCACATGTTATCTTGTAAACAACTCTGGTTTTGTTAGTTGTGGTTGCCGAATCCTTTATTCTCATCAGTAGCCGGCACAGCATAGCTGTGGATTTGTGGGCTAACATGGTTACTAGGGGGTGGGGTTATCTAGTAGACATTTCAGATATATCTTCAATATATGGTCGGGTGACTCGTGTCTCTGGACACGTTGTGGCTTCCTGTTGTGGTCAGTTGTGTCGGTATCGGTGGACTATGCTTTTCCCATTGTATAGCTCAAATAAACATTTCAGGTACCTCCTACCAGAGTTGGGATCAGCGCTTGGTGACTCATTTAGGTTGAAGAATTATGCAGCCAAAAGAAGTCTAATCAAGGGTTCATCTTTTAGTTTACTGGGCGGGAGGCTTCAGACAAGTCTTTTTGGCTAAGCACAGGGCAGATAAAGTGACACAAGGTCCCAGTAGAGTGACACAAGGTCCCAGTAGCACTGCTCTGTACATCAGGCAATTTCTTGCCCTTATCTTTTGCATGAACTGAAGTAGAAAATGTGGAGAACATTTGCATTAAATAGTCAAGTCTTGTGGTGACAAAGATGTAAATGAGAGTTACAGCAACAGCAGAGGCAGAAAAACATGATGTTAAGAAGTTGGAAATAGGAGTTGTTTGTGATTGAGACAATATGCGATTACAAGCTCAGCTTGGAGTCAAACTATAAACCTCTCATCACATCATATTTTTGCTCTCCACTCATTAGTCCTATCCTGCTTCACCTCTTGCATGGTTCTTTCCCCTCTCTTCACCTGTGACATTCTCCCTCAATTCATACATCCCATTCTATCATCCCTAACACATCTCACATCACACTATTAACCCCTCAACTCCGGACACAGAAGGTCTCACTTTTAACAGAGAAGACAAATGCAAAAGGACAGGAGTGATGCACACAGCTTACAAGTCTGAGCTTAAATATAAGCAACGTTACAGAATTCTTGCCTGTCAGCAAGCAGCAAAATGAAACATAATCTTTTCTCTCATTCATTATCATTAACCTGGAAAATTTCAAATAATCTAGGAATTCGGGGCTTGTGTATGTAGCTTGTTGTGTTTTAAATATCTTCTTAAATGGTTCTTCTGGATTGAGGATGACCTGCTTCTATTCCAGTTTGACTGATTCGCAGATATGATAAATCCAAGTCATACTGTACAGAATGCATCACATGTGGGGAAGGTGGTACTGGAAGGTTAGGATAGATGAGTGATTAGGAGGTTTGTGCAATCTTCAATGTCTCTCCCTCACCTTGACACGTTGCCAACAAAGTCTCTTCTTGTGTTTGGCACATAGCCAAAGTAACCTATTACACTTAGGTTGGTAACAAGCCCAGCATTCCCATAAATTGGCAGGGATATTTGATTTCATCAGGGGTTATTTAATAATATTTTTAAAGCATGTTTGTCATTCTTTTGGGAGCCACCAGGCACAACTGAGTTCCAAGGAAAAAGCCAAGTGTTCACTGGGTATACCACACTTCTGGACAATAACACAGTCTTTATGGTAAACGTACCCATCATAAAACATTAAGTGTTCGTTGAGATTCTATCTATTGATGATCTCAACTGGACTCATTCCCAGCTGCCAAGATTAGTCACCCCCAGTTGATCGATGACTTTTAGATGCTGTGAAACTTTCTGAGGCACTCAGCTTCAGATTGAGTCAATTGAAAATTGCAGAATTGTCCTAATCTAGGCCTGGCAACCAGAAACCTGGGCAGTGGAGCATCACTTTCATACAGCTGAACCAGTTTCCTCTCTGAAACATCACTGTTCTTCAAATGACTGAAGCCCACTCTCCCATACTCACTACTCCTACAGTCAGTCTCCCTCTCACTTGGGGCTTGTTGATCATCCTATCACTACTTTACCATCTCCTCCTATTATCGAATGTTTACTCTCTCCTACACTTGCTAATCCTCAAATCACAGATTTCCTCCCCTCCTACAAATATTGCTTCTCCAACCAGCGTCCTTCTCTCTTGAATTTACTAATCCTTCAGTCATACTGCACTTTTTCCTTCCTTCCTGTCCAGCTTTTTTTTGTGGACGAAATTTAATGCTCAGACTGCCCCCTCCCTCTCCCAAACTCACTATTGTTGATTTCAAAACAAGGTGCATTACAGATTGCTGCTCAGCCATACATATACACAGGAGTGAAGAAGGATGAGAGGTAACTTGATAGAGGTGTACAAGATGATGACAGGCACAGATAGACTGGATAATCAGAGACTTTTTCCCAGGGCTGAAATGGTTATTAATTTTAAGGTGATTGGAGGAAGGTATAGGGGGGATGTCAGAGGTCAGTTCTTTACACAGAGAGTGGTGAGCGTGGAAATGCGTTGCCGGCAGTGGTTGGAGTCAGATACCTTAGAAGCTTTTAAGCGACTCTTGGGTAGGCACGTGGAAGATAGTAAAATGTAGGGTATGCAGGGTAGATTGATCTTAGTAGGATAATAGGTTGACACAACATCACAGGCCGAAGGGCCTGTACTGTGTGGTATTGTTCTGTGTTCTTTATGTTCTGTGAAAGGGAACACTGCTCCTCACGTTTGGTGAAAGTCAAAGATATGGGGCAAAAAATGAATAACTAATGGAAATTTTTGAAAATGAAAAGCCAAATTTAAAATGCTCTAATCAGGTGCTGAATGTTTGCTTGAATAAGATTTATATGGTTCGTATCATCCACATCAACAATATAAACATACTGCAAGATCTGTGAAAGTCCTTAACAAATTACAAAAAAACACAGCTTTTTCTGTCATTTCTCCAGTTGGGGCAAGAAATTTGGAGACATCAAGACCAGAAACTTCACATCAAAATACTGTACAACAATTTAGTTATAGCTAAATATCACAAGAGAAACTAACATAGCACTCTGCGCACAGGTTAATCAGACAGCGTAACTTACTGGAGTAGAATTTCTACAAGGATTTCCTGATTTCGTTTTAACTTTAGTTTCTCCAAGATTTCCCACTAAAGCCGTGATAGATAAACAGGAGAGCTGTCTTAGAAATCCCAAGTGCCTCAGTTTGTATAAGTACACAATTTGGAAGAGTGTATTTACATGCAACTGTTGAGACTGTAACAAAAGAAATCGCAGTGGAAACAATGCCATCAAGAGGTCTTTGTCCAAGTATTTCCACCATTAGCAGTCATCTTGTTGTTGCACATCTCTTTTAAACAAGCAAATCAAGCAGTGATAGCAACAGACAAAATGTATTTTCTTTTCATTTGCATTGTTCACAAAATGAGTGTTCTATGACATGATAGAAACTTTGTCATGGTAACCAAATTTTCTAGAATCATAGAACGATGAATCATACAATGGTTACAGCACAGAAAAAAGGTATTTAGCCCATGAAGTCGTGCAGCTTCTCTGGAAGAACAAATCAGCAAGTCCTATTTCCTCTCTCGTTTTTACTGCCACAGTAGATTTTCTTGTCTCTACAGGTGCTTATCCAGCTTGCTTCTAAAAGCCCCAATTAAATATGCCTTCATCATCTCTCAGTGCACTCCAGATTCTAAACACTTGCTATGTAAAAATTCTTCTTCTGATATTTAATATTTCTACAAAGAGGAACAGTTTCTCCCTATCTACTCTGTCTCAACCCTTGTGATTTTTGAACAATAATGAACAACCTCAACTTTTATCACATTTGTTCTTGTAACTGAGGTACTTCATGCCTGGAACCATTCTTTCAGGCCTCTTTCTATAGCCTCTGAAGTCTTCATATCCTATCCAAAAAGTGATGCCTAGAATTTAATATTCCAGTTAAAGCCAAAGGCTCAGAAATTTGATTTTTTTTTCCTTTGACTCTATTTATAAAGTCCAAGTTTTAATGCAGATTAAACCACTTTAACCTACTTTATCAACTTCACTGACCTGTGTACATTCAAGTGCAGGTTCCTGCATCTCTACACAACTTTAAAATTGTAGCCTTTAGGTTACTATGTCTTTCCAAGTTCTTCAAAATAAAACAGATCATTTAACACTTCTCCACACTAAATTATGTCTACCAGCTAGCCATCCATTCCAATGGCCTCTAAGTCCATCACTATCCTCTTCATAGTTCACAAGGCTTCAAACTTTGTGTTATCTGCAAATTTTGAAAGTGGGTCCTGTACATCCATGTCTAGTACATTAATAAAGAATTAGAAAATTAGTAGCCCGAGAACAGATGCTTGAGGAGAGAAAGCAGAGTTAACATTTTAAGTCTAGTGACTTTCCTTCAGACCATATTGTTTCTGATTTTCAGCATCCACAGTTCTTTTGGGCTTTTGCTTTAACTATTTTAGAAGTCTTGCTTGCTCATTTTCTACCGAGCTGCGAAAGCTCCCTCTCACGTGTGTGGCCGTTGGGAAGCTCAGCAAATGCCGATTAGTAGGTCCCCCAACAGTTTCTGTTTCCAAAAGCCACGGACCTCGAAGATCCTCACAGCAGCAATAAAAAAATTACAGGAAAAGTCATGGGGGAAGGCATAGATAAGCTGAATAGCAAAGATCTTTTTTCTAAGGCAGGGAAGTTCAAAACTAGGAGGCAGGTGAGAAGAGAAAGATTTTGTATGGACATGAGGGGCAACTTTTATTTTAAACACAGAGAGTGGTTAGGATGTAGAATGGACTGCCAGAAGAAGTGGTGGACGTGGGAACAGTTATGATGTTTAAAAGACATTTGGATAAGTACACGAATAGGAAAAGTTTGGAGTGATTTGGGGCAGGCAGGTGGGACTAGTTTAGTTTCAGAACATAGTTGGTGTGAACTTGTTGGACCAAAGTGTTTGTTTCCATGCTGTATGAGTCTATGACTCTTCTTATATCTCTGTTGTCAATACACAATTTTTAGAATTCTCTGAATTTTGCCTCAGGATTTGATCTTTATGAGTCCAAATTACAATTTGGCAGTTTATGGCAAAAAAACCAGCAATGTATCTGCTCCTTTCCTATTCTTTAATACTAAACAAATAGAGTCAGGCTTTGAATCATCAACTGTGCCATTCTTCTGCAGAATTCCAATATTATCTTCATCAATAGTATAATCTTCCACCCCTGCCATTTTTCCTTCAGTGAATATACGGTAGCCAGGGTGGTCACTTCAATAATGAGGAAAATTGAGGGTTGTGCAAAACAGAAATAACTTGCATTGATATCACTTAGTAATACAGTGAAACTTCTGAGGAGTGATCATCAAAGAAAATCTACATCTAGCTAAAAGAGATGTTAAGATGCTAACAGGGAGCTTCCAAGGAGTACCATAAAGACAGAAAGGTAAAGGGTAGGAGAGAGAGGGTTAGGAAGAAAGGTTTAAGAAAGAAATCCTGGAGGTTAGGGCTTGGACAGCTGAGACTCTGGGACGGAAAAAGCCATGGAGGAACTTAAACACCAACATAATCTTTAAAATTGTCGCACTGGGAATCAATATTGTCAGCAAACACATAGGATTAATTAGGTGTTTTACCTTTCATCGAAGTCAAAACTATCTCCAATAGATTTCTGATGAAATCACAGGGGTCAACGAGGGCTTACAAGGAACAGAAAATAAAAATTAGTGAAATTCTTTGCAAAAAGCAAATAGAAATGAAACAAAAATGTGAAAGTTGAGGTTAAAAAGTAATATTACGAAGAGAGAAAAATAGGAGCTACACACATATGCTCTTAGACTGACAGAGAGAGGCTTATTGATACAGAGTATGCTGAACAGGGATGTTGCTGACCTAGACCTCAAATCTGTCTGGAATAGTTTAACTAAATCCAATCTAATAACAAATTATAGAAGATACAACATAGATAGATTCTAAGGGCTTTTGAATTATTAGCAAAGTGGGGCAAAGAGCCAAGATGCTAACTGTGTCTCTCATAGCAAAACATCCATAACGTTTGCTTGTGTGGATCCAATGAATAGTGCAAAGTGTAAAATTGTAAAATGTGTTATTCTTATTGCTTATGACATAATGCCTGAAGCATACAGGCAAAAATGTAAGAAGCTACAGAAAACTCCCTTTGGTACTTACAGAGAATTAGTCATAGTGCTAAAGGATATTTGGAAATTGTGGTTATTCGGGGAGAATGTAACAGATTATAATGGACTACATTAACTGCTCTTTCTGAAACCATTTCCAGATGGATCAAATATGTGTTTTTCTTAATCTTTGACAGGGAGTGCAAGATTTCAAAATATTTAGGGGAATGACAAAAGCATTTTGCGGACTCTGCAAGAACTGAAAAGCATTATGCTGGTGAAAAACTTGATGCCCATGCTATTGCTGAATCAAATAAACAGCATATGTGTTATGAACTGTGCCACTGTAGTTCAACTGAGGCTTCAAATGCAACAGAGTGGGGTAAAGTGAACACCTGCCACAACTTAACAGAGTCTGTAGCATAATTTAGCAGATTAATTGAAACCATGAATTAAGATATGACTGGTTATGTGGTGACACTAGTCAGATAAAAATGGCCATCTGACACAAGGTATCGGCCTTGCTTCATTGTAACCAGATCCGATATTGACTGAACAGCAAATGAAGGACAAAACTGCCCATACATTTAGACATTACTGGAGTAAAAATGCACCAGTGGTCACTGATGGTCAGAGTTTGTTTTGATTTGTTTTAAATTCTCTCACGGGGTGCAGCCAATATTAGCAAGGCCGATGTGTGTTACCCATCCCTAATTCTCAAGAAGGAATTCTTTGTGAACAATACTGAAAATAATGTTTCACTATTTGTGTCCCTAAAAGCAAATGACGAAGAGCTGTTATTACTAAGCCATCAAACAAAAAGGCTTTAAGAAACGGGGCCAACATGTGTAAACTCAGGTTCCAAACATAGAGAAAGCATTTGCAGTTACAGCAGTTCTTACATAATCTTGCATTTGGCATCGAACCAATCAGATAAACCTGGCTCATCTAAGCCTAGTAGTGACTGAAATGTAGCAGATCACACAATGGATTCTAAGTCTATTTAAGCCAAGTTGCTCAGACCTTGAAAATAAAAGATCCAACAGCAAAGAGTTATTTTGATCTAGCTGTATGTTCTTGGACACTTAGATATATCCATAATATTTGGCTCCCTCCATCATTTCATACAGTTGCACATATCATTGGCCTCCAACATCTATCCTCCAGGAGTCTAAAGGTCAACTCATTGCTACTTACAATCCTACCAATTCCAAAGTAACATGTACATACAGAGTTATTTTTACTGTTATATGATCGTAGCTAGAGTTCCACAACTAGTGTGAACACTTGTCAAACATCAAATTATGAAAGAACCATAATGTTCTCCAATTCAATATGAGTAGACTGAAGCCAATATTGCCTAGCTCTGCCAAAACCACTTCTTTGATTTTCTCAACTCCTAACCTGGGCTGAGCAAGATCATATCCAATCCATATGACCTAATCAAATCAAAGGTAAACTAGCAACAACATAAACCCTTCTACACTGAGGCTATTTCCTTCTACATTTTGTACCTACCTTCTCCTTACCTAATACCTGCCAGCACAAAAGCTTTTGCCCATACTTTCATCACATTTTGATGAGTTCTAACTTCTATTCTACAGAATTTCCGAACTTGGCTCATTGGGCTGATATTTTCTGGCCCAAGGAGATGGGTTTGGAAGGGGGACAAGGGCCAAGATGCTAGCAGAAAAATCTAACAGGATGATTTTCCAAAGATGTCCTGCCTCTAAGCATTTTTCTCAGGTGTGAATTACATTGGGATTCTGTAGTCTACTCCACAGAGACTATGAGACAAGCAAGCCAAGTGAAGGGCCCAATTAAGCAGAACCCATCCTTCCCCCAGCATTGCAGATAGTGGAATTTGAATTCAATAAATACCTGGAATTAAGAATCTAACAATGACCATGAATCCATTGTCAATTTTTGGAAAAACCCATGTAGTTCACTAATGTCCTTTAGGAAAGGAAATTGCCATCCTTACATAGGCTGGCCTACATGTGTCTCCAGATCGACAGCACTGTGGTTGATTCTTAACTGCCCTCCAGGCAATTAGGGATGGGCAATAAATGCTGCCTAGCCAGCGATGCCCTCATCCTGTGAATGAACAAAGGAAAAAACTGTCTGGAATCGGGCAACATTGTGAAGGTAACCTCTCAATGGACAATCACCAGGCTGTGGTTGAATTAATTAACTGGCAGCATCATATAGGAGTCCAGAAATTGCAACAAGCCCTTTTCTTGAGGGTAAAACTCAGAGTCCTTTGCCATCAGAAGGCATTTGCTGAAGTCCTACATAAGAGACTGCTAACTAAGGAACATGGAATTCAGGGCAAATTACTGCTGGAAAATTGGTTTAATGGCTGGCTATAGGAAGCAGGGATAATGGGTCAGTACTCAAATTGGCAGAACATGACAAATGACATCCCACAAAGATCTGTGTTAGGGCCTCAATTATTTATGTTATTTATTAATAACTTGGATAATAGCATCTAAAGTCATGCATTCAAATTTGCTGATGACAAAGTTAGGCAGCATTGTAGACAGTGCAGATGATAGCATAAAACTGCAAAGGAATGCTGATAGACAAATTGGACAGGCAGAACTGTGGCAGTTGGGAGTTCAATATAATCATGCGTCAGGTTATCCATTTTGGAATAAGAAAGGAGAGGTCAGGATAGCTGAAAAGTTAAATATAGTGGATGTCTAAAGAGACTTCAGGGATCAGAGGGAAAGCCCTTTAAAATGTCACAAACAGGTTCAGAAATCAATCAAGAAAGCTAATGGAATACTGGCCTTTATATCCAGAGGACAGGAGTATGAGGATACAGAAGTTATGCTGCAATTAATCAAAACTCTGGCTAGACACCACTTGGAATACTGTCAGCATGTCTGGGCACCATACATTAGGAAGGATACATTGGTCTGAGAGGAAGTACGCCATAGGTTTACAAGAATGATACCTGGACTTTGGGGGTTAAGTTATGAGGATAATTATAAAATTAGGCCTGTTTTCCTCAGAATTTAGAAGATTAAGAGGCTATCTTATTGAAGGTGATTCCATATCTGTCCTTTTCTGGCTCTTCAGCGACTTAGCTGTCTTAGGCAATCCAACACAGCACAATCTCCTGCTTTTGAAAATGTCTGCAGAACGCTGAGGTAATAATATCCACTTTACCCTGTGCACAACTCCAATATTAAATCCCCCCCACACCTGTAATGAGGTCAGCAGAGTTCAATACTGAATTTGGAAAACATAATCCCAATTTATTATGAATATGCTTTCTGTGATATAACACATGCAAAGGCCCAGCCATATTATTGCTGGATTGTTAATCCAGAGACCCAATTAATATTTTGGGCACCTGGGTTTGAATCTCACAAAGGCAGATGGTAGAATGTGAAGTCAATACAAGTCTGAAATTAAGAATCTAATGATGACCACAAATCTATTGACGACTGTTGGAAAAACCGATTTGGTTCATTAATGTTCTTTAGGAAAGGAAACTGCTGTCCTTGCCTGGATGGCCTCCGTGTGACTCCAGACCCACAGCAATGTTGACACTTGAATGCCCTCTGGGAAATTAGGGATGCCTCATCCCGTGATTTGTAAAAAAAAAGTTGTATTGTTTTTGGGTGTATCCTGTTTTGAAGAGGTTTGATACTCCTATCATACATTATGATATTGTGCATCAAAGGTAAAGTCACCTTAGTTTTACCAGACCATAGGCCTACTCTCTCATTAGAGACAGATGACTGGTGGTGGATTACCCAAGATAACCTATGAGTTTAAGAAGGACAATCCTTCATCTTAACCTAAGCTGGGTGTGGGTGGAATTGAACTAATGCCAGTGGCATCACTTTACATCACAAACCAGCCTTCCAGGCAACTGAGCTAACCAGATTCAAAATGTTAACTCTGTTTTTCTCCTCAGATGCTGCCAGATCAGTTGAATTTCACCAGCAGTTTCTATTTTTGTAGCTAGTCTCTCAGCTGTATTCAAAAAGACAGGTCCACCACTTTCTCAAAGGTGATTAGAAGGCAGGTTCATCCATGCACCTAAGTGAAAACAAACAACTTTAAATGCCAAAGTGCAAATAACCTGCAAAATAACTTTGAATTTCTGCTGGCCCCAGGCGACTTCACAAGGTCCAGCCTACAAGCTGACTCAGAATGAGAACCAGCCAATTTCTACTCCGCCCTCAACTGGTGACAGCAGTGAATCACCCATTTGGCCCCTACCTTTGCACAGCCAGCAAAGCAGAGATCATGCTCAATTTGGACAGAAGTCAAATTTCCTCTCATTCCTTTTCCATACGTTCTTCCAATTATCCTTAAAACCTCCTTTACGATTCATCAATATGAAGAAAACTAACTTCAAACAGTGCGATCTGTCATAAAGCAATGTTTTTCCATTTTCTTAAAAAAGTATTAAATTAAAAGTAACTTCTTTTCAGAATTTTTTTTTTGCATTTTCTCTCATTTCAAAGCATTTTTGATCTCGGATTCTCAAACCTGTCTTCTGCCTTTTTGGCACAAAGTAGACATTCTTCAGCTATTAGATTCCTTCCCATGATTAGATGTTTTCCATCAGTTTGTTCTTTCTTTGTGCTTCTCTGTAGGAACTAGTGAATCTCTCCGTTTCACTGAAACGGAAAGATACTACTACAACAAAGCTTCACAGATGATCAGCCTTGGATTAACACAAGCTTTTTACTGAGGAGATCCATCTTACTTCATCAGAAGAAAAATTTGAATGAAACAATTAGATGCTGTGAAGGAGTGTATGATTCCCAGACTTCTAACTTCCAGAATTCTGATAAGAACTCTATTCAGATGTAAAACATCCTCTCTACAAAGCATCAGTCCAGATGAGTCCACAACACTTCACTGTTTCAACCTGCACTTCCAACACCCAGCTATTTTGTTTGGAGGCAGGAGGGTTAACTTTTCCATACCAGTTAGTAGGTTGTGTGCTTCTATAAAATTATTTCAGAAATGAGTCATTTCCAGCTAAAAAGCCTAAGTGTCTTTCATGTTTTCTCAGTATTCCATGAACTGTGATTAGGGATCGGCTTCACTGTTTCCCCAAAATACTTCCAGTGGTTGAATATCTATCTTGTTTCCTGATAATCAGAGTTGGTATTAATGTAGTTTAGCTACTGTACAATTCCATCACAAAAATTCATCTGACTTGTTTATTATTTTGGCTACTCAATTCAAAATTCAATTGGCTCTTATTTCTCCTGCTGATTGGTATAATCCCATGCTGTTGCCTACCTCAATGCCAAAACATTTGGAATTTTGATATATTTACTCAGTGATAGGCAGTGGCAAGATCATCATTTACTGTATAGTCATAATTCTCCTTGAAATGGTGATGCTGGGCTATCTATCAAGAACTGTTAGGGAGGGAGTTCATTAATGAAGGAACAGTAATCTATGTAGTAAGGTCAAGTGTGATTTAAAAGGAAATCTGGGAAGTGGTGTTGCCATTCACCTGCCGACTTTGCTGGTGTGGATGATACAGTTCATGTATTCACAGGTTGATGTCAAAAGAGTGTGAGTTTGCACAGTTTGTACATGGCACATTCCTCAAAATTTGCCAAAGATGGACAGGGTAAATGTGTTTAAGGTAATGGATGATATGCCAATTCAGAGGGCTACTTTGTACTTAATGGTGATAAAAGTTATTGGGGCTGCACTCATGGCACTGCACCTCCGTCTTGTGGCTGGTCAGTGAAGAAAGATTTTAAAGCATCACTCACCACAGAATAAAACAAAGATTTGTGAACACTGGAGATTTGGAAACACAAACAGCAAAAGAAAGAACTTGGAATAACTTCACCCTTTGGAAAATTTGACATAAAATAGATATAGTAAGTATCACGAATTAACTGTTCCAATATAGTAATATCCCATAAACACAGCCTTGGCAAAAAAGGCAAATTTAGAAAATATACTGTCTTACATGCAGTTCTCTAATCCAGGAGGAAAGAACGTCAAATACAATTCTGAGAGAGACAGTACAGCAACCAAGAGAGATTCACTGCCTTCCAGTCCTGCTGAGACCCCAGAAACAACTGCTGAAAGCTAGCTAAACATCCTGAATCTATGAGTGTTTGACTGCACCCACTTAGGCTGCTCTATTCTTCCAACTCAAAAAAAAATCAAGGCCTCACAAGTTGTTTGTCTTGTCATAGACTTCTCTGTCTCTATCGCCCAATCTCTATCTTTTTCTTTCTCTGAAAGAAACAAAGACAAAACATACCCCTTAAAGCCACAGTATTGTCTCAAATGAACAGGGTAAAACTAGGTAATTTTTCACTTTGTCAGGTAGATATTGCGCTATGTCTCTGGGTCATTACCCCTTTTAGAGACATGTATATGACATCACCACTGTATCATAACCAGAAGGAAATGCTACACTTGCCCCCACACCTCCTCCCTCACCCCCATCCCAAGCCCCAAGATGACATTCCACATTCAGCAGAGGTTCACCTACACATCTGCCAATGTGGTCTACTGCATCCACTGTACCCGGTGCGGCTTCCTCTACATTGGGGAAACCAAGCGGAGGCTTGGGGACCGCTTTGCAAAACACCTCCGCTCAGTTCGCAAAAAACAACTGCACCTCCCAGTCGCAAACCATTTCCACTCCCCCTCCCATTCTCTAGATGACATGTCCATCATGGGCCTCCTGCACTGCCACAATGATGCCACCCGAAGGTTGCAGGAACAGCAACTCATATTCCGCCTGGGAACCCTGCAGCCATATGGTATCAATGTGGACTTCACCAGTTTCAAAATCTCCACTTCCCCTACTGCATCCCTAAACCAGCCCAGTTTGTCCCCTCCCCCCACTGCACCACACAACCAGCCCAGCTCTTCCCCCCCACCCACTGCATCCCAAAACCAGTCCAACCTGTCTCTGCCTCCCTAACCGGTTCTTCCTCTCACCCATCCCTTCCTCCCACCCCAAGCCGCACCCCCAGCTACCTACTAACCTCATCCCACCTCCTTGACCTGTCCGTCTTCCCTGGACTGACCTATCCACTCCCTACCTCCCCACCTACACTCTCTCCACCTATCTTCTTTACTCTCCATCTTCGGTCCGCCTCCCCCTCTTTCCCTATTTATTCCAGTTCCCTCTCCCCATCCCCCGCTCTGATGAAGGGTCTAGGCCCGAAACGTCAGCTTTTGTGCTCCTGAGATGCTGCTTGGCCTGCTGTGTTCATCCAACCTCACATTTTATTGACTTGCAAGTTTCCTCATTCTACATCACATTACTTGAAATATGAAATTCCAGAGAAAGCATGCTTTGCTGCAAGCTTAATATTAGTCAAGACACTTATGTGCCAAAGCAATGTAAGCTGCAAATGTAAAAAATAGTTGTAATAAATGTATAGTAGATTCTTCAGTACCATAATATTCACTCCATGTTTTTCATGTTGCAGGTAGAAAAAAAACTGTTCGACGATAGCTAACACAATGGTAGCAGGAATGATCATCTATGAGAGTTCCCAATATCTTGGTCACAGATACTGGGGAGCTAATGGAAGATTGCAGATAATACAAAAATTGTTGGGGTGGGAGCGGTTCCTTCCTGGGTCATCGCCAGCGGTTGGAGTGTTTCCTTCCCAGAGTGCCAGTGGTGGGAGCGATTCCTTCCCGGAGTGCCAGCCGTGGGAGCAGTTCCTTCCCGGGTCATCGAGAGCGGTGGGAGTGGTTCCTTCCCAGAGTGCCTGGTGGGAGCGATTCCTTCCTGGAGTGCCAGCGGTGGGAGCAGTTCCTTCCCGGGTCATCGAGAGCGGTGGGAGTGGTTCCTTCCCAGAGTGCCTGGTGGGAGCGATTCCTTCCTGGAGTGCCAGCGGTGGGAGCAGTTCCTTCCCGGGTCATCGACAGCGGTGGGAGTGGTTCCTTCCCGGGTCATCGACATTAGTGGGAGCAGTTCCTTCCCAGGGTGCCAACAGTGGGGGCGGTTCATTCCCGGGTCATTGACAGCGGTGGGAGCGGTTCATTCCCAGGTCATCAACAGCAGTGGGAGCAGTTCATTCCCAGAGTGCCAGAGGTGGGAGCGATTCCTTCCCAGAGTGCCAGCGGTGGGAGCGGTTCATTCCCAGAGTGCCAGCGATGGCAGGTTTCTCTGCTGAAATGGTAGCCCCAGGAAGTGGCAGCAGCCACAACATAAACCAGAACGAGGGACTGGATTGTGGTGGGTCCAGCGTCGAGTTTGAGCCCAGTTCGGGGCCTGGCAGCTTTGGCAGTGGCTGCATTGCCGAGATTTGCCCAGAGCGGACTCAAGGGCAGAGTGATGGTGGAGGCAAGGTGGTGCCAAAGAATGGCAACACAGTTCCCGCGGCAGTGATGTGGCTCTAGGCCAGGGCGGGGCTCGGGTACTTCACGGCAGAGGTAGTGGCATTCTGGCTGTAGCAGCATGTGGTCTTGGGGCACCTGAATGTTCACAGCCTGACGGACAGACTTTGTGACTTTGGTTTTGTGGCAGGGAGGACTCTTGGTGGAGGCAGAAAATAATCTAGATGTTTCCTTTACTTTTGGCTGTTTCTTTTATTCCTGCTTCTGTTTTTAATACGGCCTCTTGTGCTCTAAGATGGTGCTAAAGGATGAAAATTTTGTAAACTTTTCACTTTACTCCCGTGCTTGATAATAATAAATAACATATCCAGTGCACTCAGCAAATTACGACATCATGTCAAGTGAATTAATTTGAAGGAACCTGTTGACCTAGTCAAACCAGGAAGCCCTGGCTGATAGCCCTGAGTGTCAAACATCCTGTTCACTCAGAACTGGCTCCGAGGAGCTGGACCAGTGTCAAGGACTATCCACATGAAAATAAAGAGTGAACCAGTCATAACTGGAGTCATTTCAAGCGGCAAATAGATTGGTGAGGATGGGGTTTGAGCAGATGTTCCCATTGTCTTGTTTCAATCACCAGGCTCTACAAATTCCGATGTGACAGTTTTGCCTGAAGAAGGGTCTAGGCCCAAAATGTCAGCTTTCCTGCTCCTCTGATGCTGCTTGGTCTGCTGTGTTCATCCAGCTGTACACCTTGTTATCTCAGATTCTCCAGCATCTGCAGTTCTTACTATCTCTGACAGCTATGTCTATTAGCTTGCTCAGTAATGATGCTACCAAACCATACTTGACAATGAATATTAAAGCCCCCATCTGTAATGATTCTTCTATAATGGTCTTCAACATGAAGTACTGATCAACCAGTCAAGAGAGTGTGGCAGTTAATAATAACCTATATGTATCCTTGGTTATTTCTGACATTGGATCAATGTTTGTGTGTCAAGGCGTACCCAGTTCCGATTATAATAAGCCAAAAGCGTGGAGTCCACACTGACCCTCCAAACAGCATCCCACTCAGACCCACCCTGATACTGTAACCCTGTATCTCTCACAGTTAATCCACATTCCTGAACACTATGGATAATTTAGCATGTCCAATCCACCTAACTTGCACATTTTTGGACCATGGGAGGAAACTGGAGAACCCAGAGGATATCAATGCAGGCATGGGGAGAACATGCAAACTCCACACAGTTGCCCGAGGCTGGAATTAAACCCTGGTGTTGTGAGGCAGCAGTGCTAACTGCTGAGTCACCATGCCATGATGATGGAAGAATTTGAGAACTTGACTAATGAAAATGATTCTTCACTTCCCATCCATTACTCAACCTTTCTAACTTCCTCTTTCATTTACTTTATTCTGAAGGAAAAACAGGTATGCTCTATAAAGGATCAATAATGCAGCAATCTTACATCACCAACTAAAGTTTATTGCCAAGAAGCATACAATTGTGCATGGATGAATAGACAAGTATCACATTGAGAAATGTTTCGTTTGTTTTGAAGGCCATGAAAACAAGTTGAAACTGCTGGATATCTCAGCTACAGTCAGTGCAATATATAGTGTGTTTAGATGGCATTCAGGCTTGCTTCACTGGTTTCCCTCCCCACTGGTTTCAACCTGCCAAATAATTCTCTTTTATTTCAGTGAATTCTCACATGAAACCCATTTTATTTACTTTATCTTCAATAAAATGGTTCAGTGAGCATTAGTAACTTTGAGACACAAGTTTCAATCGGTCCTCTGGCAACTACGTCAATCTCTATTTGTCCCACTGTGCTGGAGAGCCAGAGTTAGACGGGGCAGCTGTGAACGACTGGACAGGGCCTCCTAGAGCAGCAGTAGATAGAAGCACAATACTCTCAGAATATAGATGGACTGTATAAAACCCCATAAGCTATTTAAGAATATTGACAGTGGAAGGAGAAGATATTAGAGTCAAAGTTGATTTTACGTGACACATATGACAGAAATCACCTGTCTCTCAACAAAATAGAAATGTTATCAGTAGTAAGCTTAGCATACACATCAAAACAAAAAGGCTAATTCACAAGGTACAATAATAAACATGTCAGATAGCTCTGGGGAAATTAAAGTATAAAATAATCTGATGGTCAAATCTTATAAAAAGAAGAAATGCCTTGAAACGATTGTGTTTTTTACTGAAAACCTACAGGCAAAATCATTAGCACTGGCACAAATAGTAATCTGTGTCAGAATAGAAAATTGCTGCTAGCTGTAAGCACAACACAATCATAAGCAGTTCATTTTGCAAATGTAAATATCAATTTACATGCAATTTTACAATGCTCGTGCACATGTTTGGGTTGGAGCACCAAGGGGTAATGATTTTATACAACTCTCGTAATTCTCAGATGATTTTCTTTTCATCTTTGCGCACAGATTCCCTTCTTTGTTCCAGTCTCTTCAAATAACCTGGTAAAGGGTCTTCACTGTTACAGTTTGTAACCCTGTTCGCAATATGCAAGACAGTACTGGCAATGAGTTTGATTTTCACTGATTGATCTAGAATTAGCTTGTCATTCATAAACAAGTTTAATGTTCATCCTAAACACAGGGTCCTCATTTTACTGAGCCCATCAATACATTGCATAGGCTGCGTGATGCACTACGGAGTAACTGCCGACATGGATAATTACATGGAGGGATGAGGAAAGCCTATTCTATCCATTGTTCAAAACCTAGTTGCATCCATTTTGGTCCATCAGCACAGATTTATGGGGTGATATTCTTCAGTACATACAGGGTCATTTATAATCAAATATCAACACTCAAAGACAATTTCTTAACATTTAGCACATCTCCATACAGCCTGCTTGTAAATGTAACACAACATAGCTGTTGTTTTACTTGGATAAATACTTGTCAAATCTAGAGGAAATAAATGACAAATTGCACTTTGTCTTTTCAGAGCTGACAGAATCCTTTAAATTTCTAGCAAGAATGGGATGAAGGAGATAGTAGATGATTTTAAAAAAATACAGCCAATATCACATTCTCAAGCTGGCAGACAGCATTTAAATGAGTTTTGATACTCCCCAGGAAAGAAGAGTTAAATAGCAGTAAGCAGTTTGAGGGTGTCCTCCTTACTAGGACTGTAATGTTCGAAGTCAAGTAACTCTGAAATTCTTCAGTGTTTGATCATTCTATCAGCCAGAGGATTAGACAAAGAAGAGCTAACATTTCAAGAGGCATCAAAAGGGGGGAAAAAAATCTCTTGAAGGACTGGTGAAACCAGGAAGGGGAGTGATGTAATTTAAAATGTGAGTGCAACCAGACGTAGAGCTGAATTTTCATGCTGGATGTGTGAAAGTCAGGCTCTTGCAACATCACAGCTTACCCACGACTGACTTTGCCAGATATATATTTTTCATTCATACAGGGTCAGATTTGCAAGCTGTGATGAAGTGTGTGCACAGTGGCAGCTGGTACGAAGGTCTACCTCAGTTCTCAGAAACAGCTTCCAACATCTTTCATAGGCACCCTAACCCTCACACATCATCTCCCTTTCACACTCCCTATGCCATATAACCCTTCAGATCCTCCATGTCCCCTCTGAATCCACTCAGGTTTGTGCTCCATATCTTTCAATTCCTCAAGTATCATATGCCACCTCACACCCTCCACAAGAACCCATCTATCCCCCATAAACAATCATCCATTGTCCTCCATGGACAATCTTCAAGACACATGCAAAAGCAATGGAAAGTGTTTTAAACACAAGTGGAAAACAAATTAATCCTGTGAAATCTAATAAAACTCTCACCCATAAATAATATTGATATTGCAAAGAAAATGCTGAAATCCTATAGGGAGAAAATAATGTTAAATCCTTAAGTCAGAGCTTCACAAAGTGGGAGTTGTGAGCCCAAGCGAATATCATATGCTGAAATTTGGGGGCGGATTCCAGGACAGCAATGACCTGCCATGAAGATTTGACAGGATTATGTTAGCCAGGCTACCTGTCTAATAGGCCCCTGTTCTTACATCTGTCTCCCAGCTCCACGAGCAGAGTTTTCAGGGAGAGAGGTGTTAATTTCCAAGCCTCAAAATGGGTTCACCATCAGAAAGTGTTTGGGAAGCACTACCTTAGATGGTCAAGAACATGTATTCAGAAACCATACAGAATATATGTTATTATAAGTTCTTTGAGCTGACAATCTGACAGTACGTCAATAATCCACCAGCAGAACGCAGGCCATTCTCAGTTTTTGGAACCAAGCAATCATAATAGCCACAGCAGTCAAAACAAACCATTACAGCTATAAGACCCTGAAGTTGTGAAACAGATAGTCTTACTTTTTCATCTCAAGGCAGGTTGCCTGTCAGTCAACGGAACAGAAGCTAAGCATTTTTAATGTTTTGTGGCTAGGAATTTATTTCCAAAGGCAGCGCTTTATTTGGTGAAGGGTCAAGGCCCGAAACGTCAGCTTTTGTGCTCCTAAGATGTTGCTTGGCCTGCTGTGTTCATCCAGCTCCACATTTTGTTATCTAGGACACAGTGATACACTTTTCAACATATGTGCATGCATTAAGAATTCTTCTCTAACAGTATAAGTACAGCAATGCTTGCCAAGATGCACATGATACTAGATAATGTAGCTGTCAAGATAGTTCTGCAGGATAGAGCTCTATAATGAATTATTGCACGAGAAACAAATGTACATTCTGGTGCAGCATCTTGTAGTAACACTTCAAGGTGCTAAATCATTTTATGCTTATTGATCAGAGAGTTCCCAACTCTTCAACAGGTATTTCCAGGTAAGCATGGACTCTCTAAGGAGATACATTTTTGGAACTTCAATGACTTACAATAGCATAAGAAAACAGTGTATGTGAGGTGTTAATTTTGGAGAGCTTGTGACAACAGTTACTATTGCCAGTTCACAATTTGTAGCAATTTTCTGATAATTTATTGACATTAAGTATAGTTTAAATAGGATAGATTAGTTAACTAGACACAAAAGGCACAATGATAGGTGAGACTATTTCATCAATCCTAAAACAGTTTTGTTGAAAGTAAAAGCAGGGGTTGTAGTTTTCGAGTGGTGAAGTGTTCATCTGTGATACCATGCAATCTTGGGTGGTAACAATGCTTGTTCTTCACTTGGGCTGACGTAGAGGAACTCCTGCTCCTATCTAAAGAAGATAGTGACTCCTTCCCTGGCTCCTCTCTTACTTACCTTGGGTCCTGGTATTCATGGTGTGTCAATCATCTGTTTAAACCCACAGGCAGCTACTCATGATGCCAACGTGACGATCGACCCCTTTCCCACCTCTGTTTAGAAGTTAATTTTCATTCCTCCAAAGAACAAAAGTTTCTTTTTTCTGAAACACTGCGTTCATAGTACGGTACTGTGGCATCTCTTGAATCCTTTGTTTGAATTTGTAGAAGATTAATTACTACTGTAACACATTTAAATGAAGTCTCATACTATACAAGAAATACTAAAACAGAATACTAAAAGAACTCAGTTTTAAAAGGGAACCCAATTTCCACCAGGGAAAATGTGATTTTCCTGTGTTCTTTTTCAATAGGATACCAAATTTGGAGGAGTTGTGGGGTCTTTTTTCGCACCCAGGAACTTCTAAACACTGAAAAAGACCACATCAGAGGCATGTGGTCCGGAAGGCACAGGAAAACTATTTTTCCTGCAGTAAACCTAAGCTCTAGATTTTGTGAGCAGATTCCTACTAAAGTCACTACCAGAGAGCAAACCACTTAGACTGTCCAAACAGTAATGACTCAGGGTTATCTGTTGGACATCTATCCCCAGAAGGAAAATAGCACATACTTCACGCAAGACCACTGAAAGACAGGATAAGCTCCTGGACATAGAAGGGTGAGGATATTTCCCTGCACCATCGCCTAAATGTTTAATCAGAATCACATGACAATGGAGCAATGGTAATAGACAATTTGGCATTCTTCATGAATGGCACATATGTTCCTACAATATCTATTTTGCAGATTTACCCAGATACAATGCAAACCTTTGCAATTCTTAATGCTATCCATTCAACTACTTGGAACAAGTCCACACTCAAATTGAAAGGAAAGTGAGAAAAACAACAGTGATACCACTGTAAAGCTATAAAAGTTGTTGCTTGGCAAGAAAATGTGATTTCGGATGGCCTTTTAAATTACTGTAAATTAGAAAGCTGAGAAGTATCAGGAACAACGGAAAGTAAAGCAATCTAAGTAATCCAAAGTAAAGTTAATGTCAGGGAAATAATTTTAAAATATGGCAGTTCAGCTAGATCAAGTGGAGTACGTGGCCAGTAATAAGAGGGACGTCATGGACCCTACCAGTGCCTCAAACAACCACGAGAAGTGCTACCAGGTGCAGAAATGAGGTCTAGTGGTGGTTGGAGTCACTTTGGCACATCTGCAAGACTGAGAGTTATCAGGATAGCATGTTCAGACAAGTAGTCACACTGCAGCTTAAGGGCTTGGAGGCAGAAAAGGAGTTGGTGATTGGCAGGCAATCCAGAGCAAATAGGCAGATATTTGCTCACACATAGGTTTTCCATTTTTAAAGCTGAAGACATTGGATCCTCAAGGGAGTACAGTCAGATACAAATCTGTGGCACCACAAATGCTTTGGCTGTGCAGGAGTGGAGGAAAAGGAAAGGAACAACTTTACTGATAGGGCAGTAAGGGGAACAGGCAATTTCAGTGGCCACAAACCTGACTCCAGCATGGTATGTTTTCTCATTGGTGTCAGGGTAAAGGATATCATGAAGTGGCTGCAGGATATTTTTGTGGAGGAGGTTGAGAGCCAGAACTCATGATCCACATTGCTATCAATGCTTGGGTACAAAGGGAGATGAGGTCCTGCAATCAGAATTTTTGGATCTAGATAGAAAATTGGCAAGTAAGACATCAAATATAGCAATCTTTGGATTCTCCCAATGCCATGTGCAAGTGAGTATACAAAGAGAAGGATAAGTAACATGAATACATGGATGGAAATATGGTGATCAAGGGAAGGTTTTAGATTTCTGGGAACTGGAACTGGTTCCAGCAAAATTGGCAAGGTGGACAGCTTTGCATCTGAACAGAGCTGCAAATGAATTCCAGGCAATGCATTTTGCTCATGCTATTGGGAAGGCATGAAACTGACAGGATGAGGGCGTGGGAATAATAGGCAGGGTTACTAAAGTGTGAAAAATGCTTGAAGAGGTGGATAGTACTAATATAAAGAATAGAGAGTTAATAGGCAAAGTCAGATGAAGGGAGAAAGTAATGCAGTTCAAAACGTGGTTACTGTGCATTTACGTGAATGCTTGTAAATAAATAGTAAATAAAACTGGGGAGTTACTGGCGCAGTTACCATAACAAAATATGATGGTGCAGCAATGACACAAACCTGGCTAAAAGGAGGCCAGGACTTCGTGTTAAATATACCTGACTACAGGGTGCCCATAGAATATAGGAAAGAAAGGAAAGAAGGGCTGGTGGTATTATTAAAGGAAACATAACTTTGCTAAAAAAAGAGGACATGAAAAGGAGGAGGAGAGGGGACCTAATTGAGGTATACAAGGTAATGAGAGGCATAGATAGAGTTGATAGCCAGAGACTATTTCCCAGGGCAGAAATGGCTAGCACGAGGGGTCATAGTTTTAAGCTGGTTGGTGGAAAGTATAGAGGGGATGTCAGAGGCAGGTTCTTTATGCAGAGAGTTGTGAGAGCATGGAATGCGTTGCCAGCAGCAGTTGTGGAAGCAAGGTCATTGGGGTCATTTAAGAGACTGCTGGACATGTATATGGTCACAGAAATTTGAGGGTGCATACATGAGGATCAATGGTCGGCACAACATTGTGGGCTGAAGGGCCTGTTCTGCGCTGTACTGTTCTATGTTCTATGTTCTATGTTCTATGATAGAGGTTCAAGGAGAGAACCAATCTGGCTGGAGCTAAGGGACAAAAATGATGTAACTACATTGCTTGGTATCATCTATAAACCACCAAACAATGGGAAGGATGTGGAGGAGCAAATCTGCAGTGAAATTATAACATTATACGGTAACTATAACTGGGAATTTTAACCACACAAATGTAGATTGATTATGATAGCATTGGAGAGGAGCAAACATTCCTCACTCATGTTCTGGAAAATTTTCTATAGCAGTATATGCCCAGTCCAAGAAGAAAGAATGCACAGTTGGACCTGGTATTTGGACTCGTATTGAATTAATTGGATCAAATTTCAGTGGAAGAACATTTAGGAGATAGTGATCTTCCTACCATAAGGTTTGTTTGAAGTTTCATTTCTATATTATTCTAGACACCTTAAAAATATGCCATTGCATGTTTCAATTCATTTTTTGCATACATTTAATAGCTAAATACATTTTGCTATTCCGGAATTTGAAATACATCAAAATTACATAATCAGAGATGGGAAAGCAATAAAAACATTATTTACACTGAAATGCATTATATATAATGACATTAACAGTAAATATATCAACGCATTGGTAATATGGATCTGTTTTTGCACTGTGATTTTTATGATGTTAGACAAGAAGGCTAAAAGAAATCTGGAACAAGTTTCCTTTTAACTAACAGGAAACACTGCAGTGCACAGAATTGTGAGCAATCGCAAACTGAGAAGATTAACTTGCTGATGTCAGGAGACAGACTGAATTATCAACTTTTTCATAGGAGCATGAGCAAGAAAAATATAGGAATCTGTTCTGTGCATTTGTTGGGGTGGGGACTGCTCAGCAGGGAGTCCTTCCTTAAGACACAAGACACACTCTGGCACACTCTCGTGGCAGGCTCAAACAGTCTCCTCACATAGACACAGAAACAGACAACCCACCTGCAATGTCCACTGGAATGGTGCTCGGCACAGAAACACCCAAATTAAAAGAGAGAAATACAAAGTGCTACACACTTTCATTGCACAAAATTATGGGGTATCTTCAATCATAGGTTTTCTAAAATTAGATTGGTTGTCCTAACATGACAAATACAAAAAGTGGGCTTTCTTCATTAATTTGAAGGTAATGCAAAACAACACTCATCATGCTAGAATCTCAATCCATTAGAAGTCCATTCAGATGCACATACAGCTTTATATATTTTTGGAATAAATGAAGAAATTATATTGAATCTAAAGTGTTTCAACAGGGTTGATACTTAAAGCAGAATAAATCAAATGCGAAATAAATATTTTATTAATTTTATTAATTCGAATGGGATCATAAGCAAAGGCCAGAAATTAAGTTACTTTTAATTACAAATGGATACAATATTTTATTGCGCCAGTATTTTGCCAAACTTACATGACTGCACATATTGTAAAATGTACTCTTTGAATATTCATAAGTTCAAACAAAGAGAAAATTAAAGTACATCAGCAGAAAATAAATTAGGCTCATCTTCATTACAGTTGTAATTGAAGCATAGAAAGCGTTAACAAATTGTTAAATACCCAATGAAAAATGTAAGTCATGTTTTACATAAAACACCAAATTGCAAATTTTTTGTTCTTCTGTTCACCTCCCTTAAATGGAGATGTTCACATTTAAGTGGGGTCAGGTTATGTATGAAATTCACCATGACTCATCAAGTCCAATCGTTTAGTCTTCTAAGTTAAATGCATATTTAACAAAATAAAAAAAATTCCAGTAACTGTGGATTTTCAGATACATTTAAATCTAATTTTTGAAACTTCAACCTTTTAGTTTTCCCAAAGTGGTTAGCATAAATGAGGGCAAATTCAGACAGACATGTGAAAGCTGAAAATTGTTATGACATAACTCATTTCAAATGTCAGTTTTTGATAAGTGTTACTCTACACAAATACCATATTGTTGCTGCAAAACTGTCACATTAATTTCAGTTGTCATTTCAGACAACATAAAAGTACTGGCTGTCATCCAGCAGAAACTATGGAGAAAAGAAGCAACTACTGTGTTCTTCCTTTTGAGAATAGAAGGGTTGGCTAACAATTCAAACCTGGAAACAATTATTTCATACCAATTCTTGCAGAAATATTTTTCGATAATGGTTCCCTATCACAGCTATGAAGGAACTATTCTCAATTTGTTGTAATTTTAAATTCAAGATGATCAAAACTGTCACTTACCTTTAAGTCTAGTAACTTCTAGATCAAATTTTATTCCATGTAATTCTTTGAAGCTAAGGCAATGACTGCCCCATGTTCCAACTTTCTGTGAAATTAAGTGAAAGATAAGATTTGTTTCAAAATTCATACACTTAATATCACCAATAAATATACTTCTGATGGTCATTTTTGAATTACATGGAACTAAGTGTTCCCACAAGTTCATGACATATTATGTGGAAAAAGAAAGTATTAACTCAAACAGATGATGTGCTTATTTGGATTCAAAAACAAGCACTAAATTCTGGTTTTCGACTCTGTGAGGCTAATCATAAGTTATGATTTAAGATATCACTTAATCGTAAAGTTCAGGCTTGAACAATAACACAATGGCACAAACAGCAGAGACTTTTGTTCACACTCCGACCAAAAGAATACAATATGTTACATTTACATCAATTTGTGCCGAGCCTTTGGAAAGAAATAGACAAACTGGCTAAACTGGTTGATTCTGAAATTAATGCTCCTCATAAATCGCTCCTTGTACATTCTTCGCTTAACTCTAATCAGCATACCCCTATATTCTTTACTCTTCATGTGTTTGTTGGTGTCTCCCTTAAATTCTTAAATGCCAGTTTCAAAGATATGCAGGTTAAGTGCATGGCCATGCTAAATTACCTAGCGTGTCCAGGGATGTGGAGGCGAGGTGGATCACAGGGTTACAGGCTTAGGATATGAGGGTGCGTATGGGTGGATGCTCTTCAGGGTGCCAGTGTGGACTCCATGGGCCGAATAGCCTGCTTCCACACTGTAGGGATTCTATGATTCTATTCCTCTTTTCTAAACGTAAACATGCACAGTACACATATTAGCCACTCTTTGAGGAAAGAAATTTTTCTTGATTCCATTTGCATTTACTGGTAACCATTTCATTTTTGTGGCCCTCATATTTTGAATCACTTACACTTAGAAATTACTTTTCTGTCTCTATCCTATCAACCCACTTCATCAGTTTAAAAGTCCATAATTATGTGACCTAAGAGCTCCCCTCTTCTAAAGGTAATGTGGAAAATGCTATAATCCATTATAAAGGATTTAATTGAGCAAAAGTGACAGGATCGGACAGAGTCATCATCAATTTATGAAAGGGAAATCATGCTTGACAAATCTACTGGAATTCTTCAAGGACGTAAGTAGTAGAGGTGATAAGGGGAGCTCAAAGATGTGATTTCCTTGGACTTTCACAAGAGTTTTAATAAGGTTCAACATTAGAGATTAACATGTAAAATTAAAGCATTTGTGATTGGACTGGTGTACTGACACAGATAAAGAACTGTTGGCAGACATAAAACAAAGAGGAGGAAGAAATGGGATAAAACATTGTGGATCTGGAGGAATACAGCAGGCCAAGCAATATCAGAGGAGCAGGGCCCTTCTTCAGAAATGGGGAGGGGGAAAGAGTGTTGAGCTCCCTATCCCCCTCCCCCATTTCTGCTGAAGGGTCCCAAACCAAAACATAAACTTTCCTGCTCCTCTCATGCTGTCTGGCCTGTTGCGTTCCTCCAGCTCCATACTGTTATCTCTGACTCTAGCATTTGCAGTTCTTGCTATCTCTGTACGAATAAATGGGTCTGTTTCTGAATTGCAGATAATGACTTGTCGGGTATGGCAATCAGCGTTTGAACTGTGGCTGTTTGTAAAATATGTGATACTAATAAAGATCAGGGAGCTAAATGTAATATCTCCAAGTTTGCAGATGCCACAAGGTTGGATGGGAGTGTGAAGTGTTGGGAGGACGTATAGATGCTTCAGTGTGAAATGGACAAATTGAGTGAGTGGGCAAATGCATAGCACATGAAGTATAATCTGGATAAATGCAAAGTTATTCACTTTGATAACAAAACCGGGAAGGCAAATTATTATCTGAATATGATAGACTAGGAAAGGGGAAGGTATAATGAGACATGGCAGTTCTTGCACACCAGTCGCTGCAGGTAAGCAGGCTTGAGCAGCAGGCAATGAAGGTAGCAAATGGTTTGTACGCAAGAGGATTTGAGTAGGGAGCAGGGATGTCTTGGGGTAATTGTACAGGATCTTGTTGAGACCAGTCACATGATGTGCTGTGAACAGTTTTGGTCACCTTCTCTGAGAAAGGATGCACTTGCTCTGGACAAAGTGCAACTAAGGTTTACCAGACTGATTCCCAGGATGGCAGGGCTGATGTATGAAGGAAACTGAATAGATTATGACTATTTTCACTGGAATTTAGAAGAATGAGGGGGATCACACAAAAATCTATAAAATTCAAACAGGACGAGAAAGGGCAAACGTAAGGAGGGTGTTCCTGATGACTGGGGAGCCCAGAACCATGGGTCACAATCTGAGGATACAGGGTAGACCATCTAGGGCTGAGATAGAAGCATAGAATTATACAGTAAAGACTGAGGGCCATTTGACCTATCATGTCTGTACCTGCTCCTGTAAGAGCTACCCAGCCAGTCCCATTCTCCAGCTCCATCTCTGTGGCCCTCTAAATGCATCACCTTCAAATATATATCCAGCACTCTTTTGAAGCATTGTATTGAATCCATCTCCACCACTGTCCCAGGCAGCGTATTCCAAATCCTAACAAGTTTCTTCTCCTAAGAAGTTTCTTCTTATCTCTTTTATCACTCTCTCCAGCTGAAAATCTTGAAATTGTGGCTCTTATTACTGACACACCAAATACATAAATTGAATATCCCCCTTTAGTATGTCAAAATTATTCAAAATTTTGAATACCTCAACAAGGTCACCTTTCAACCTGCTTGCTCCAGAAAGCACAGGCCCAATTTCTCTCACCTTTCCTTGCATTTGAAATCCCTCATTCCTGGTATCTTTCTAGTAAATTGCTTTTGCACTCTGTCCAGGACTTAAACACACTTCCTTCAAAAAATTGCCCAAAAATGAACAGAATACCCCACATGTGGTCTGACCAATGATTCGCAAAGGTGTAACATCACCTCCTTATTTTTATACTCTATGCCTCTATTTATAAGCCTAAACACCTTTAAGCCTTAACAACTGCTTCAACTTGCTGGGCCAACTGTGCAGAATTATGCATGTAGGTCCCTCTGCTCCTATACTCCCGTCAAAGTTGTATCATTGACCCTGCATTGTCTCTCCATGTTACTTTGCAGTGAATTTCATCTGCAAGACGTCTGCTCATTTAGCCAACTAGTCAGTGTCTCTGAAGTTGCTCAGCATCTTCCTTGCAATTCACTACTTGCCCTAGCTTAATATCATCTGCAAAATTTAGAGATTTTGCCCTCAAAACCGATCTCCAGATTGTTTACAATAAATCAGAAAAAGCAAGGATCCCAAGACTGATCCTGGGAGAAAACCACTTTTAACATGTCTCCAATCTGTTTCCTATTTTTTAGGAAACTTCTAATCCATGCTGCCAAGGACCTATCAATCCCAAATATTTCTAAATTGCTAACTAATCCAACACTTTCTGAAAGTCTAAATATACAATAGCTGCAGTGGTACCCCCATCCACACTCTGTGGCACCTTGTCAAAGAACTCACTTAAAATTATCAGACATGACCTGCCCTTGACAAAGCCATGTTGATTGTCAAGTATTAACTCATTTTTCTTCAAGTATACATTTACTTATGTTGTACAATAGTCTTCATCAGCTTTCCCACTGTTGACATCAAGCTGACAGATCTGTAGATTCCTAGGTTATCTTTTGCCCCTTTCTTAAACACCAGGATCACACTTGCAATCCTCCAGTTCTGCAAAACTAATCCTATGTTTAGGAAGGCAATTTGTTCCCTTAATTTTCTCATCCATCTGGGATGCATCCCATCCAGGTCTGACAACTTCTCCACCCTAAGTGCTGCCAGCCTTCTTTAACAATTCTTCCTTATCTATCACTATATTACTCAGATGTTCTTTCTATTCATTTGTGGAATGTGGGTATCGCTGGCTGGCCAACGTTTCTTGCCCATCCCTAGTTGCCCATGAGAAGGTGGTGGTGAGCTGCCTCCTTGAACTGCTGCAGTCCTCCTGTAGTGGGTTGACCCACAATGCTATTAGGGAGGGAAATGTAGGATTTTGGCCCAGTGACAGTGAAGGAACGGTGATATACTTCCAAGTCAGGATGGTGAGTGACGTAGAGGGGAACTTGGAGGTTGTGGTGTTCGCATATGTCTGCTGCCCTCGTCCTTCTAGATGGAAATGGTCGTGGGTTTGGAAGGTGCTGTTTGAAGATCTTTGGTAAATTTCTGCAGTGTATCTTTTAGATAATACACACTGCTATTACTGAGTGTCAGTGGTGGAGGGAGTGAATGACAGTGGATGTTATGCCAATCAAGCAGGCTGCTTTGTCCTGGATGGTGTCAAGCTTCTTGAGCGTTGTTGAGGCTACACTCTTCCAGGCTAGTGGAGAGTATTCCATCAAACTCCTGACTTGTGCCTCGTAGATGGTGGACAGGCTATGAGGAGGCATGAGGTGAGTTACTCACGACAATATTCCGAGCTTCTGACCTACTCTTGTAGACACTGTGTTTTTGTGGTGAGTCTATGAGAGTTTCTGGTCAATGATAACCCCCAGGATGTTGATTGTAGGGGATTGAGTGATGATAACACCTTTTGAATGTCAAAGGTGGTGGTTAGATTGTCTCTTATTGGCGATGGTCATAGTCTGGCATTTGTGAGGTGTAAATGTCACTTGCCACTTGTCAGTGCAAGCCTGAATATCATCCAGATCTTGTAGCATTTGGAAAAGGACTGCTTCAGTTGTCCGAGGAGTCACAAATGGTGCTGAAATTCGTGCAAACATCCCCACTTGTGACCTTTTGATGGAGGGAGGGTCATTGATGAAGCAGCTGAAGATGACTGGGCTGAAGACACTACCCTGAGAAACTCCTGCAGAGATGTCTTGGAGCTGAAATGATTGACCTCCAACAACCATGAACATCTTCTAAAGTGTCAGGTATGACTGCAAACACCAGAGCATTTGTCACCCCGATACCCATTGATTCCAGTTTTTCTAGGGCTCCTTGATGCCACACTCAGTCAAATGCAGCCTTGATGTCAAGGCGTGTCATTCTCACCTCACCTCTGGAATTCAGCTCTTTTATCCACATTTGAATCAAGGCTATGATGAGTTCAGTGACCCTGGTGGAACAAAACTGGGCATCCCTGAGCAGGTTATTTCTGAGCAGGTTCCGCTTGATGGCACTGTTAATGACATCTTCTATCACTTCACTGATGATCGAGACTAGTCTGATGGGGTGGTAATTGGTCAGGTTGGATTTTCCCTGCTTTTTGCGTACAGGACATACTTGGCAATTTTCCACATTGTTGGGTAGATACCAGTGTTGTAACTGCACGGGAAAAGCTTGGCTACGGGAGCAGCAAGTTCTGGAACACAAGTCTTCAGTACTATTGCCAGAATGTTGTCAGGGCCGGTAGCCTTTGCAGTATTTAATGCCTCCAACCATTCCTTGACATCACGTGGAGTGAAGCAAATTGACTAAGACTGGTATCTGCAATGCTGGGGCCAGCGGAGGAGGCTGAGATGGATCATCCACTCCGCACTTCTGGCTGAAGAATGCTGCGAATGCTTCAGCCTTACCTTTTGCACTGATGTGCTGGGCTTTTCCATCATTATGGATAAGGATATTAGTGGAGCCTCCTCCTCACGTGAGTTGTTTAATTGTTCACCACCATTCACAAACAGATGTGGCAGGACCACAGACCTTAGATCCAATCCATTGGTTGTAGCTCTGTCTACCACTTTCTACTTTTGCTGTTTAGTGTGGAAGTGGTCCTGTTTGGTGGCTTCACCAGGTTGATACCTCATCTTCAGGTATCCCTGGTGCTGCTCCTGGCATGCCCTCCTACAGTCTCCATTGAAGTAGGGTTATCCCCTGGCTTGATGGTAATGGTTGAATGGGGGATATGCTGAGCATGACGTTACAGATTGTTCTGGAATACAATTCTGCTACTGTTGATGGCCCACAGTGCCTTACAATGCCCAGCCTTGAGTTGCTAGATCTATTCAAAGTCTGTCCCATTTAGCACAGTGATAGTGCCACAAAACACGATGAAGGCTATTCTCAATGCGCAGGAGGGACTTCATCCCCACAAGGATTGTGCGATGGTCACTCTTACCGATACTGTCATAGGCAGGATGCATCTGCAAATGGCAGATTAGTATGGATGAGGTCAAGTATGTTTTTCCCTCTTGAGGACTGGAGAATTGCTAATGTTGTCCCCTTGTTTAAGAAGGGTAGCAAGGATAATCCAGATAATTATAGACCAGTGTGCCTGACGTCAGTGGTGGGGAAGCTGTTGGAGAAGATACTGAGGGATAGGATCTATTTACATTTGGAAGAAAATGGACTTAATAGTGATAGGCAGCATGGTTTTGTGCAGGGAAGGTCATGTCTTACCAACTTGATTAAATTCTTTGAGGAAGTGACAAAGTTGATAGATGAGGGAAGGGCTGTAGATGTCAAATACATGGACTTTAGTAAGGCGTCCGATAACGTTCCCCATGGCAGGCTGATGTAGAAAGGGAAGTTGCATGGGGTCCAGGGTGTACCACCAAGGTGGATAGAGAACTGGCTGGACATCAGGAGACAGAGGGTTGTAGTGGAAGGGAGTTCTGAAATTGGAGACCTGTGACCAGTGGTGTTCCACAGGGATCTGTGTTGGGACCACTGTTGTTTGCGATATACATAAACGATCTGGAGGAAGGTATAGATGGTCTGATTCGCAAGTTTGCAGATGACACGAAGATTGGTGGAGTAGCAAATAGTGAAGGAGACTGTCGGAGAATGCAGCAGAATATAGATAGATTGGAGAGTTGGGCAGAGAAATGGCAGATGGAGTTCAATACAGGCAAATGCAAGGTGATGCATTTTGGAAGATTCAGTTCAAGAACAAACTATACAGTAAATGGAAAAGCCCTGGGGAAAACTGATGCACAGAGCGATCTGGGTGTTCAGGTCTATTGTACCCCGAAGGTGGCAACGTAGGTCAACAGAATGGTCAAAAAGGCATACAGCTTGCTTTCATTTGTCAGATGGAGTACTGAGTACAAGGGTTGGCAGGTCACATTACCGTTGAATAGGACTTTGGTTGAACCGCTTTTGGAATACTGCGTACAGTTCTGTTCGCCACATTACCAAAAGGATGTGAATACTTTGGAAAGGGTGCAGAGGAGGTTCACCAGAATGTTGCCTTGTATGGAGGGTGGTAGCTATGAAGAGAGGTTGAGTAGATTAGAATTATTTTCATTAGAAAGATGGAGATTGAGGGGGGACCTGATTGAGGTCGACAAAATCATGAGATATAGACAGGGTGAATAGCAAGAAGCTTTCTCCCTCAGAGGGGGGGAACTCAATTACTAGGGGTCATGATTTCAAGGTGAGAGGAGAAAAGGTGAAGGGAGATATGCGTGGCAAGTTCTTTATGCAGAGGGTGGTGGGTGTCTGGTGAGTGCCAGCGGAGGTGGTAGAGGAGGGCAAAATAGCGTCATTTAAGATGTATCTAGACAGATACATGAATGAGCAGGGAGCAGAGGGATACAGATCCTTGGAAAATAGGTGATAGGTTTAGATAGAGGATCTGAATCAGCGCAGGCTTGGACGGACAAACGGCCTGTTCATGTGCTGTAATTTTCTTTGTTCTTTGTTCTAGGCCAACACCCTCCAGACTGTATACCACAGTGCAACCATCTCTGCTGGGTCTGTCCTCCTGGTGGGACAGGGCACATCCAGGGATGGTGAGGGTGGTGTCTGGGACATTGTAAGGTATGATTCTGTGAGTATGACTATGTCAGGCTGTTGCCTAACTAGTCCATGAGACAACTCTCCTAATTTTGGCACTAACCCTCAAATGTTAGTGAGGAGGACGTTGCAGGCTCGACAGGCCTGTTTCCGCTGTTGTCTTTCCAGTGCCTAGGTCAATGCTAGGTGATCAACACCCACATTTCATTTGGGCCACTGTCACCATTTTCTAATTTGGTAAAAACAGAAACATAGCAACCATTGGAATACCTCTGCCACACCCCTTGTTTCAGTGAGCAGCTTAATCTGCTTGTTCCTTATGGGATCCATTCTATCCTCCACTAATCTTTTTACTATTAAAATAGAACAAAAAAGTAGGAAAACTGAAATAGCCTTGGTTAGACTACTTTGAGTACCAGGGATACATATTCTTTATAGTAAAAAAATACAGAGGCGCTGAAATAGGAGCCAGAAAAACTCCAGTACTTTGCTTGCTACTTTAACCTACGCTTTTCACAAATTCTAAAAAAAAGGGGCAGGATCAGAAATATTCTCGTTTTGATGTATTGGCACATATTCCCAGGTTAAGAAATAAGACAGATGTTATCTCAGGTCCAGCTCTGCCTCCTCAGAAGTGCTTAGTTAGTTAACTTATCCTCAACAAACACCGACTTAAAGATACGTACTCAATCGTAACAAACTTGTGTCAAAATTTTTAATGAATCCACAAGTTTGCAAATCTGAAAAGTTTCAAGCTTATGACCCTGAATGATACAGCAATAATGTAAACAGTAGCTGAGGAAGATTGTCATCAAAGTGAATAAAATCTGCACTCTGCTAGCAATCATTGTTATATTCTGAAATATGCTGTGCATTTCAAACAAACAGAGAGAAGCCAAAGGAGGCAATTGGCTTTACTCATGAGCTATCATTGTTCATACTAAAGAGACAAGATGCAGACCATAGCTTTAACATGCCGTGCCTCAGTGTGCAATATTTTTGTAAGAAAGCCATAAATTGTGATATATACTGGGGACAGTTTTAATGTCTCTTCACCCGCTTGGTGAATGACAACAGCAGAGATTTCATTTTATGTCTTTGCACTCACACTTTCAATACTGTTTCCCTTTCGCAGCATTCTATCTGTTTCACGAGTGGCCTCATGTTGGACTGTAGGACTATGACAGCCGTATGCAAATGAATGGATCACATCATCAGTGATGCCAGATGCTGTTTGACCACATGAATCCAAGGCACAATGTTAGATGGTTTTAGTTATTTCTATGCTCTAGCCTACCTCTGTACTTAATTTAATGTTTAATATAAGTTTCTAGTTTGTACTAGTATGATATCTGATCCTCCACTGTCTACAGCTCCCTGATCTACTTACCATATATATACATGATGTCAGTAATAGCGTGTGGTCTCGTAAAAGCTATTTACGAGAGATCCCAGTCGACACCAACAAAGGATGGAAAATTGAAAATATTTGATTGCCAGAATATACTCAAAAAAAAAGCCAAAGCAGAAAACAGAACAGCTTGCCAGTATCGGACTCCAAAGATAAATATTAGACCAAAGTTCATCACTCCTCAAACCCTAACAGCACACTGGATGTCTTGACCAAGCCTTGTACAATTTGATGGGTGTCACCACTATCAGTGATACCAGGCTGCCTTTCAAATGGTTCAGAGCTCGATAACATTCAGACCAATTTGCTGCTCGATACAATATGCATTTTATTATAACAGTGTGTTTAATAAGAAACTGCTAGCTATACAAGCTTTTGACTCACGCTTTGATTTGTGGGACAATATAGATGCGGACCAGGGAATGGCATTGGTTTGAAAGCGGGACATAACACCAGCACTTCGTCGGAGGCTCACCGATGATGTTACCTAGAATGGTGACGAAACGTCAGAAAACTAACCTTCCAGCTCAGCGAGCAAACTCACATCCAGACCAGGGAATGGTTGGCAGGCCCACTGAAAAATGAAGTAGTAGGCTTCTATCGGGAATAGGATTGTTCAGAAAATGGCAGGATTGATTTTTTTTGGACCTATATTGCTGTTTACTGACCGTCCAAACAAAAATGGTGTGTAGTAAATATTAGAGGATGTCCAACCACTGATTTCTAAAGCTTGGTATCGTTGCAGCATAATCATAACTAGCTGTTGACAAACAAACAAAAACTGCATAAGACACATCAGATTTGTCTCCAGTGACGCAGCAGTCTTGCCAGGTCTATTTGTTTTGTGTTCGAAACTACAAAATTCAATACGTTAACCACTTGCCTTTGTGCTAGACTATATTTGCATGCCATTTTACCCAACCTCCCAGGCAATACGGTTGTCGGACTGGAAGAAATGTTCTGCATCAGCCTGGCCATCTAATTAAATATGGCAGTTGTTGCTGAAGGGAATATGTTGCAGAGGTTATGTTAACAGTAACATTAGTAGCATTTTAAGGGGTGTTTTATCCCTTTGCACTGTCATCTAATGCAAATATAAATGCATTTAATATCCAAATAAACAAATAGAGTGCTGAGCAGGCGTGAAATCAAGTGCAAAGATCTTTCAATTTTACTTTTAAAGACAGATCTGAGTTTGTTGAAAGTAACTGCAATATTTATAAAAGGAAAAATGACAAACTACATGAGAAAAACTAATGCATAGACAACATTTTGTTTAAAAGGCATCAAAAAAGGTAGAAAAAAGGTAACTGCAAAACTGTTAAGAGATTCTAAACACTGGCATGACGTTCCTTAAAAATAGGAACACACAATCACATGAAAATTTATGCAAATGCATTTCAAAATCTCTCTGATTCCATCTTGAACTAGCCAAACCAATGTGAGATCTGACAAATCCCACAGCAGATTCCTAAGCAATATTGATTCCTCAATCAATGTCTATGGAACAGATATCGGACAATTATTGCTATGTGTAAATCCACTGGCACATTTTAGACCGTACAACAGTGACAACAATTTAAAAACTAATTGACTGCAAAAAGCTTCGAGACAATGCTGAATTTGTGAAAATAAAACGTTGATTTCCTCCGGGTGCTCCAGTTTCCTCCCACAATCCAAAGGTGTGCAGGCTAGGTGGATTGGCCATGCTAAATAGCCCATAGTGTTCAGGGATGTGTAGCTTAGGTGGGTTATAAGGAGATGGGTCTGTGTGGGATGCTCCATGGGACAGTGCGGGCTTGTTAGGCCGACGGGATTCTATGATTCTACGATCTTCTATGAACAAACATTATTTAATATTCACATAAAAAATACCACATGTTCGTATGAAACAAATATTGAATTCATTCAACTAAGCATTTCTCATTTTTTTGCTACAGTTCCGATTATCTGAATGCTGGAGGTACTCAGCAACTCAGGGGGCATTTGTGGAGACAGAAGCAAAGTCATTAGGCTTAATTTTTCATTTTTGGGACTAGGTTTCAATTGCGTCAAGGTTCTGAACAGTTTCATGGCATGAAGTCTGGTGAGTTTGCTTGCCTTATCTTACCATACTCACCTCATTAATTACCCACACTGCCCCTTTCACAACATCCAGTTTCAGCATCATCTTATCATGTGCAGCTCCTGGAACAATTTGGTATTCAGTGGATATGCTGGAATTTGCAAACATCCCTTGCATCCATGCCATCTTTCAAGTTCACTATGCACCTGGATAAGTACTAATGGTCCACAGCTGCCCTGCAAGGTTCCTGACATTTGCTGCAGACAGGCAAATGGGAAAAATCAATACTCTGTTTTACAGGCAGACACCTGAGGGTCCTGTTGGATGCAGTGTTGCCAAGGCAGGAACACTTCCTCTCCAGGACCAGTAGTAGAAGCTACAACACTAGGCCATGCCAGCCTGGTTAGAGGTCACCACCCAGTTAAAGCAGGGTCAGCAATCTGGAGGAATGTTCAGCACTGTAAAGTTCGATGTCCTTCTCCATTCTGGCAGGTTAAATGCAACATTCTCTCTCTGATACCTCAAACTCACTCCCTCTGCTATTTTAGCTACCTCTGACCAAGGCTCATGCTCTACCACACTCACTACTGCCTGCAACAACTTCCCACTTGCTCCTACACACTGCAACCCCAGGACCAGTACCACTGCAAACTCTCAGCATTTGGTGTCATCTCCCATCTGCAACATAACACTTGTGTTTTTTACATTCCAGGAGGAAAGTAATCCATAACTGAGCAGAAAGAATCAAGACAGGTGGTGTACTACCTGTCATTTTGCTCCTTGCCCCTTTTGTGAAGGGGATCCTGATTCTGACTGCACTGACAGAGCCTGGACTAGAACTGGAAGCTGCCCTTGATGTATTGCGAGAGAAGCCTGACTAATGACTATCTCCCTTGACTGGAGCAACGGGTAGGTTCAAGGTAAGTGAACTCTATGACAACAAGAGCAGAGCCTGGAGATGTAGCCTTGTCCAATTCATGAGATGGATGCATGTCTAAGTGCAAAGTGTCCTTGCTGCAACCTTACATTGATAGTTGTTAGGGCAGCCTGAGATGCAGCACTGTTAAACCGAAAGAGCTGCCAATGCTGTAAATCAGAAACAAAAACAAAAGTTGCTGGAAAAGCTCAGCTGGTTTGGCAGCATCGGGAAAGGCGATGGCCTCGTGGTGTTATCACTGGACTGTTGACACGGAGGCTCAGATAACATTCTGGTGACGTACATTCAAATCCCACCATGGCAGATGGTGGAATTCGAATTCAATAACTATATGGAATTAAGAATCCAATGATAACTGTGAATCCACTGTCGTTTGTTGGAAAAACCCACCCGGTTCACTAATGACCTTTAGGGAAGGAAACTGCCGTCCTTACCTGGTCTGGCCTATATGTGACTCCAGACCCACAGCAATGTGGCTGATTCTTAACTGCCCTCTGGGCAATTAGGGATGGGCAATAAAAGCTTCCTAGCCAGCAACACCTTCATCCAGAAAGAGAAATCATAATTATCGTTTCAGATCTTGTGACCCTTCCTCAGAGCCTTTCAGAAAGGGTCATAAAACTGTTAACCCTGATTTCTCTTCACCAATGCTGCCAGAACTGCTGAGCTTTTCCAGCAACTTCTGTTTCTGTTGCAGCACTGATACATTGTGGCTATACAGGACTTTGTAATGACACTTTTTGAATACTAAGTATAATTCTGGTCATCCTTCTATTGGAAGGATGTTGTTCGACTTGAGCGGGTACAGAAAAGATCCTCAAGGACGTGGCCAAGACTGGAAGGTTTGAGCTACAAGGAAAGGCTGATAAGCTGCAGCTGTTTTCCCTCAAGCATCAGAGACTGAGGGACGTCCTTAGAGAAGATATAAAATCATTAGAGGCATGGATGGGGTGAAGAGCCAAGGTCTTTTTCCTAAGGTGGGACAGTAAAAACTAGAGGTCATACTTTTAAACTGAGATGGGAAAGACTTAAAAAGAACCTGACGGGTAACTTTTTAGTGCAGTGGCGGGGTGTATGTATGGAATGAGCTGCCAGAAGAAGTGGTTGAGGTGGGTACGATTACATTTAAAAAGTACCTGGATAGGTATATGAACAGGAAAGGTTTAGAGCAATATGGGCCAAGTGCTCGCAAATACGGCTAGGTCAGATTGGGATTACTGGTCGGCGCTGATGAGTTGAATTGAAGGGTCTGTTTCCATGCTGTATGACTCTACAACTCTATGACGTGCAGTGTGTCCTGTAAGTAAATGGGAGATTTGCCAGGAGAGTTCTTAAAATCTGGCACATATTCATGTCAATGTCTGCAGACGTAGGATGCATGCGACCATGGAGAGTGTCCCAAAAGTTTGGCGCCCACTTTCCAACATGGAAATCATTCAGAGCAAGTGGCAAAGTGAATCCACCATTTTGCACTCTGCTTTCCTTGTCAAGTTTTCCTAACATCTAGCTTGTGTGTTAAGATGGGAAGATGAACACTAATGAGTTCAGTTTGGCTGTTAACAAGGTAACTAACGAGCAATAATCCCCACCAACTGGCAATTTGCAGCTGCAAAGTGAGAATCTTGTGATGCTGCTTGTGAAAATCACAAAGAATGACAAGTTGCTGCTGACTTTGCAATGGGCCTCAATTGATTCTGCAATTAATGGGATTACATTTTTCCTGTACATTTTGAAATTTTTAAATGTGTAATGAGTTTGCAGTTTCATTTATTGTATCTTTGTTTATTTTCAATAATAAACGTCTGTTTTGTTGTTAAAACCAAATCTATAATACTTTTATGCTTATGTTTCAAAGAGACCACCTCATTAAAACCAATAAAATGTGATCTATCAACCTAGATTTCAGCCTGGGATCTGAGCTGTCGAGTATCATCATCATCTACTAGGATCATAACATGGTAAGGTGATTGAGGAGTGAGATTAAAATTAGAGTTGTATGGAAAATTAAAAGATTAGATGACAGAGATCAGACATACGTACAGACTAAATCATGGCGTTCCACAAGGTAATCACTCATCCTAAGATTATTTTAGCTGATAGAGAGGAGTTTGCAACATGAGCAATGAATACAATATATGAAGTTGGAGGTAAAAGTAAGTGGCCAGTAGATTTATGGACACTGGAATGCACGTAGTCAAGGACCTGATCAACCACAAAGGAGTAGAATATTCAGTTGAAGAACAGGAAGAAATAGTGAAGCACTCCAAAGGAAAGTGACATCATCAAAATAAATTAGATAGAGTTAGAGAAACTGGGAGACTGAAAGCAAGACAGGAAGCAAGGTGGTGATAGCTTTTGGAATCAGTAGCTTCATAATCCATGTTGGCCAGTAGCAGAGAATAGAAATGAAGAAATCAAGCAAAGGAAACAATAAAAGATGAGATAGTGGGAACTGCAGATGCTGGAAGTTCTGAGATAACACGGCGTAGAGCTGGATGAACACAGCAGGCCAAGCAACATCAGAGGAGCAGGAAAGCTGACGTTTTGGGTCTGGACCCTTTTTCAGATTTTTTTTCTGAAGAAGGGTCCAGACCCAAAACATCAGCCTTCCTGCTCCTCTGATGCTGCTTGGCCTGTTGTTTATCCTGCTCTACAACTTGTTATCTAAGAATGAAAGATGAACCTTGTAAAAGCAGAAGAAATGTGGAAAATTGTAAGCCACACTAATGAAATATTCCAGCTTAGGTAAGAACGGAACATGGTGCCTGCAAATGAAGCTGGGGATAGGAAATGAATAAGACCAGATCAAAAACTTGACCAAAAATGCGAGCATAGCCTCAGTATATACAGATTCTCAAGGCAACACATTTTTTTTCAGGGCATGAGCAGATTCAGAGGAGACGTTGTTACATAAAAGGTGTTCAGCCAGTCAAAGGGGATTGTTGGTGGATCAGGTGTACAGATGCACGTTCTATTTAAACTCTTAAGAAGATTATCAAAAGATTCAACATGGCTGACATAAGCTCTGGTTTTATTAACATGGTGCATTAATTCATCCATAATTTCCTTGAGATTCAGTCTGTATTTCTGTCACTAGGTAATTAATCAACAAGCCATGAGAGTTCAGGTGGTTATGATTCTGTCATTCCTATGGTATACATTAAGGAAGAGTGCCTGCATTTACCTTCTTAAACTTCTTCCTGCACTGAAGGCAGTTTGTGAATGGTGAAGGCTGTACTTAATGCCTCAGCCAATGTCCCTTCATAAAATTTGCACAGCCCTCTTCCTGTCTCAGCTCTGGAACAATTCTTCTTTCTGGCCTTATTTTTCCTGGAAAGACAACCAATAAAGCAACAATTAATATGGGAACCTTTCCCACGGACAGCCCCCATACCACAGCAGCCCTATCTAATGCTGCAACGTTGTCACATTACTTCAATGTTCTGTTGCTATCAAAAATGTGATTTAATCAAGCTCAACATTTTAAATAATGCAGCACCTCGAACCCCTCTCCCCAACCTTCCAAGCACTCAAGGAGAGATTGTACTACTCTTATTCTGCTGTACAGAGAAACACAAGCAAATAAGGAAAGAAAAATGAATCCAAAAGCCAAAAGTAAGGTTATATGGATCAGGTCTGAATTGTTCAAAAATAAAAGGAGAAAGTGAGTCTGCGGCTGTACTAGATTGCACCAGTAGTGTTGATGTTGGCAGTTGAACAGTTGATTTTTCAAGCTTCTTGCTTTTATAGTTTGATTGAAGTTCCTTTGACCTGATTACATATTTAAATGCCTTTAAAGCAGTTGGAGTAATTAAAAAAAAACCTTCTTTACCTAGAATCCAGGGGTGCTAAGTGGCTATCCTCAACATTTGACTTTCACAGCATAGTATACACACTTTCTTGTCCATAGGCGCATAATAATAAAGTGCATGATGGCAGTTCATTTTCACTCCTTTTCTTTATTTTGCATGTTCCTGGAAGGTAAATCTACAAAAATGTCTATAAGAAATAGTTCCCTGCTGAGAGGAAGCTCAAATAGTCAACTTCCTCATTAGGTCACTTGCTCTGTTTGAAATTTCTTAGATGCCTTCAGATGTTACATTCCATCAAACTCTCAGAATATTTGCAAGCAAGCCACCCATTGAACTTACACCTATTTTGTCTCCATTGCATTCTCCTAGTCTTAAAAAAAATCTCTACAAGTAAGTTAAGGTAAGAAATGATCACAGTAATTTGAGTTTCCAATCAGTTATCAAAACATAAGACAAACTGAATTCAACATTATGGTTATTTTTTGAGGTTTTCCTAAGACTGTCTTTACCCATTTGATATACTTGTACCCCATGACAGCTTTATACCTCTGCAAGCTTGGAGTTCTTTAGTTTTCCTCCCAAAATTTTTTATCTATACCATACCCTAGGAGTACAAATATAATCTCAATGCATTTTTTTGAAGAATTTAAGTTTTCATGTCCCATACAAGCCATTCATTTTCTCTTCTATTTACAAGTCAGCTGTGCATTATATATGATTCAATATGGACACAGGCTGAATTTTATCAAACATGAGCTAAATCTCAATATCAATGTTTCATGGAAGGTTTCTCTCCTTGAGCTTGAGCAAGTCAGTTTACCCAATTCGCTGATAACAAAGTGTGAAGTTGGATGAACATAGCAGGCCAAGCAGCATCTCAGGAGCACAAAAGCTGACATTTCGGGCCTAGACCCTTCACCAGAGAGGGGGATGGGGAGAGCGTTCTGGAATAAATAAGGAGAGAGGGGGAGGTGGAGAGAAAAGAAGGTAGGTAGAGAGGAGAGTATAGGTAGGGAGGGGATAGGTCAGTCCAGGGAAGACAGACAGGTCGAGGAGGCGGGATGAGGTTAGTAGGTAGGAAATGGAGGTGCGGCTTGAGGTGGGAGGAAGGGATAGGTGAGAGGAAGAACAGGTTATGGAGGCGGGGACAAGCTGGGCTAGTTTTGGGATGCAGGGGGGGGAAGGGGAGATACACAATTCTCTGCTGCTCACCTCATTATGTCTGTACCATACCTCTCAAGCACTGATCTTGAGCTATCTTGCAGTCACCAGCAGTGGAAGCACTTGCCACTGGCAGAAGCTCTGGGATTTCTGCCTCTGGCACCATATCTAAAGCTGAACTGTGCACCAGGTCAAATGCTGAAGACTATGCACAGCTCTCCACAGTATTTGCAATGGAAGAGAAATGAAAAAGAAAAACTTCTGACAGCACATAGGTGGTTTTGGTGACACTTCACTGGAAACAGAATCTCACCTTTGCAAAAGTATTGCTACTTTCAAACATTACATGCGTGACCAACTATCAATCATTGTAAATGTAGCTGCAAGAATTGAGCTACAGAGGTTAACCGTCCTTAGCACCATACCATGTCTGAACCCTGTCAAAAAGGGTCCTACTCATTCCTAAATGCATAGTGTAGCACAGCATCTTGCCATTGTTCAACGTGGCATGACACATGATGCAAAGTCTTTAAACAGTTGGAAATGTTTCACAGATAAAATGAACTGCAAATGCTGGAGAATCTGAGATACCAGGGTGTGGAGCTGGATGAGCACAGCAGGCCGAACAGCATCGTAGGAGCAGGAAAGCTAACGATTCGGGCCTAGACCCTTCATTAGAAATGGGAGAGGGGAAGGGGTTTCTAAAATAAATATGGAGAGAGGGGGAGGCTCGAAGTTGGACAGAGGAGAAGATAGGTGGAGAGGAAACAGACAGGTCAAAGAGGCGGGGATGGAGCCAGTAAAGGTGAGTGTAGGTGGGGAGGTAGGGAGGAGATAGGTCAGTCCAGGGAGGACGGACAGGTCATGGGGGTGGGATGAGGTAAGTAGGCAGGAAATGGGGGTGTGGCTTGAGGTGGGAGGAGGGGACAGGTGAGAGGGAGAACAGGTTAGGGAGGCGGGGACGAGTTGGGCTGGTTTTGGGATGCAGTTGGGGGAGGGGAGATTTTGAAGCTTGTGAAATCCACATTGATATCATTGGGCTGCAGGATTCCCAAGCTGAATATGAGTTGTTGGAACTGCAACCTTCCGGTGGCATTGTTGTGGCACTGCAGGAGGCCCAGGATGGACATGTCGCCTAAGGAATGGGAGGGGGTGTTGAAATGGTTCGCGACTGGGAGGTGCAGTTGTTTATTGCGAACTGAGTATAGGTGTTCTGCAAAGTGGTCCCCAAGCCTTCGCTTAGTTTCCTTGCCTGTTGTTACTCAAAAGGAAAAGCAAACAAAACAATTTCATTTGCTTCAGGGATTGCTCATTTTTCAAACAACTACAAATTCACATTGAATGGATGGTCACATTAACTAACTCACATCTATTAGAAGTGGACAGCAATTAAGTTTTGTCTAGCTTATTGTGACTAAGCCGCAGTCCTCCATTATGCTGAAGGTGATATTCTTCCCGCTCAATGCCCTCATCGTCATCATCAGAAGGCTGCTCCCACTGTACCAGCTCTCCAGTGTCCATCTCTTTACCTGCTCCAGTTATGCAGGACACAGCATGCAAGGATTATGTGGAAAACTCTAATTCAAAGTGTACTGCAAGATCCCTCTAGACTGATCCCAGTATCAGAACTTTACCTTCAGAAAATTTACACAATGGCCTTGAAGGGCGAATGGGCTACTGCCTCAGTGAGGGGGTTATGTCACTGAGCCATCAGGAAGCTCTAATTTCCCATGCTTGTAAGGCATCCAGGCCTTGAAACAAAGTAGAAACTGGAGAAGTAGGCAATTTCCAAGGTCCCTGGTACAGACTTCTGTGATGTGACACTGATAATCATCACAGATGATTTGCACATTGATGGAATGGAATCCTTATCTGTTGATGAAATCTGCTATGTAAGGATGTAGCACTTTCAATGCAGCATCTGTAGCCTATAGCACCCTGCTCTTGGATGATGTTAGCCGTGCTGACAAAGGCTACTACCCAGGCTGCAGCACTGACCTGCCCACAGGGAAACAAGGTGAAGCGGTGAGATCTAACATAAATTGTGCCAGCAAAAGCCCTGTGTTGGTTGACAATAGACAGATTCTGCACAGATCTCCAGTGGATTCTTAGAAGCAATGAGGTGCATAGGAGCTTAGCCACACATATCATCTTGAACATCACTGGAATTGGATGGCTTCCTATCCCTTCGGGTCACAGTTCTGCTCAAGCAGATGAGACAGTTCTGTGACTGTGTCCTGAGACATCCTCAGTGTGTGGTGGCAATTTACCTCATATTTGGAGGAAATGGCACCGAGGACGATAAATTCTGGGCCTTGTGAACCTCCCCTCCATCCTGAGGGGACCTTCTGCTGTGCCATCTTCACATTTGGCCGTTTGGCAACCACTGGAGGTTCCTGATTATCCTGGACTCACCAGCAAATTTCTTCGTCCTTAACTGCTGTGTCTTCAATACGCTAAGGACACAATGATGATAATCCTTGCTGTGGCTGGATCCATCGGTTACAGTTTTAATGAGCCTACATGGGGGAGATAAGAAACAGAACAAGTCTTTACTAATGTCAGCAGTCAGCATTTACATCACACACAAATTCTAGCTTAGCATAGTCCTTCACACAGTAGAACATGGAGTACACAGACAAGGAGGGCCATGGCATGCAACTATCTGGATTTTTGACACAGTGGGCCTTATTTTGTTGCACACAGCACAAGCCATAGAACATAGAACATTACAGCACAGTTCAGGCCCTTTGGCCCTCAATGTTGTGCCGACCTGTCATATCGATCTGAAGCCCATCTAACCTACACTATTCCATGTACGTCCATATGCTTATCCAATGACGACTTAAATGTACCCAAAGTTGGCGAATCTACTACCGTTACAAGCTAAGCGTTCCATTCCCTTACTACTCTCTAAGTAAAGAAACCACCTCTGACATCTGTCCTATATCTTTCACCCCTCAATTTAAAGCTATGCCTCCTCATGCTCGCCGTCACCATCCTAGGAAAAAGGCTCTCCCTATCCACCCTATCTAACCCTCTGATTATTTTATATGTTTCAATTAAGTCACCTCTCAACCTTCTTCTCTCTAACGAAAACAGCCTCAAGTCCCTCAGCCTTTCCTCGTAAGACCTTCCCTCCATACCAGGCAACATCCTGGTAAATCTCCTCTGCACCCTTTCCAAAGCTTCCACATCCTTCTTATAATGTGGTGACCAGAACTGTATGCAATACTCCAAGTGCGGCCGCACCAGAGTTTTGTACAGCTGCAGCATAACCTCTTGGTTCCGGAACTTGATCCCTCTATTAATAAAATCTAAAACACTGTATGCCTTCTTAACAGCCCTGTCAACCTGGGTAGCAACTTTCAAGGATCTGTGTACATGGACACCGAGATCTCTCTGCTCATCTACACTACCAAGAATCTTACCATTAGCCCAGTACTTTGCCTTCCGGTTACTCCTACCAAAGTGCATCACCTCACACTTGTCCGCATTAAACTCCATTTGCCACCTCTCAGCCCAGCCATGTTGCATAAATACAGTAGAAGATCGAGGTAGCCTTATGGAAACTTTGCATCCGCACCCCAGACAGTCGCCCATAAAGGCAGAAATGCATATGACAGCTTGTTGTTAAATACTTACAAAGCGAGACGAAATAAGGTCCGTGGCCTTGGGGAGCCTATAAGAGACAGGATTGTCTTTGAGAATTGTGGTTCGCTGGTGGCAATTTCAAGGTCGCCTGTGAATATTTCTGCCTTACAGAGGAGACTATGATCAATCCATAATTAGCAATGACATGGGTCAATGTTGCTTGTGACCAGGATTTGTGTTCAACACTGTTAATCATCGCATGTTTTGCCGTGTGTTGAGTTCTACGATATGTTAAACCTGTACTGTGGAAGTGCCTGATTAATGCACTTGTTGCTTGAAGGCACTCCTATCTCTTACAAATCCAGCTGCATTCTCAGACGGCAAAATAATCACTGTACCTCCCAATCTGGGGTGGTGGTTGCTCGTGTTCATTTGTAATTTGGATGAGGATGAAAGGCAACATTTATTGCACTTTGCACAGTAAAATGCAGGCTCATTTCCTAATCTAGGGGAGTCCATCACCAAATTTACATGTAATTGCACTCCCTGTTGAACCCATTAATTTGGAGCTTCCTCACATTCCCATCCAAAACCTTTTCAGTCTTTGCGTCCCAATATGTCCCCCTGAGCCCAAGGCTAACCATCATGATACATTTTTCCTGGATCAAAGCCAGTATGGTGGTGACCATTAGTGAAAAACCTCAGTAATCCATATCCTCAAGAACACCATCATGCCCTCTCCTTCTTTATAGTGTCGCCTTCTTTCAGAATTATTGGCCACTCTGCATTCCAGCATCTCATCCCCACAATAGAATTCCTCAACTTTCCACCTACAGCAGTAGCTCTGGGAAGCTACTTGGACGCCCCCGGCACAAGGACTGTTAATGATCCACCCTAATGAGTGATTGGAAAGACATCCAAAACTGAATGAATGACTAATCACTGAGCAGCCCCTTGACTGACTTAACCCCCATTCCCAGGCTGGTTGTTCTGCACTTGCAGAGCTGATCATATCACACTCCCTAGACTGTAATGGCATGAAACTCCTGACGCTGATTGCCATAAGCAGTCGAATGAGTTCAGAAGCTGCCCTTGGTGGACTGGCAACTGGCCCCCTCGACTTGTATGAATACTATGCTACTTAGAATTTTAGATGTAGCCATATGGTCAAAGTAGACAATGCAAGCTGCTGGCACATGCTGTAGGTGTGAGATCAACGTAGCAAGTGTCATTCAGCAGCATGTTGAGCCCCTTGACTGATCACTGCTGCTCATCAAGTGCTGGGTTACGTATCTGTGCTAAAAAGCAAGACAAAGCAGAGATACCGTGAATAACCATACAGATGCACCGTGAATGAGCATTAAAAGTACAAGCTAAGAGCTCTGAGATGCATCCTGCTCCAATTCATTAGAGAAGTGCCATTTCTGGGCACAAAGTGGTCTGGAGACAGCAAGGTGACAGTGTGCTCCAAACTGCAATGGTCAAGCGACTGCCTGTATTCTAAGATGGAGACAAACTGCGATTATGTGGTAACAACGGTGCTTTTCAAACGCCAAGCTCTGTGGATCAAGGAGGCAGGAAATCACTGCCTATGCATTTGGCCAAGATGGAGGTCTGGACAGCAAGCAGCAGGCTGGCGCTGCCAGGTACCTGCTCAGACTTGACTGTCAGGAATTATTAATGTTTTGTTTCTCTATATCACATGTGAAAACAACAAACTGCACTTATATGAGGCAAGAACAGATAATTATAACATTTAAATACATGCAAACAAGCATCTCACAACTGACTAGTAAGATTCTGGTCTCATCATTAAACCAAGCATTTTCTTCTTAACATCAAAAATTTCATTCTTCCAATCTCGTCATATTTTTTTCCAAATGACTCGTTGTCACCCATTTCAATGAAGGGTTGGAAAAATTCTACCCAATTAATCTGTTGGTATCATTATGTTCATTGATATCAAAGATTAAAAACAGTGGTTTCAAATGGTAAAGTAGTCCTGTACAGGCCTTCAGGAACATCTCCAATGGTTTTGTTGTTTTAACAGCAATTGGTGTAAGGAAGCTTTCATTTCCACACAAATGTTTATTTCACTCAAGAGCTTAAATCATCTTTGAGTCAGGCAACTGCGCCAAATGGGCTCGACTGCAAAACAAAATAAATAATTCCAATCCCAAATACTCTATGACTGCAGAAATAATTTATGAAAAATTGTCAGGAAAATTATATCCAGTTTTGTGCAAACTTGGTGAAGTAAAAGCCTAGTTATACAAGAAAATGCTCAACTATTTTTTAAAATCAAACCAAAAATCCATTGTTCTCTTTTTACAAATTCCATTGGTTACTTTGGAAACTTACAAAATATCAAATGAAGTCTGAATTTTCCGACATATTCCCGAAACAGTAAACAATCACAACACAGAAAATATCCTAAATGCATCCTACCTATCACTTTGGAAATAGTATTTTCTCTACCTGCAAATAGGGAAAACACAAGAATAGCATTTCACCCCTGAAGCAGACATTACTCATCCCTCCCAACCTGTACTGCATAAATGCATACATAAGGATTCATTTTAGATTTCAATTTTAGTACTTTGATGAAGAAAGTAACGAAAAAATCAATCTTACAGATGAAAGCAACAAACTTTTAATTGTTCTATATGAAGCTGGCACAGAAAATGATTTCTTCCTCATTCATTTTTATCTACATACAAGTAAACATAATTGCAGCACTACAACATGGAAAGCCAGATCAACAATTTAAAGTTCAAAATAACTACAAGCTTTAAAAACACCACAGTGGTTTACAGTACACAGATCAAAGACATTCAATTTCTGGTCCTTCTCGTTGCTGGAGAAAAGTAAATACAAATCTGTAACCATATACTCTCCCCATAGTTCTGTATATTTCTCTATTCTAAATATCTATCTACTTTTCCCTTTAAGATTTCTCAATTCTTCGCTGTGGAAAAGTCTTTTTCTCCCAACTTGCTTAATGATCAGTTTGCTTGTTCTATTCTTTCATAGAAATGTGAACATTGTGGGAGCAGCCAGATTTATAACTCATTCCTAACTCTCATTGAAAAGGTGAGGGTGAGCGATGTAGCTATAGCTGAAGTGTTGTTAGGAATGTTAGATGACATCGCTGATCGATACAGTAATAGCAAAAAGTGTTTCAGTATTCAGCAATGGATCATGGGATCAGGTCTGTTTTTGGTTGAAATTTCTATTTCTATATTATCAGAGAAAGAAAATGTGACATTAGAAAATGTGATAGTTCAATACAGGTATGTATGTTTATTAAATTTTGCAAAGACTGATATTTCACTTCATTACACTCCCAGTTTCAAAAGATCACAGAGTGGTTCATGGACAATTACTATTTACATAGTCTTTAATGCGACAAAAAGTCCAAGTTGCTTTACAGAGCATTTAATAACAAACTATGACAGCAAATCACCTAACAAGACGTAAGAGAAGATGGTCAAAGAGGTAGGATTGTAATCACTGTGGAGGAAAATAAAGTGGTTGACAGGTTTAAGGAAAGCATTCCAGAGCTCAAAGCCAGGCAGCTAAAGGCAAAACCACCAATGAAGGAGATGGTTTAAAATGCTCAAGAAGTCAGAAATAGAAGAGCACAGACATTTTGGAAACTCTGTAGAATTTCATGAAATTTGTGTTTCTTTCAACTCCTATTCAAGGTTAAAGGGGTTGGTTAGCGTTAGTTAGTTGGATGGCTGGTCAGAGTCAAACCAACAATGTGGGTTCAATTCCCACACTGGCTGAGACTACCATGAGATTCTGCCTTCTTAATCCGAGTCATTGCCTGATGCATAACTCACTACCATTCATCTCTCTCTAATGAAAGAGCAGTAGCCCCATAGTTCACTGGGCCATTGGTAACTTTATTCAAGATAGGAATGTCAGATAGATCCTATGGAATAAACAACATCAAATTATGCTATTTCCTGACCAAATTCATTTTCAAATCAAGAGCTCCATCTGTGAATTCATGCTCAGCATTTTGACACCCAATACACAGAAACAAGTCACATAATTGTGCAGCTTCCAGTATCTGACTATATCTGGTGATCCAAATCTACATGGCACCCAAAATAAATATGGAGAAGCATTTAATAAAATATATTAACACTTGACATCATCCATTTAATCTACAGTTTAATCATGACTTAAAAACACTATCACAAGGAAAAATGTACTCCTGCGGTATAAGAGCAAAGATGTTTACAATCGGAAACAATATTAATAAGAATTATTAAAAGTCATGTGGTAAAGATTCTGGCTGCAGCCAAAATAAACTGAATATAAATGGGACAGGGTTTTCACACACATCATGAAATACCGCCTGGTATATGTTAGACATGTTTTAAGAAGCCCAGTTAAAATGCTGCTTTGAAATTGTAACCCTTAAAGCCTACGTATTACATAGGGCATGCATTGAATAAATAAAATAAAACAAAAGAGAGTGTAAAAGGTTCAAAAAGAACATCCGTCCTCAAGTGACCTGTACACTGCAAACCTTGCTGAAAAGATAGGTTCGGAATAGGGTATATGTGTAGTGTTTGTAGAGGATAAGTGATACTGCGCTTGAAGTATCATGCTTTTATTTCACAACTTCCAGAAGTTGGTCAACATGTGAATCAAAATCCACAGACTTCATAATGAAGAAATGAAAGTTTGGAGGAGTCTGAGTACAACCACCATCTTTGTTTGCTCCCTGCATGCTTTTGTATTATGTGTGAACAGCCAACATTGACCTAATACTGATTTTCAAATATAACCTGCTTTTAACTACAATCTTAAAACAAAATTTTTTTCAGCACGTCTGCATTGTAGCTCTATCATTTATGTAATGGCATTACTTTAGCAGCAGTAAAACAATATTGAAATAAAGCGATAAAAATGTAAGAAACTTATTACCATGTTGATTGTCAAATAGATCTAATTTTGAATCACACACTGGAGACTGACAATTAACAATTTAATATCTTTAAGAGTGCCAAATCTGTTCTCTTTTACTGGGCGTGTGAAAAACAAAGATTGAACTAGTTAAATAAGGACGCCTTTTAATAAGTTCATTCACTACTGTAGCGACCAGAGTTGATTGTAACCCTGGAGATGTTCATGTTTGAATTATCCAGGAAGTGAAAAGAAAAGAACCAACTTACAAAAATGAGAAAACAATACAATAAGTACTGAACAAAACAGAGCTCGTTTGTGCACATTGAAGGTGCACTTAAGAGTTCAAAATTTGTATCCACATATGTTCATCCTGTTGGAGGACAAATTGTGATATTATATTGTGACACCCTGCAAGTCCCTTTGTACACTGTTATCCACAGCCACAATATCTGTGCTGGCATGTTAGCATCGTGATCTTCAATTACAGAATATGAGTGTGTGTCGCTTGTGTTGCAATGGAAGCTGTGGTGTTGCTCCTCCAATAGGTGCTCCTCGAAAAGAGTGGCTCCATTCAGCACAAACCTGTTGCCACCTCTTGGAAGACTGCATTTGTCCTCCACCATCATGTTGCAACCACTGGCTGACCATGACATCAGAGCTAAGACCATGAAAGAGTGGGGGAAATGAGGCATTAAATTAATGCACACGGTTGATTTGTTGATTTTTGTATGCAATACGACACGGATTATACTTGTAAAGTTGGCTGAGAATATTTATTTTGTCATGGCTTTTATATTTGTACTTTGGTTAAATGGATGTGTGAGATTAGTAACAAGGAAGGTAACATCATACAACATGGTTAGTTTAAGTGTGTTGATTAAGTGGAATTGATCTCCTCTTCCGTACAGGAAAGCAAGGACTGTAAGCTGTAGGCAAGGCCCCATGATGAGTTGGTGCTGGCACACTCCATACTCTTGAACAATGACTGGGGGCTTTCTGGTAGCCTGCCAAATTCAACAACATTCCAGTCTATTTTAGTCCTGACCTGAACCCACTCATATTTATGAGAGACCATGGCATCCAGTGAGCTTTTATCTCTGCTATCCATGTACCTGTCCTGGTTGTAGTCCACTCATGCTCACTATTCCATGATGTGCAGAACCCGCCAGTATAATATTCTTACACTGTGCATCTGAGATGGTGACCAAATGTGAAGCTGAATGACAATGTGTCCATATCATCACTGGTTTCTTATTGTTCTTTCACTAGCTGTCCATATTGCATTTGTTGGGTAACTAAATGGAACTCTGATATCAGAGCAGTCACTCTAACCTCAACTCAGCACCCGAGCTCTTTCCTCCATGTTTGGACTAATACTGGAACCATGGGAGGAAACTGAGATGGATTACTCGCTTAGCATTTCTAGCTCAAGACGGTTGAAAATGCCCCCGCCTTGTCATTTGCACTCATGTGCTGGACTGTCCCCTCATTGAGAATGGGGATATTTATGGAGTTATTCCTCTAGTTTGTTGTTCAACTGTCCTCCATGATTTACAACTAGATCTGGCAGCACTGCAGAGGTTAGATTTAATCCATCCATTTGAAATCATTTGTATGAATTTATCACATTCTGCTCATGCTGATTAAGCATACTGTAGTTTAACCAGCATGACACCTCTTAGTCACGCTTGGGCTGCTCTTGGCATGTTCTCTTTTCATAGAACGAGGTTTGATCTTTGGCTAAACGGCAATATTGAGGGAAACGGTCACTCGTCAGTGTTTGCTACTGTCTTCCCAGGGTAGGAAATCTACCATCCTCACCTCATGGGTCCTACATGTGATGCCAAATCAAAAGTAATTTGGTTGGGTCTTAACTACCCTCTGGGAAATTTTGGGTAAGTGATAAATTCTGGTCAAGCTGGTAATACCTACATCCCGCAAATGTGTAAGATAAAAATAAGTTTTTCCTTCTTTCTGGCTCCCTCACCACATGTCACAGATCAAGTTTTGCGGCTATGTCATGTAGGTCTCGGCTGAGCAGTGGTACTACAGAGTCACTGTTGTTAATGGACACAAGTCCTTTACCCAGAATATGTGCTGTAACTTTGCCATCATTAGTGCTTCTTTCAAATGGTGTTAAACTTGAAGGACTATTGATTCATTTATTGACAGGGAGCAGTAGGCAGTTATCAGCGGGTGGTTTCCTTGTCCATGTGTAACCTGGTACCATGAAACTTCACGGGATCTGCAGTTAATGTTGAGTACTGCTAGGACAACTCTTTCCTGACTGTATACCCTGTGCTCTGTTAAGTCCATACTGCCAGTGCATTAAGTCAGATATTGAAATGATGACGATGGTGTCTGGGATCGTGTTGCACAATTCGGAGAGTATGACTATGGCATCCATTCTTGACTAGTCTTAGGGACAGCTCTCCCGATTTTGCACAAGACCCAAGATGTTGGTATGGGACCTCCGCAGGATTGATAAGGCTACGGCAGTTGTGAGCAGGAAAGGAAACAGAGGTTTTTACAGCCAGGGCGTAGAATCTCCTCAAAAAACATGCAGAATTCAAACTGAGATGCAGCTTTAAATGACATCCAGAACATGAAATAGGGATTCAATATTGCCAATGGGATTAATGGACAGAAGCAAAGAGATAGACAGAAGCAGTATAAAAATCAGAAACCCAAGGTTAATTTTTTTTCAGCAGGAAATAAAACCACACTGCTAAGTTAACTTTTCAGAATGGGAGAGGCTACTCAGAATAATTACTACTTCACATTTTGTTCAAAGAAACTCACTAATTACAAAAACAATTGTACAATTTTTTCAGCTTTCTGTTGTATAGAACCTGTACACGCACATAGAAAGTTGAAGTTATTGATATTATTTCAATGTCAAATCTGTTTCCAAAGGCTGCAACAATGAATCCTATGCAGCAGTACAGCCTTTCCTGATAACAACTTTGATGTCTGTTATTTAACTCCTGGTGCTTGCACTTCAGAAATTGTCACATTCATACCATAGTAACACGGATCACAGAGAGCCTCACCATACACTTCAGAAATTGCCACATTTATACCACAGTAACACCGATCCCAGAGAGCCTCACTGGTTTTTGTTTATTTTTAAGTTCTTTCATGGGGAGTTGGAATCACCCGTGGGGCCAGCATTTATTGCCCATCCCTAATTTCCTTGGTGATGGCAGTGTTGAACTTCTTTCTTGAATCACTGCAATCTTAAAACATATAGGGACACCCACAGTGCCATTAGAAAATGAGTTCAGGATTTGAATCAGTGGGAGTGAAGTAAGAGTGACCTAGTTCCAAGTCAGGCTGGAGTTAACTTGGAGGAGAGGAGAATCTGTATGTGGTGGCGTTACCATGCAGTTGATGCCTTTGACTTGCAGGATGGTTGAGGTAATAGATTTGGAAGGTGGTACTGAAGAAGCCTTAGTGGGTTGCTGTCACTGTGCATGGGAGATGGGGAAACTTGTGAATGCTGAAGATGTAACTGGGGTGCCAATGAAGTGGGTCGCATTGTCCTGGATTGTGCAAAGCTTCCCGATGCTGTAATCACCCACACAAGCAGAGAAAATTCCATCAGATTCCTGAGTTTCGCCTTGTAGATGATAGACTGGCTTTGAAAGGGAAAATCAGGAGGTGACTTTCTCATTCCAGAATTCGGAGCATCAGCAGCTGCAGTATTTATATGGCTGGTGTAGTTCTGTTCAATGGTATCCCCAAAAACGCTAATTGTGATGGATTCAGTAACAGTAATGTCACTGAACTTCAAGAAATAATAGTTAGATCCTCTTTTGCTGGAGATATTCATTGCCTGACACTTGAAGCCCGAGTGTTACTTGCCACTCATCAGCCTAGGACAATATGTTGTCCTGCTCTTGCTGCATTTGGATTCGGATAGTTTCAGTGTATAAGGGATCAAGAGTGCTGCTGAGCATTATGCAATTATCAGTGAACATCCTCAAATCTGACCTTAGATATTTGTCAATGACCTATTCAGGAATGCTACAGCACACCTCTAGAGCAGATGGGAGTTGAAACCAGACCTTTTGGTCCTAAGGTATGGACACTACTTCTGCACCACAAGAGCCCAAACTTCTGATCTTATAGTGGAGGTATGATCATACAGTCAGACAGTCAGATTCATACAGCACGGAAACAGACCCTTTGGTCCAACCAGTCCATGTTGAACATAATCCCAAACTGAACTAGGCCGACATGCCTGCTCCTGGCCCATATCCTCCAAACCTTTCCTATTCATGTACTTAACCAAAAGTCTTTTAAATCCACCACTTGCTCAAGAAATTCATTCCACACTCAAACCACACTCTATGTAAAAAATGTGCCTCTCATGTCTTTTTAAATCTCTCTGCTCTCACCCTAAAAATATGTTCCTCAGTGTTAAAATCCTCCAAACTAGGGGAAAGGAAAGCTATCACTAGCTCGATCTATACCACTCATTATTTTAAAAACTTCTAATCAGGTGACGTCTCAGCCTCCTGTATTCCAGTGGAAAAAGTCCCAGCCTATCGAGCCTTTCTTTATAATTCAAACCTTCCATGCCTGGCAACATCCTGGTAAGTCTCTTCTGAACCATCTCCAGCTTGATAATATCCTTCCTATAAACTGGGTGGCCAGAACAGAACACAGTATTCTAGAAGAGGCCTCACCAATGTCCTGTATAACGTCAACACGACTTCCCAACTTCAGGGGTCAAAGGACTAAGCAATAAAGGCAAGCGTGCCAAACACCTTTTGAATCATCCTGTCTATCTGTGATGCAAACTTCAAAGAATTATGTACCTGCACCCCTACGTCCCTCTGTACTATTACACTACCCAAAGCTCTACCATTAATTGTATAAGCCCTAGCCTTTTACGTTGTACCAAAATGCAATACCTCACACTTATCCAGACTGATCTCCATCTGCTATTTTTCTGCCCATTGACCCATTTGATCAAGATCTCTTTGTAACCTTAAAAAAAACTTGCTTTAATGTCTACTATGGCACCAATTTTGGTGTCATCCACTAACTTACTAACTGTGCCTTCCATATTCTCATCCAAATCATTTATGTAAATGGCAAAAAATAAGGATCAGAACTGATCCCTGTGGAACACCGCTGGTGACAGGCCTCCCACCTGAAAAGCAACCCTCCACCATTACTCTCTGTCTCCTGCCATTCAGCCAATTGTGTATCCAATTGGTAAGCTCACCCTGAATCTCACATGACCTGAATTTACTAATTACTAATTTTACTAATTAGTCTACCATGTGGAACCGTGTCGAAGGCTTTACTAAAATCCAATAAGCAACGCTGACTGCTCCACCCTCAGTCTTTGTCGAAAAACTCAATCAAGTTTGTGAGACATGATTTTCCTCACACAAAACCATGCTGACTATCCCTAATCAATTTTTGCCTCTCTAAATTTCCATAAATCCTATATTTTATAATCACCTCCAACAATTTACTTGCAAGCCTAAGACACAAGTGCTGTGCATTTATTGATTTGTGACTTAAATAACAGATTAAAGAGCCATTTATCCAAATTTGCTGATGGCATAAAGATACATGCAGCAATCAGGTACACAGAGGGACACAAGGTTACTGAGAACCTGATAGATTAAATGAGTAGTTAAAATCATCAGATGAATTCTAACATAGTTTATGTGTGAAGTTGTCCTTTTTGGTCCAAAACAGGATAGTTTTTTTGTAAATAAATTGTGAAACGTTATGAACAGTGGAGATTTAAAGGGTTTTAGGGTCCATGAAAACAGATTACTAAAATGTAGGAGTCATGTACAAAAAATGATCACAAAGGCCAATAGCTGTAGTAGGCTGGAGTATAAGGGGGAGGAAGTTTCTTTTTTCTTTCCAGCTATATAAAGCCTGGTTAAACCATATCTAGAACACTGTGTATATTTCTGAATGCCAAACCTTAGAAAGGAAATATTGGTCGCCAAAGGCATGCAATGCAGACTCAACAAAATGTTCCCACACTGCATAGTTTTAAACAGAGGAGAGATTACAGAAGCTAGGTTCACATTCCCTGGAACGCAGAATGTGAAGAGGTAATTGGATTGCATCTTTAACAATTCTGGAAGGAACTGATTGTGGAAAAAGTTTATATTTATCTACTGTGATGGTGCCATCTAAAACACAGAGATTTAATCTTAAAATCAGAGCATGACCATTCCAGAGTGAAGTTAAGAAATACTTTGCTACACAAAGAGTTGTCACAAAGTAAAGTTTTCTTCCACAATGAACATGAGTTACTAGCTCGATTAAATCCGGCATTGATAAAGATATTTGTCGGCTTAGGATCATAGGATCATAGGAATATAGAATGAAGATTGGTGGATGGAGATCAGCAATGATTTTCTTCAATGGCAGCACAGGCAAGAAGCTGACTGACCTACTACTGTTCTCAGCCCCTTCTTTTTCTCCTTCCTTGCTCCAACACCACGCCATTGTCCTCGATGTCTCGCTCTGCCTGTCCTCTTTCTTTTTACTTCTTAATTCTCCACTCATTCTTTCGTTGCTTTATCCCCTTTCTCATATTTTCCATCACTAGATCTCACTTCAAATCCATGTCACTGCTATTCAGTCCTCCTTCCTCCATTCCACCCACTTCTCCCTTTCTTCATTCCTCTAGTCACTCTCACTACCCCTTTCCTTCTTCATCTTCCTTTGTTTTGGGCTTATATCCAGGACTGGTATTTCCATTATCCTGCTTCCCATTACCACGCCTCTTTCCTCCTTTCTCTCACGTTTCCACCTCTCCTCTCTTTACCTCTCACTTTATTCCCTGTTCTCATATGGAAGGGCTGAAATCTTTCTGTGGTCCCTTTGGAATTTTATTGTTTCACAAAGTTACTGAAACTATCTTGTAAATTGCATTCAGTAAGCAAATAACTAAAGCCGCCTTCAGGCACCAGGGGAACAGTGGATCAGTGCCCACACAGAGATACCATTTAGACAACTGAATTGTGCCTGTAGCATGAGTATTAGTGAAATATTGGTCAGAGTCTTCATGACTGCTGATCATGTGGGATCATCCTGGTGGTTGGTTCATTTGCAAACTCATCTCTTAAAGCAGTAACAAAATATCCCCTTTATTATCACTTATTCACCTCCTACCCCAATAAGAATTACCTACATTAAGAGTGAAAATACTCAAGCATTAGGTTGCTACAAAACGGGGACATGAATTGAAAAATAGACAAGTTTAAGAGTCTTAGAGTTTTATGATAGGTAGGCAGTTTGAGAATCATTTGGATCACATGGAGCGATAATCTTCTAGACATCTGATCTTCACACTGGTTGTTCTAGGCTTGTACATGTGTTGGTCTTTTGTGTGTTGTAAGGATCATTGGTTGATGTCATGATAGTCTTCCATATCTCCATTATCCAAGCATATGATTCTGTGTTCCGTACAGAATTGCAGTTTGCCAAACGGGATTTTGTTCCTCCACAATGTTGCTCATTATGGTTTCACAACATCAAGGATCGCTGCACACTATGGATATCTCTGCAGGTAATCAGGCTCCTTGGGAGGACATGTGACTCTTAACTTTCTGTTCTACATGTAGATTAAGCAGTTCCACATCTGCAAATCATTATGTACCACGTTCATTCTCCCTTGTTTTCAAGAAGTTTGTTCTGTTTTTCTGAGACTTTAGACAGTTGATGGTTAGGCAGTGTTGTCAAAATTTATCTTTCACACACGGTCTTTGCTGATGGTAAGCCCATATCCAAAGGTGAATCTGTTGGGTGTAGCATGGCAATATGAAAACCCTATTTTGTCACATTATTCTTCACGATAAGTGCTCCAATGGTACAAACTATTTGCTCAGCGACAGAATCCGATCTGAGATAATTTGGCGAGGTTGTTACATGGTTTTTTTCCCTATTGGGCACATTCCCTTAAAAGATCTCCCTGTATGTTGTAGCCCCTTATCAGATAGGATCTCTTCAGGTATGCCAAATAGACTGAATATTGCACTCATTATGTTTGCTATGGGGATGCTTGAAGTGCCTTTTAGCTCTCTGACAACTGACAATTTGGAAACGAGTTAGTGACTTGGAGAAAATTGCTATCATGTATGGCAAATAAATCTGTTGCAATTTTGGATCTAGGAATTGAAATAATTTTGAGAATGTAGCTGTTCATTTTATTGCTGCTATTGGGAACTCTGCGTAAGCCTCACACATTCTTGCTATATTCTCATTGTATTTGTTGACCCCTGGCCGATAGAGTTTCTTGTGCCAGATAACTTGTTTGCTTGATGCCCATAAGTCTATGACATAGCCGTGGTAAGTTCTGTGAAAAGCTTCAGGGACAAATACTTTCAGAGTTGTAGGAACTGCAGATGCTGGAGAATCTGAGATAACAAGGTGTAGAGCTGGATGAACACAGCAGGCCAAGCAGCATCAGAGGAGCAGGAAAACTGATGTTTCGGGTCTTGACCCTTCTTCAGAAATTCAGCCTACTGTGTTCATCCAGCTCTACGCCTTGTTATCTCAGGGACAAATACTTGTTTCCCTTTGAAATTTAGTTATGCCTCTTAAAAGGTACTATGCTTGTCTCTGTATGGCCAAAAGCATCTGAATATGTCTGGCACTTCTTGTGGTGTTTCAGGCCATCCAGCTATATGTTTCCATTTAGCCTTCTGTCACACTTCATCGGAGTAGCACAGTAGAAATCAAGCCCTGCTATACCCATTCATCACAAAATAAAAGATTTTGTAAATGTACATGAATTCCTCAATTTACCGTCTTTTTAGATTCAAGTTGAAAGAAAAACACAAGGAAGATTCCTGTATTCATTAAGAATTACTATTTATCACAGATAAACATACTTTAGATGATTATGAACTGTTGACATGTAAGTCAACTAATTAAAATTCTAAGCCCTTTATAAAACCTCTTCTACACACACACATGGACTGACATAGAAGGACCTAAAAAAAAACACACCAGTATTCTGAGATAACAAGGTTTCGAGCTGGATGAACACAGCAGGCCACGCAGCATCAGAGGAGCAGGAAAGCTGACATTTCGGGTCTAGACCCCCTTCTTCAGAAACAGCTGAATTTCTGAAAAAGGGTCTAGACCCGAAACGTAAGCTTTCCTTCTCCTCTGATGCTGCTTGGCCTGCTGTGTTCATTCAGCTCTACATTTTGTTATCTCAGATTCTCCAGCAGCGGCAGTTCCTACCATACCTGTAACACTAGTATTCTGTTAGGGTTGGAGGGAAAAATTGTGAAGGCAGGTCAACAGTTTCAGTCTGCAAGGTTCATTAAGATGATCCTTTTGGTTTGCCAGGACTCGCTACTCATTGGACTCTCTTCTCCACCTACTTTAACTTGCTTGCAGGAAACATTCAGTGACCGATCTCAGCTGAGAAAGTCGGACTTTATAGTTAAAAGCAAGAGTTTATATCATTTAGTGAGGGAAATAAACTGGTTTTATTCAGGCTTGAGCATTTTTTTTAAAGCAAGAGAAAAAGCCTAATCCATCATGCAAGCCAACCTTGTATCCATTGTTTCCATCTGTAAGTCTCGCTGCCTCAGAAAGGCATCCAAATTTATCAAAAAGACTCCTCCCATCCCGGTTATAGTTTTGTCCAACGTCTTCCACCCAGAAGATACAAAAGCTTAAACAAATGTACCAACTGATTCGAAAACAGCTTTATCCCCACTGTTATTAGACTTCTGAATGGCCTTCTCAGATTTCAAATTTAATGTTGACCTCACTCTTTGTATTCCTTGTGATAATGGGAACTGCAGATGCTGGAGAATCCAAGGTAACAAAGTGTGGAGCTGGATGAACACAGCAGGCCAAACAGCATCTCAGGAGCACAAAAGCTGACGCTTCAGGCCTAGACCCTTCATCCTCTCTGAAGAAGGGTCTAGGTCTGAAGCGTCAGCTTTTGTGCTCCTGAGATGCTGCTTAGCCTGCTGTGTTCATCCAGCTCCACACTTTGTTACATTGTATTCCTTGCTCTGTCTTATTACCCTTACGCACCTTGTATGGTATGATCTGCTTATATTGCACGCAAAACAAAACTTTTCACTGTACCCAGGTATATGTGACAATAATAAATCAAATCAAAGTACACCACCTCCACTGTTGGAGTCCAAAAGTCTCTAGCTATATGTTCACACCCCCAAGCTATTCAGCTACCTGGGAGCCAATCATACAATTGTTAGTAGGCAGAAAGTCTTTCTTCCTGAAATTGGCAGCTTTACAAAAGGACAGGATGCTACTCAGGCCATGATGATTGAGTAGGAAATTCTCTCATGAGAAGACTTCAAGGTGAATAAAGTACACATGAACAGATTGTTGTTACAAAAGCCGAAAAGGCATCAGAACCAGAAGAAATGCATCCAAACATTTTGAATGATGTAAAGGCACAGGTTGTGGGGCCATAATCTTTCAATCTTCCCTGCACACAGGAAAAGTACCAGAAGACTGGAGGATTAAAATATTGTAGTCTTGTTTAAGCAATTGCAGACAAGTTAATTTAACTTCAGCACTGTGAAAATTTCTTGAAACAATAATTTGGGACAGAATTATTAATCACATGGAAAAAGTGGGGTTGATTAGGAAAAGTTAGCATGGATTTCTAAAGTGAAACTATACTTGACAAATTTGTAGCTTTTGTAGATTAACAGAAAGGCTCAATGAGGACAATGCTGTTGATGTGGTATACCTCGACTCCCAGAAGGTATTTGATACAGTGCCACAGAACAGATTCGACTGGAAAGTTCTAGGTCATGTATGGACGGTGGCAACGTGGATACAAAACTGGCTGAGGGTTAGGAAACACAGCAACATAGGCATAGAAACATGGAAAATAGGTACAGGAGTATGCCATGCGGCCCCTTGAGCCTGCACCACGATTCAGTATGATCATGGTTGATTATACAATCTCAGTATCCCATTCCCGCTTTGTTTTCATATCCCTTGATCCCTTTGGCTGCAAGGGCTACATCTAGCTCCCTCTTAAGTGTATCTAATGAACTGACCCCAACAGCTTTCTGTAGTAGAGAATTCCACAGGTTCACAACTCCGAGTGAAGAAAATCTTCCTCATCTCAGTCCTGTATGGCTTATCCCTTATCCTTAGACCATGACCTCTAGTTATGGACTTCCCCAACATCAGGAACATTCTTCCCACATCTAGCCTGACCAGACCCATCAGGATTTTATATTTTTCTATAAGATCCCCCCTCATTCTTCTAAACTTCAGTGAGTACAAGCCCAGTCGATCCAGTCTTTTCTCATATGTCAGTCTTGCTATGCTGGGAATCAGTCTGGTGAACCTTCGCTAGACTCCCTCAACAGCAAGAAACAGTGAGTAATGGTCAACGGATCTTTTTTGGGCTGGAGGAAAGTTTGTCATGGAGTTCCTTAAGGGTCAGTGTTCAGACCCATGCTTTTCCTGTTATGTGTTAATATGACAATTACAAAGCTTGCAGGTGACTCTTAACTTGGAAGAATTGTAAACTCTGAGGACATAGTGGAACTCCAAAAAGATACTGACATATTGGACAGATTTCTGGTACTTGTGGTAAAGTGCAGAGAAGTGTGAGGTGGTGCATGTTGGTCAGAAGAACATCGAAAGATAATATAAAATAGGGGGTATAATTCTAAAGTGACAGAAGGGGCAGACAGGCCTAAGTATATATGATCACAGATGGTGGCAGGACAGTTGGAAAGAACAGTTAATAAGTTAGTAACAGTTCACAACAGCTTGCTCAGCTTTATTGATAAGGGCATAGAGTACAAGAGCAGAGTGGTGATGTTGAACTTGTGTAAGCTTGGAGTATGGTACACAGTCATGGGCACCATTATAGGAAAAAGATATGAATACATTGGAGAGAGTGCACAGGCAATTTACAAGAATGGGTGCAGGAATGAAAAGCATCAGTTATGAGGATAGATTGAAGAGGCTGAGAGTGGTAAGGGCGCGGAACGTCCTGCCTGCCAATGTAGTTAACTCAGCCACATTAGGGGCATTTAAACAGCCCTTGGATAAGCATACGGATAATGATGGGATAGTGTAGAGGGAGGGGCTTACATTAGTTCACATGTCAGCGCAACATCGAGGGCTGAAGGGCCTGTTCTGCGCTGTATTGTTCCATGTTCTATGTTTTCCTCAGAGAGAAGCTGAGAGGAAACTTCAACTAAGTTTCCAAAATCATGAACAGGCTGAACATGGATAGAGAGAAGCTGTTCTTGCTTGTCAAAGAAGAAAAGAATGAGAAGGTATAGGTTCAAAGTGATTTGTAAAAGAAGCAACGGTGATGTGAGAATTTTAATGCAGCCAAGTAGTTGGGGTTGGAATGTAACATGTGGAAATTTGGTGAAGACAGATTCAATTGAAGCATTCAAGAGGGTTTTGGATGATTATTTATAGAAACAGAGTACAGAGATGTAAGAGAAAAGGAGATTGGCACTGGAGAATAGAACCAGTGCAGCTACAATAGGATGAATGGTCTCCTTCCTCATTATAACAATTCTGTGATTGGTGCTGACCAAAATTTATCAAATTGCTTTCAAGCATCCCTTCCAAGCAAGTTTCAAAATTGACCAATTTGAAGTTGAGTGGAATTTCTGTATTCTTGCTCAGATTCAGTCTTCTGCTCAGTGTCTCTGACGTAATCATTTTGGTGCCAGCTTTGCAGCACACAATGTCATCCCCATGTACTTCTACTAGAAGTTGCTGTGTCTCGATGGTACACTTTAGTTTGCTCCAAAACATTACCAGCGGTCTGTGATCAGTTTCCACAGTAAATCGCTTACTGACCAAGTACATATGAAATCTTGAGTCATCAAATAGTTAGATAGTGTCTCATGTTTTAAGTCCAATCCAATTGTAATAACATATGATAGATTTTTGGAACAAAATGCAACTTCTTTACCATATTGTAAACTGCACGTCCAAGCTATTTCTGAGATGCATTGACTTAGAGGATTATCTTCTACCTTGGGTTGTCATGATGGATGACACACATTTCCACTGACAATGCTTGTTTGAGTGATTTTAACTTCTGCTAATGGATTTCCTGCCATATAAATGAAAATCTTTTCTTAGAAGTTCTGTTAATCACAAAGTTTTATCAGAAATGTTTGGTGTGTACAGTGCTAGAGGGTTGAAAAATCCAAGCCACCTCTGCAAGTCTTCTTTGTCTTAGGGAGCAGACATGTGACATGTGACATGCACCTGCGAATTTGCTTGGGATGGAATAGATTCCATAACCTTAACAGAAAAAGCTGATGAATTCAGCTGATCGACGTTCACTTGTTCCTTTTTCTGGTGAAAACAGCTGTTTTTTTTAATTCATTTATTGCCCATCGCTAGTTGCCTTGAGAAGATGGTGGTGAGTTGCACAGGATGTTGACAGTGGGGGATTCAATGATGGTAACACTGTTGAATGCCAAGGGGCAATGGTTAGATTATCAGTTATTCTTGATGGTCATAGTTACTTGCCGCTTGTCAGCCAAAGCCTGGATATTGTCCAGAACATGTTGCATTTGAACATGGACTGCTTCAGTATCTGAGGAGCCACGAATGGTGCTGAACAGCATGTGATCATTGGCAAGCATCTCCACTTCTGGCCTTACGATGGAGGGGAGGTCATTAATGAAGCAGATGAAGATTATTGGGCCTAGGACACCACTCTAAGGAACTCCTGCAGAGATGTCCTGGAGCTGAGATGATTGACCTCCAACAACCATGACTATCTTCCTATGTGTCAGGTATGACTCCAACCACCGGGGGGTTTGCCCCTGATACCCATTGATCCCAGTTTTGTTAGGGCTCCTTGATGGTACACTCAGTTAAATGTGGCCTTGATATCAAGGGCTTTCATTCTCACCTCACCTCTGGAATTCAGCTCTTTTGTCTGTGTTTGAACAAAGGCTGCAATGTGGTCAGGAGCTGAGTGGCCCTGGTGGAACTCAAACTGGGTGTCACTGAGCGGGTTATTTCTGAGCAGGTGCTGTTTAATAGCACTGTTGATGACACCTTCCATCACTTTACTGATGATCGAGAGTAGACTGATGGGGTGATGATTGGTTGGGTTGGATTTGTCCTGCTTTTTGTGTACAGGACACACTTGGGCAATTTTCCACATTGCCGGGTCAATACCAGTGTTGTAACTGTGCCGGAACAGCTTGGCTAGGGGAGTGGCACTTCCTGGAGCATAAGTGTTCAATACTATTGCCAGAATGTTGTCTGGGTAGTGCAAAGGCTACAGACCCTATGTCCCCAATCATTTCTTGATATCACAGCACTTCCAATTTTGAGACTAACCCCCAGTTATAAGTGAGGAGGACTTTGCAGGGTGGACAGGGCTGTATCTGCCGTTGTCTTTTCTGGTGGTCCAGCTGATGCCAGGTGATCCATCCAGTTTCATTTTTTTGAGACTTAGTACATCTAGATACATCTGAGTGGCTTGCTGGGCCATTTCAAAGGGCAATTGAGAGTCAACCACTTTGCTGTGGGTCTGAAGTTAACTGCAGGCCAGACTAGGTGAGCATGGTAGATTTCCTTACCTGAAGGTCTTTAATGAACCAGGGGGTTTTTCTGACAATCGGACAATGATTTCATAGCAGTCAGTAGATTCTTAATTCCAGATTATTTTTATTGAATTCAAGTTACATCATCTGCCATGGTGGGATTCAAACCCAGGTCCCCTGAACATTAGCTGAGTTTCTGGAATGATAGTCTAACCATAATACCACTAGGCCATTGCCTACGCATCTTCACAATGAGCTGCTACCAGTGAGTGTAAATTTTGGTCATGCTTTTCTTTAGTTTTACTTAGCACCGCCATAAAAGCAGCATTACATGCAAACCCAGGAACACTTGCTGTAATTCTATCACTATGCTGCTGGGACTGAGAAGTGCATGACAGGGCTGAAAGGTCGCCTCTGGGAAGAATATCTTTCAACTGAAACTCTGGAAGTCAACATTTCTTTGTAATAGAATGGTATATTGATGTGCACAGTGGATAACACCATGAATTACTTCCTAGATTTCAGCTTTGAATGTTTCCTCTAACATAAAGTCTGCCAGAACATATTTGTTGCATGTACTTTATCAACACATCGAGAGTATCCTTGACCTGTTCTGCTGCAATTAGTATCATGGTGATTTTGTGAATGGTCACAGTGCTGATACATTCTGAACTATTTGGGTGTCCACCAATAACTAATTTATTAGTTGTCTTTCTGAGGTTCTCCGCTTTTTGCAAACGATATCAATGTGTAAAGAATTTACAACAGTGAATATATAAGGCTACTCTAAGTGGCCATTCAACAGTGCTGCTCTGTGCTTCATTAGTTTAGAAACAAAATTCCTCTCCTTTTGGTTTAGGCTGCAGTTCAGCTGTTTTGTTTTGTCTGCTGTATGCATAGCACCCAGCATTGTCTCAACTGCCCTGGAGTTTCCAGAGCCCAATTTGGAACGAACCCATTGCTCACTTGGACCACCAACCTAACCATCTCACAAATCAAGTGCTCACTATTAGCCAGTACCATTTGTGCAGTAATTTTTCCCTTTGAACCCAGTGTAATTGTAATTTCTCCACTGTTTCAAATTCTGAGAGAGAGTTATTCCTGTGGTTTTGAAATTTGCATCACTGTCTTCCTTTCTTTAAAACATTATTGCTGATCACCTTGTCGGAGTCTTGTGCTGTTGCTGGGCTACCTGCTGCTGAGATTCCTACTGGTTGCTGGACATTGTAGAGTCATCCTGATCCTTGGCTTATTAATATACTTAGTTCTTAAAGCAGCAACAGCACAGGAACCATTTACATATCATGGCTGACCTCAGCCCTTCAGCTCTATCCAGATTCTGCAAGCTAAAATTTAAGCAAATTAAACACAACACAATCATCATTGTAAAATATCCAACTCAGAACTTGTTCACAGAGTGTCAAATCCACCAATTTTCATTTTTTTCCTCAATTCCAGTAATCGTTGTCTCACCCTTGCTGCTGTTTCACTATATTTTTGACAGTCTTGACTGGGCATCACTAATCTTGTCTTTATGTCTATCTGTGTAGACTTCTAGTCAAAGTCAACAGCCAGTAGGCAGAAGAAAGAGTCGGCTTAATATCCTTTGCATTAACTTAACACCTTGATGTCAATTTTAGTATCAACACCTTAGCTCTGGCTAAAATCTGTAACCTCTTCATTGGTCAGATGTAAAGCCTAAAATTGGGATGATAACACAATGGGAAGAGTTGATCAGGGCTAACACTCTGGCAAATATTGGTTCAAATCCCAGCATGGCAGGTGGTGGAATTTCAATTCAGTTAATAAAATCTCCAATTAAAATCTATGGTCTTTGATAGTGACCGGCATCTAAAATTCTAACTGGTTCGTCTGTGTGGTTTAGAAAGGGCAATCTGCCTCCTGGCTCCATCTGGTCTCCATGTCTCTGCATACCCACAGCAATATGGGTGATTTTTAATTGCCCATTGAAATGGCCCCGCAGTTAAGGATAATCAGAAATAAGCAGCAAATGTTGTCCTGCCTATAATGCCCACATCTAATGAGAGATTAAAAGAATCCCCGTGTTGACAAATTTATTGCTTTTTCTTATAATAATTAGGTTGAAATTAATGTATCAAGCCTAAAGTTATCAAAACTGGCATGAGAAATTATACTTTGGAAAATTATAACTTTGTCGACATACAGATGACTTCAAAATGAAATGTACTTTTGCAATAGCATTAACACTAATAATATAATTTATTGGTAAAGTGACAGATATTATTTCAACCTTTACAAAAATCTATAAACTTCCAAAACATTATTGAAGAAATGTGAACCCACATCTTCCTTGGCAGGTCCATCACTCTGTTCCTACTTTCTTTTTAAACGCAATAGCCAAGCTCTATATTTCTGCTCAGGACTTTGAATATTGGCGTCTTCAGAAGTGAGAAATGTATTTTATACCAGAGTCTTCCTTTATAGCAGGGGATTGTCAGGGGAATCCAAGTCAGACTCCCACAGAGCACCAGTTGTCATTTTCAGGGAAGTATTCACCACCACATGAAAAAACTTTGAAACCAGCTTTTTTTTTAAACTATGCTAAAGAAACAGATGAGGCATAGTCAGTGGGTAAGGAAATAGGAGGTGAGTCAAGTGTGTAACGGAGTTGGGTTCAATGGAGGATGGCAGCTGCACATGTTTTATGGTGGGAAAGGTAGTTGGTTGGCAGGGGGCAGTGAAGTGATAGGTAAATTGGGAGGTGGGTAAGCTGGCAAGTGGGCGGGATGGGCAGTTGGGTCTGATCTCGAGGACTGACTGATTTGGGAGTTAGTCAGGATGGGTAGCAGGGTTGGGTTGGTTCAGGGAATGGGGTAGGGAGTCAGGTGGTGTTGCCCCATTTGGGTTGGGTCTGGGTGCAGCGAGGGTGTCAGTTGGGTTGAGATGGCAATTAGGTTCTACTCAGGTCTAGACAAGTCGGAAGTTGATGGTTGAGTTGTCAGATGGTCAAGAGGAAGGGATATCAGAAGGAAGTGATGAACTCCAGACAGGCCAGAATAGTGGTTGGGAGTTGAGGTGATGGTTGTTGGGAGATTCAGTAGAGTTGGTCAAGGAGTCAAGAAAGTAAACTGGGGTGGTCAATTGTACACTTAATCAAGAATAAGCATGGTTTACAATTTGTCAATCATTTCGGTTCCTATCCAGACAAGTACATCAGAACTGACCAAAGTCTTCAACTGTAAATCAGACCCTTTTTGAAGGGTCCCCAGGAACATATGAATTGCCCATCAGAACTTAAACTTTCCAAGCAATTCTCAAAGACTCTGTGAATCAGAAGTTACAAGGGTACCCGCACACATCTCTAGTCAAACATCCAGTCCTCAGTTATCCAAAGACAAGATGATCTGGCCCACTGTTGTGTGCAGCATAATGCATTCTCCAAGTATGACTAAACACAAAGCAACATCAGAACTTGTGACCATCGTATGCATTGCTACTGCAAAAGAAATGACATGCTTCTGACAGTAAGCTTCTCTGAGCTCTACAGCTTTGTTTGTCGTAATCCAGGTATGTCATAGTTAGTGGACAAATTACTAGCAGGTCTCAGCTGGTTGCTTAACACTAAAAATCTATGTACAAGACAAGAACAAGTTCTACTTATGGAATTACTTTCAAAGGGAAATTTATCAGTTATCATTATTTTTCATCCCCTTAAAGGAGTAATGGTTCTAAGCTTGTAAACTTACATTGTATGTACCTACGACAGAGATGCTGAAAACTGGTCCTTTAATCCCAAAAGGTGGCATGCACATCTATGACACTTCAAAGAGAAAATTACAAAGAATAATTGGTTCTCTTCAGAAATATAAAATGGTACAGCCAAGATGAGTACAGATGCTTAGTTGGTCTTTGTGCTAACCCATCTTTTATACACTCAAAATTTATTACATTTTGTGACCTTAAAAGAATACACAAAGCACAACAGCTAAACAATTGTACATTAAAGCAAAATTGCAACATCGGTGGAAAATGAATATTTTGAATCAAGGATGCATAAGAGAACCTGGCTAATTTTCTTTTCTAATAAAGAATAAATCCATCAGTTTCTCCTACTTTTGCTTTCTGTTTCCCACAGGGACAGCTATCAATGGGAAGCATGTCAGCACAGCAGCAGCATTACGGCGGACTTCTGATAAAACTATATAAGCAGCCCAGGAGCATCAGAGCATTCAAGTGCATTTTCCACTGGTGTAGACACACGAAATGGAGGGGTCCTTGTTTATGGGTCAAAAAGGAGATAGTGGATGAACAGCATGATATAAGTGAAGAGAAGGAGGTGGTGAGCATGGCAACTGTTGGCAATTCCCCACAGATGATGGAGGATAGACAGAGACATGCTTAGTGGAACACAGATGCAGGACCTCAAAACTTAAGCAATGTGGTGCCACTTTGACCAACAATGTGAGATATCTGCCCAAATGTCAGATTTTCTTGAGATACCGTAGAGTCAATGGCTGAGAATAGAGAAATTTATTCAACTTGTGTGCACCTCCATTGATACACTCAATGACAACCAAAAATGGTAAGACTCCGAGTGGATACCAGAACAACATCCCGTCATGCACAGAACGCATGCATTGTTCCAGCCCTTTGATAAGCCTAATGGTGCACTGATGGCATATATGTGAACTGCAGAGGCTGGAGTCAAAGATAACAAAACAATAGCCAGAGAGCTGGAAGAACACAACAGACCTGGCAGCAGAGGAGCAGGAAAGTTGACGTTTTGGGTCAGGACTCTTCTTCAGAAATAAGAATTATTCAAATCTTTAAGCTGTCTTCAGGGTGGCATGAATAGGAGGGCAGATTTGATACAGGTGTGTTTCTACTGAGTTTTATTCATTCAGCTGGGCTGTATGACCCAGGAACAGAAACTAAAGTTGCTAGAAAAGGTCAGCAGGTCTGGCAGCATCCATGAAGGCAAAAAACAGAATTAACATTTCGGATCTGGTGGCTCTTCCTCAGAAACCATGATCCAGGGGTCATTTTGCTCTGCCTAGGAAAACTCCCTGACATTACAACTTTGAATAGATCCACTTTTGTTGCCAATGCCTAGTCCATTACTCTCCAGCGGCTTGTGTCCCTATTCAAATGTCACTGCTTCCCTTCTGTATTTCTCATTTTCTTGACTTTAAGGAATGTGATCCCTATGTCTGGGAGCATGGCTCCGTATGCCAATGTTACAAATAAGTTACAGGATGCACATTCAAAACTAAAATTAACCTAAGTGAATTCAATCATGCTTTCACTGTAGAGATGGTCTCCAGTCTCAGTCACTTCCATGTGCTCGTCTTGTAGCCTTGGATGAGTTGGAGACATTGACTTCTGGGTGTTTGTTTGGATGTGAGACATGCAGGAGGATCATTCGCCTCAAAGAGGTGCCAGTGAGAGGCCTCCCAAAAGATGCTGCACCAGGATTCATGCAGGCGTAGGCTGTGTTACAGGACCACGTCGCACAGAGGTGTTTTAGTCAGGTGATCAAGAAGGTCAGTATTAAAGTGGCTACACTGAGAGAGGTGGTACCTCATCCTCATCAATGACTGCCTTAGCTTTGGCACTCTGAATAGCTGGAGGGAATCACCAGGTGGGGTCCAACTGGCATTCACTCCACGTAGAGGTAACCCAGCATGGAGCTGGAAGAATAGAGCAGGCCAGGCAGCATCAGAGAAGCAGGAAAGTTGATGTTTCAGGTTAAGACCCTTCTTCAGAAATGGTGGGCATCCTTAGAAGAGATTTCGCAGTGGCGTAAAAATTGTTAGAGATAGTAGGAACTGCCGATGCTGGAGAATCTGAGATAACACGGCATGAAGCTGGATGAACACATCAGGCCAAGCAGCATCAGTGCAGCAGGAAAGTTGACTTTTCGGGTCGAAACACTTCTTCAGATTCTTTCAGATTCTCTAGCATCTGCAGTTCCCATTATATCTCATATTTAATTGCATTTACAAAATAATGTAATAAGATTTGTTTATTTGAAATCGCATTGGGGTTATAAAAGCAAGTAGGATTGAAACACAGCTACAGAATGAACATAATGAAAATTATAATTTTAATCATATCTCAACACACTGTATTGGCAATGATAATGTTGGCAATTTTACCGTATACTATTATGATGCAAGTGAAAGCTACAATATCTTACCAATGTCACAAAACAGCATTCGTTAATGAGCCTGGAGAAAATGTTTGTGATACAGCCAATTACAAAAACAAAGCTTTAAACATATTTTTATGATGTTCATATATATGCACACAGTGAAATAACTGACACATCTAAAGCCATCACACTGCATGTGACAAAACCTACTGAGTTCCCTTTGGCACACTCATTTCTTGCAATGTGCAAAGCCACTTGAAAACATGCTTACAGACTACTTGTCAGTTGTAAAAGAGCAGTAATGAGATCTGGAGGTTTATGACAATGGTCCTCAACGGCTTCAAATAATACTGTGTAAATCATGCAATCTCATTCAAATTTATATTACAATTCACCACACACATGTTACTCAAGAAGACAGGAATGACTTCTGTATACACAGGCAGCATATCTAAGACAAAAGTCGGCTGCAAAATGTTGGCATCAGAACAAAATTATCTGAAAAACTTAACAAGTGAATAACTGAAATAGGACAAAAATCTAATACTACCTAGATTTTGATTGGATTTTACCACAAAAGAAATATAACTATAGTGTGTTGGTTCTCTTTATGCTATGTTCAGGCAAAGTGCTGAAAACAATTCTGCTGATTTGAATGTACTCGTAATATGTAAAACCTGTAATAAGCTCTTACTTTACTATTACAATGGTCTTGAATTGCACTACTGTAACCCTCATAACCTCCATCAATCACTATTACTGTGGGAGTGTTGCCAAAAATACAAAGCACTAACCTGGCCCATTTACATTGCCCTGTAATATATTACCTATAATTTCTATCAGTACCCACACATGGATGGATTAACAATTTTTTACTTCAGGCACTAGGTTTTTGCAGAGTCAGAAATTCATGTAAGAGGTTTTGTACCCACCTATATTTCTTATTCCTTATGGCACACAGATTCCTAAAATGCCCATCTGGTGTATGAAGATCCCCAATCAGAGTATAAATGTGGAAATACAGCTATTCAAAGATCAATTATATGCACAGCGTAGCAATTTATAAGTTCACAGATCCTGCAAACCCAGAAATCTACCCAGTGTAGTACTCCACAGTTGTACTCAATAACATGAAGTTCAATCCCATGTTAAACATTACTGTTCTCCTTTCTATTATTCAGGAATCATCCTGGAAGCAAAACAAAGCACGTCATGCATGGTATCAACATCAAAAAAACACACTGAAACCCCATTCCTGCTTCCTCAGCCATTACTTTGATAACAGATTTAAAAGGGCAGCAGATGGCTGTGGTCAGCACTGCCACCTCACAGCTCCAACAACCTGGGTTCAATTCAACCCTCAGGTGACTGTCTATGTGCAGTTTGCATATTCTCCCCATGTCAGCATGAGCTTCCTCTGGTTGCTCTGGATTCCTCCTACACTCCGAAGATGTGCAGGTTAGGTGGATTGACCATGCTAAATTGCCCATAACATCCAGGGACGAGCAGGCTAGGTGGATCAGCCATGGGAAATACTGGGTTACAGGGTGAGGAGAGGTGGGTCGGTGTGGACCTAATGGGCTGAATGACCTGCTTCGACACTGCAAGGATCCTATGACTCGATGCAACACTTTAACTCCTGCCCCTATTTCAAAGTCAAGGTCCAACTGCTTTTCTCTCAACTAACATTCCACAAATCCTCCCTAAATCTTTCCCCTGTTCATGCCTGCCTCACCTCTTGCACTTGTCTGCTTGATCCACCCTCTATTTAATTTCTTGACTACTCGTCCTGGTCTTCCTGCTTGCCAAAAGCAAAAGTGTTTTCTTCGTTCAAGTTCTGTCATTTTACCTTTCAAGTATGGCCACAATTCATCCTCTCAAATATACCTACATTTTAACTTGCCTTTCTTCTGCTCATCTTGCTTTGAGATTTTTAACTGTGATTTTACCACCTAGTTCCATGCTTATTACTCTCAAAGCCCTGTTCAAAAAGATTTAGCCCATTTGCATCCCATTTACTCAATTCACCAGTTTAAAAAAAACAAATCTACACTCCATAGCATTAAACTCAGCAAACCATAACACCACACACCTCAATAAATGTCTGCTCTTCCTGGTATTTTTATAGTAATAGACAGATCCAAGAAAATCTTTTTGACATCAAAGCGTCTACAGTCTTGCCTTCTTTGCTATGCTTTTGAAACTTATCTTTATAGCTTCCTGTGTATAAATGGCAAAATCTTTCTAGCCCAAAATGGACAGTAAACCTCAATTGATCCCACAATTTTTGCTTATTATTTTGCACAATGAAATCCCCATTTGATTTTGCGTATCTTCCCTAATTTTCAAAGGTATCCATAAATGCATCATATCAAATTTATATTCTTTGTCCTCATCTATAAACCTTTTCATGGGATTTTGTATCTAAGATTCTACAGTCTTACAATCTTTCCCATGTTTTCTAAGCTTATCTTTATAGCTTCTTGTGTATTGATGGCAAAATCTTCAACCATCCTGATATTACTTTCTGGACATGCTTCCCCTGCAACCTTCTCTATCTATCTCTCTTTTTAATAGCCTGTCCACATTTGGCTTTCAGTTATCTGTTTCCTAACCCTCTTAGCCCACCACACCCCCTCCCAAATTAGATCAAGGCATCAACTCATTTTTTTCTCTCTATATGTTTTAGTGATTATCTTCATTAAAAACACTCCATGAATATGAGTTGTTGTTGAAAGTAAACCTTCATATTATTTTCCCTCCGGAAAAGAAAGTGTCTTAGATAAAGTTGGAATTTTGATTGGTTTGATATCTGATACCACAGGTGTGCAAATTATGGGGAAATTTTACTGGTCTTGAAAATGACTTTCCTGGAATGTTTTAAGTTTCAATAGTTTTTCAACAACACACAGCAGTGGCAGGGATTACCAACAACAAATCCTGAAATGTTCTGTGAATCATCGCTTTTACTGATGAATGAATGATTTTACGGTCACGTGTATTTTACAGTGAGAAAAACAGTAAAATATAGTGAAAAGTTTTTTCATTGTCACCATGATCCAGCGCCATTTTGAATCATTTTAAGAATAAGAAAGAAAAGATGTAGCTTAAAAACAGTCCATCTGCCCTGAGCCAGCTCATCATCAATGATGCCTGTGTTGCAATCCCTCCTCCACCACCTCACCATTGTCTACACTGGGCCCAACTAATGTTGAAATCATCATCATTCAGGCACCATCTTTCACTGCGGGGTCAATTCTCCTTTGGCCACTGCCTCAGCGCCACCTGTACCAGACCCACTAATTTCAGAGTTGCATCTCTCGCCACTGGGCCCACCTCAATGTCACCGTGATGCCTGTCCATCGTTGCCAGCATCAGATCCAAAAAACAACAAAGTTTCTGATCTTCAGGCGCCATCTTTCACTGTTGGGCCTACCTCACCGATGTCACTTCCACCACAGCTGCCGATTTTGATGCCAAGTCCCATGATTACCCCAGAAAAGTGAGTAGGGACTCACTCGAGTCTGCACTGGGCCCACTGCTGCGGCTGATGCCATCCGAGGTCAGACAAGAGGTAAGTAAAGGAGAAGAAAACGAAACAAGAAAGAAGTAATAAAGTAAAGCGGGTGGAGCAGATGAGCCTGGGCTCATGAGCCCTACTCCATCACAATCTTGGTGACACACTTGAATCATGCAAAAATGCTCAAAGCTGTAGTCACTGACAGCTTTAGAATCGTTCATTAAATCAAGCCCTAGATTCCTGAGAAGGACAAAAGTTTATCACAGGAACTCATTAAAATGTGCCTAAATGGACATAAGAAATGTTTTTGTGCAGGTACCTTGTGCTCTCCTTGCAAGTTCTGAAAGTTTATGTACAGAACATATTTCCACTATCAAGAAACTAAAAGATTCAATAGTTGAATAAATTAAGTTTTATAATAAAATAATCAAAGAAAGCAAACACTAAATACTATTTTAGTTAATTCCCTCTCTTCTAAAACTCAGAATCAATACGAATTAAACATGAACTAATATGCAAATTGCAATTAATGATAGAATATAAATTACATATTAAATGGCAAGTACAATTAAAACAGCTTCCAAGAATTGGTCCAGCAGGTCAAACAGTGCTTACATCAGGGACAAAATCCAAGTTGCTGGAAAAGCTCAGCAGGTCTGGCAGCATCCGTCAAAGAGAAAACAGAGTTAACATTTCGGGTCCAGTGACCCTTCCTCAGAACTGGAAGGGGAAACCGAGAAAGCAAACGAACATTCCGAGTTGCTAAGGAAACTAAGACTGAAACTGAGATTGAAAACCAAAATCCCTGGTTGAAACTACAAAAGAGGAGACAGCCATTGAAGCTCAGTGGGTGATGAGTCCAATGGTGCAGTAAAGGCAGAATGTTTTCATTATCAATGTTAGTCAGAAAGCTCTTCAAAACGCTACCATAAAAATTTGACCACTTCCTTGAATAGTCTGATTCCCAGTTGATAGCAGGCTGGAACCAACCCATGTTCCACAGATATGGCCTTCACAAAAAAAAAGGCACTCTTCTGCAGAACCTTCTCAAGTTGGTATGGTTGGAATCAATCCAATGATATCTGTAAGTAAAAGAAACAGCTTCAACCAGCCCAGTTCATTCCCCTCCCCCCACTGCATCACAAATCCAGCCCAGCCTGTCTCCGCCTCCCTAACCTGTTCTTCCCCTCACCCATCCCTTCCTCCCACCTCAAGTCACACCTCCATTTCCTACCTACTAACCTCATCCCGCCTCTTTGACCTGTCCGTCTTCCCTGGGCTGACCTATCCTCTCCCTACCTCCCCACCAATACTCTCCTCTCCACTTATCTTCTTTTCTCTCCATCTTCGGTCCGCCTCCCCCTCTCTCCCTGTTTATTCCAGAACCCTCTCCCCATCCTCCTCGCTGATGAAGGGTCTAGGCCCGAAACGTCAGCTTTTGTGCTCCTGAGATGCTGCTTGGCCTGCTGTGTTCATCCAGCTTCACACTTTGTTATCATGGATTCTTCAGCATCTGCAGTTCCCATTATCACTCAGCAATGATATTTTTGTTTATTCTCGGTTTCTGGATCTAGCCTCTCTATCTTCTTCATTCTGCCTTTACTGCACCATTGGACTAATCACATACTGAGCTTCAATGGCTGTCTCCTCTTTTGTAGTTTCAACCAGGGATTTTGGTTTTCAATCTCAATTTCAGACTTAGTTTCCTTAGCAACTCGGAAGGTCTGTCTGCTTTCTCGGTTTCCCTTTCCGATTAGCATATGTCTCAAAAACTACAAGCTTTCAATAATGGATTCCATCACAAACTCACAAAAATAGCCATTTACTCCTGACAAATTAATGGGCTTGGTGAATTTCCATGTATTACATCCTTCAGAGAGGGTGTTAAAATTAAGTCTCTCTTTTTAGGTGCAAGGACACTATCAAGCATCTCTTAGGTAGTAAAAATATTAAACTGGTAATGATGAACCAAGTAAATGGCTCTGTAGAGAACATTACAGTCATTCATCTGCAGTTAAAATCAAATTACTCAACAGTAGTGGACTAAATACTGATTTAAAATGCTTATTCTAAGATAAATCTATTTTCAGCTGCAGGACTAAAAGAAGAACGTGTTAATATTCGCAACAAGCACATTGATGTACTTTACACCAAGAAAAACAAAGCATTCTAAATCATTACCTCACTGTGGTTGTTCATGGACAAATTGTGTGTTGTGGTTATGCAAATAAATTGAGTTTGAGCTTAAACTTTAACTTTGTTCTGCCAAACTAGTACACTTTGCACCAGATCATCAACTATACTCAAAGCAGGTACTCCACTCTTGGTTGTCAAGAGTTTGTTTTCTTTATTTCTTCACAGGATGTGGGCATCACTGGCAAGGTTAATCTTTGTTGCCGATCTCCAATTGCTTTTGATTGCCCCAATTGCGCATGAACTGCTTCAGCCTACGTGACATTGGTACTCCATAGCACTTTCAGAAAAGAACTGCAGGTATATGACACAGCAACAAGAAAGGAAGAGAGTCAGAAGGGCATGCAACTTGATGTAGATCTAAGAGGCATTTGTGCTCCCTGTTGCCCTTGACTTTCTTTGACGCAGAGGTTACAGGTTTCAGAGGTGGTATGAAGAAAGGTTACCCTGGAAGACATATTCTGATAGAGTCTTGCAAGGCAGCAAAGATTCACTGTGTTGTCTCTGACTCCAGTATCTGTAGTTCTTGCTATCTCTGAAAATCCTTTTGGCTCCTTGCACATTTATTGTGCCAGAATCTGGTGCCGAGGTCAATCCTGGTGAGGGGCTGTGCTCTTTCAGTTCTGTTTTTATTATGAATTATTGTTGCAGGTTTGACACAATTGAGTGGCTTGTTAAGGCACTTTAGCTGGCAGTTCATCAACAATAAAGTAAGGGCAGCAGATGTCTTTTACAAAGGTTGTTAGTGAACCAGACGGCAATTTTGTGACCACCATTCTAGCTTCTTATTCCAGACTGTTGCATTAGAAGTTGTGCAAAACACTTATTTTACTCAGTTGTTGGAATTCATTTCTGCCCCTGTACCAACCCATTATTACTGCAAACCTTGTCCATATTTTGTTTACATCCAAATTTAATTATTTCAATGTACTCATGGTGAGCTTCCCAGCTTACAATCCTCAAAACTTAAGCTAATCTAAAACTTGGCACGTGTGCCAAAGACCTAAGGACACAAGCTTAAGGTGAGGAGTTTATGGTGGTTTAGAGGAGATCTAAGAAATTTCTTTTTCACCCAGAGGGTGATAGAAATATGGAACATGCTGCCTGAGAGGATGGTGGAGACAGGTACTCTCACAACATTTAACAAGCTTCTGGATGACCTCTTAAATTGATCAGGCATAGAAGGCTGTGGGCCAAGTGCAAGTAAATGGGATTAGTGTAGTTTGACGTTTATTGGTCAGCATAGACATGGTGGGCCAAAAGGCCTGTTACTATGCTGTATGACTCTATGAATCTCAACTAACAACAAGTCCTGTTTATCCATCAAATCTCCGATTTATTTTGGCTCCCAGTCTCCAAATGCCTCAATATTAAAACTCCTTGTGCTACAACCTGTCTGTGCCTCACACCCCCAGCATCTCTAACCCACTTCAACACCACAACACTGAAGGATCTCCACATTTCAACAATTTTCATCTATTGTGGACCTCCCAGAAAATACACACTACCATTGCTTAACTTGCCTGGACCCCAAAGTTATAAAATTCTCTTTGAAACAGCTTTGTCTCCTCCTATAATTCACTTCATAAAACCTAAGTGTAATTCACTTTTCTGCTTACAGTCCTCGGTAGTAAATTAAAAATAAACTGAAATTAAAGATATCACATAATGGATGTTGTTGTTTGTCCTCCTCTTCTTTATCTTCCACCTTTTCCTAATCCAGTAATTCCACAGCCCACTGGTAGCGAATTCAAGGCATTCACTTATGAAGATGAAATTTGTCTTCATCTCAGTCCTAAATGGCTTGCTCCTTTTCTGAGCCACATAATAAAACATTAAGAAAATGCACAGGCCCAACAAGGAACAAAATTTTACGCAAAAGCACTTGGGTGATGTTAATGCGGATGCTTGAATGCTTAAATGAAGGAGCTAAGTTTAGAGGACAGACATAGAGACTGAGGAAGGAAATGCCAGACATTAGAGCCTTGGCATGGCCACCAATGGTGCGAGGTTTAATTAAAATCTGGAATGTTCAAGGAATCACAGCTGGAGAAGAATACAAAATTATATGAAGATGGTGGGAAGGGGGGGGGGGTGTGGTAGGAATCACCAGCTGGCAGTGGTGATGCAGTGGACGGACTGTAGGACAAAAATGAGAATTCTATAATCACGGTATTGTTTAACTAGATCATGCATATCAGTGAGCACAAGAGGGATAGGTGAGGGGGACTTTTATAACATGGGAAGAATTTTGAACAACCCTCAGTGTGCAGACTATAGAACATGAAAGGCCAGCTTGATTAGTCTGGATTAGTCAAGTCCAGTAGTAACCCAGGCACCAATGAGCATTTCAGACAGAACAGCTGAGCTAGTATACAGACAGGTGATATTACGGAGGTAAAAATGAATGATCTTAGTGACAGTGCAGATATGAAGTTGGAAGGGCACTTTGGTTAAATAAGTCCAAACTTGCGTACACCACAGCACACATTGCCCCCAGACAGTGCGATAAACGGACTGACTAAAGAACTGAGATTGCCATAGATTAGTTCTACCAATATTTAATTGAAAAAAATTCCCTGCTGATCCAGATTTGACATAGAGCTGAGTGTCACCAGCACAATGTCTAAAACAAAGGTATGCTTTTAGATGAGAAGCATAGAACATAGAAAAGTACAGCACAGTACAGGCCCTTCGGCCCATGTTGTTGTGCCGTGGATTAATCCTAATCCAAAAACAAAATAACCTAACCTACATTCCCCTCAATTCACTGCTGTCCATGTGCATGTCTAGCAGTCACTTAAATGTCACTAATGACTCTGCTTCCACGACTACCACTGGCAAAGTATTCCATGCGCTCACAACTCTCTGGGTGAAGAACCTCCCCCTGATATCTCCTCTATACCTTCCTCCTAACACCTTAAAACTATGACCCCTCGTGGCAGTCAATCCTGCCCTGGGGAAAAGTCTCTGGCTATCGACTCTATCCATGCCTCTCTTGTACACCTCGATCAGGTCACCTCTCTTCCTCCTTCTCTCCAGGGAGAAAACAGAACATCATTCTTAAGATAATAAGACCAGAAACCACAATACTCTAGGTGTGGTCCTATGTGCTGGAAATTTTGGCAAACATTAAGATTGATAAGTCCCCAGGGCCAGGCCAGATTTATCCTAGGTTGCTCCAGGAAGTGAGAAAGGAGGTTGCTAAGCCGCTGGCGAAGATCTTTGCTTCGTCACTCTCAACGGGAGTCGTATCAGAAGATTGGAGGGAGGCAAATGTTGCTCCTCTTTTCAAGAAAGGGAATAGGGAAATCCATGGAAATTACAGTCCAGTCAGTCTTACGTCTATGGTCAGCAAGGTTTTGGAAAGAATTCTGAGGGATAAGATTTATGACTATTTTGAAAAGCATAGCATGATTAAAGGGAGTCAGCATGGCTTTGAGAGGGGCAGGTCATGCCTTACAAATCTTACTGAGTTCTTTGAAGAGGTCATGAGACAGGTTGACGAGGGTCGAGCAGTGGATGTGGTGTACATGGACTTCAGCAAAGCATTTGATAAGGTTCCCCACGGCAGGCTCATTCATAAAGTCAGGAGGTATGGGATACAGGGTGATTTGGCTGTCTGAGCTCGGCAGAAAGTATTCCTGTACCTGCTGATATCTGGTTTAAATTAGTGGTATGCTGAGACAAGGGCCTAACCTGGCAATGTTTTGGAGAATGCAATAGATGGCTTAGCAATGCCATGGATGTGTGGTTGGAAGCTTAGCTCAGGTTCAAATATGACAGCAGGTTTGTGAACAGGCTGGTTCAGACACAGATAGTCACTGAAAAAAGGATGGAGTCTGTAAGTGATCCATAAGACAGCAGCTGCAGTTTTCCCAGTATTTAACTCGAGGATATTTTTGCCTATCTGGCAGTGGATTTCAGACACACTGGCTGATAACTTAACAGCAGAGGAGTTAAGATCAGTCATCATAAAGAACAACTTGGTATCATCAGCATACATGAGTTAATTAATGTTAGAATATTGTTGATCAACAGCATATAGATGAGAAGTCAGAGAAAACAGCGAACACCAGAAATAAAAGTGGGGAAGCAGAAAAAGAAGTCATTGAAATCCTGCTACGATTACATGGATAAGAATAGCAGTCAGCATGTGCAGTCACATAGGATACCCACTTATAACTTTGATAAAACAAATCTTTTGGAACTATTGCAACTTCCACAGCTGTTATTATTACAGATTGTCTAGTTATGCCCTATTCACTGTATTAACCACACTTCCTTACATTTAACTGGCTTAGTGAAATTGAAAAGCTGTTGTTATCCCTTATAAACCTGCAGAATATTTTACATGCCCCTTAATGGCAGAATCACAGATTTTTGAAACCAGGAGGAAAATAAACAACACTTCTGTAACATCAAGCAGGAGAAATAATTACAGTTGGCAGTTCTTGTTTGCAGCAATGGACTCCAGGCTGGAGGTTTCTCTACAGTTCAGAGAGCACATCCCACAAAATCCAAGAGTTGTGGAGTCGCCTGCAGGGTCATTTGATCCTGAAAGAAGAGTGCAGTAATGTCCAGACTCTGTTCTGAGATAGAAATGACAGTATATTGGAAAGATACTTTTAAAAAGGCAATTGATTTTTGTGCAACTTCAGATTTACAGCTGTAATTTTATTTGACACCATATAAGTACTGAATGGTTTTATAAAATGGTGATTAATTTATTTTATTTGGACATTATACTTTGATCTGCACATAGTCTCCAAGGAACTTATGATTGATCTGAAAGCACAATACTCCAACAGTAGACACCAAAGTCTCAGATGTGATTTACAGGGCAGTTTTGAAGATAAATGACTGTGATCAACTCAGGTCCAGGAACTTACTTTCCTCCTACAAGAAGGTATTTCTAATATCTGCCCAATATTCCATATAATGGGCTGTGTCAAGTCATCTGGAAAAAGTATCACTGTGAATGATCATGACACTTCTAAAAGAAAGTTTTCACAAAAGAAAGAGACATAGAGAGGAGAAAAATCTTATATTGCCATCCCATACCCTCGACAAGAAAACAGTCTGACACATCTTGGTTCTTAATGGTTATACAGAGGACATAATATTAAATTCTGGGCCTTTTTAGAAGTAAATTCGCAGTGAAGAAAATCTAGCCTTGTATTACTGTTCAATCAAAACAATAGTTGAATTATTTTAGGTCAAAGCTTTAAGCAATGTAATGTATATTTCTTCCTGCAGTCTTACCTATGACTGCAGACTGAAACTTCAAATTCACATTCCAGCATACCTTTGACAATTTATCAACCCATTGCATCACAAGAATATATTTACCTCTTCTACAAAAATCACCAAGGACTTTAATACCACCACCTTTCTTCAGGGAGAGTGCTCCAAAATCTCTCATCCTCCACAGAGAAAAAACAATTCAGCTCATCTCTGGACATCCACTGACTTTTAAATAATAACTCCTAGTTCTAGATTCTCCCATAAGAAGCAGCATCCTTTGCACAGCTACACTATCATGCTAAATCAGGATCTTGCATGCTTCAATCAGGTCACCACTTACACGTCCAAACTCAAGGAGATGCATGCCCAGCCTGTCCAGACTTTCCTCATGAACAAGTCCATCTCTTCCCCTCTCATTCCAGGTATTAGTTCAGACAACGTTCACGAGACTATGTCCAACATATTCTTGCTTAAATAAAAATGACTAATAATGTGCATGTACTCCAGAAGCAGTCTCAGTGCCCTGTATAATTAAAGCATAACATCCCTAACTTTTGTATTTAAATCCACTTCTGATAAATTCTAACATTCCATTACCTTTTGCAGTTAATTGCTTTATCTGCATCCTAGCTTTTTATGATTCGTGCAAGAAAACATCCAGATCTCTCCGCATTCAGAGATGTTAAGAAATCTCTAACTATTTAGATTATATGCTGCAATTTTCATTCACCTTTGTCTCACAGCCAATTTCAGATTTTCCTACATTATACATCATTTGCTACATGTTTGCACACTCATTTAACATTTATTACCAATACACCAAGGCATACAAGTAGGTTATCATGAGTGTATTCCAAGGTTAAATCATTTCTAGGAAGCTGTCATAGCTGGGGCCCCACTGTCCATGTGATTAGGCTGAATGGTCCATCACTAAAATTTGAAAAGCACTGACGGTTGCTTTAATATCTTTTTGGGACAGGAGATGTGAATTCCACATCTTTCCAACAGGTCTTTGTCTTCAGTGGATTTGAAAGCATACCATCTCCATTCCAATGATTTGGAATATCCTATATCTAATGTACAGCAAAGCAAATTGCAGCTATTTTTTGGCTGAGATCTCAAGACGCCATTTGTTTCTTTGTTTTTAGAAGTCCCGGTTTTTAAAGTTTCAATTCCATGCCATCAGCAGTGGATTTAAAATCATTAATTGACATGAAACATATTTAGAATGCAAGAGCTGCTGATCACATCTGCATACTATTCCCAAGTCAGCCTATTTCCACCTCAATAAAAGTCTATCTCAGCCTTCAAAATACTTAGCAACCCAATATTGACAGTCTGAGCAGCAAAGAATTATACAGATTCACAACTTTTCAAGAGAAACTTTGACACTTACTGGCAACAGGTGAGCACAGTCTTGATATAATAACTGAATATTGACTTGGGGGGGAAGAAAATTTTAGGTGTAGATCTTGAAAGGTTAGACTGGTTTAGGATTTCAGCTACAGAATTTCAGTGGAGTAGTTAACTTAATAATTCTTTTACCAGACTGAAATGACATTTAGCTATGTATATTAAGCTCATGGCCCGATGTGAAATTTCGTAGCATTCTTAAAGCATGCCCCTCAAAGTTTGAACTATATGGGGACACCCAAAGATGGGAGGAAGGGGCCAACTGGTGGCAGCAAAGAAAGCACAAAATTTTCGTAAAGCCGATCTTCATAGTCTCTTGAATAAAATGTAAAAGAAAGATTTTCAAGAGTCCACAGAAGGAAACCCCAGATGTGCACCTGGAGGAGGCAGCCTACTTTTCTCAAAGTGATCTAATTAAAAATCTCACCATACAAAGGGCAGTTCTTAAGAGTGTTGTCTCTTAGAATATCAATCAACTGCACGATCTCCAGATAAAAAGACTTTGGCCAATTCTAACTGACCCAGGAAGGCGCAAGTGTGAAAAGTCATTTCAGCTGCAGACCAACTCTGGAAAATCTGTGAATAATTCAGTTTCCTGATTTTAACTGCTACGGTTCAATTTATTTCTAACACAAATCTGCAGAGTTTTTGTATTCCTTTCCCAGACTTGGAGGTTTGTACGATATTTTCAAAAAGGATAATTGTATGAATTCACACAGTTTACACTCTTTGTTCAATAACCTTCATATCTTTGCTCAAGAAAGTTTTGTTTACAATGAACTAGTTCCTTACTTATTACATAAAGAAACAGGCAGACTCATTTCTGATCGTGGGCTATAAACAACACTCTATATAATTGGCAATATCATCTTGCTTTTTTAAATACAAACATTATTGTGACCAGTGGAAGACTGAACAAGGAAAGCAATCAGTTCAGCCCTCCTAACTCAGTTGTAATGTCAGCAATTAATGAGAATGACATAGCTAAGTAAATTTGCAGTGAAACCGGAGGGACGTATATGAACTAGCAAATACTTGGGGTTGGTTAGCTCAGTTGGAAAGATAGTTTGCAAAGCAGGGTGATGCCAACAATATGCGTTCAATTCCTACACCAGCTGAGGCTATCGTGATGGTCCCACCTTCTCAATCTCACCCCTTGCTGGAGGTATGGTAACCCACAGGTTAAATTACCACTAGTTATCTCTCTCTAATGAGACAGCTGATCAATGAGATCATGATGACTTCACAGAACACTGCTAGTGGGGAATATTAATTAATCCTAATACAAGCGTGGGATAATAATATTGCAAATTTCACTGAAGAGATTCTGTTGTGTGTTGAAGACATTTTGTTGACATTACACTTCAATCCCAACAAACAAAAACATTGCACCCAATTCAGGGCACTTCAACAGAAAGGATGCAGAGGTTTCAAAGATGGTGCAGGAAAGATTTGCAAGAATGATTCTGGCGATGCGGGAAAAGAATGTTCAGAGGAGATTTGGTAGAGGCATTCACAATGATAACAGCTCTACTGCAGGACAAACAGAAATAATTCCCTTTGGCAGAAATGTTTTTTTTATTCTGAATAGAGTGAATGCTGAAGTTCTTGAAAGTACTGCCTGAGAATGTGGTGGAGTTAGATTCAAGTGCAGCTTTCAAAAGGGAATTGCATAACTTCTTGAAAAGAGAAAATTTTCAGACCTTGGCAAAAGATCAAAACAAGCTAAATTGCTAACTCAGAGGGCTAGCACAGACACAACAGGCTGAATAGATTCCTTCTGTTCTATGGCACCATGTGAGAATTAAATCATTGTTCACACAATAATTTGGTTGAAGGATTCACCCTGGATATTACAATATGGGTCACAATCTCCCAGAGCATAATTACTGGCAAACATGAGCTTAAAACCCATTGTTTCTAGTTTAACAGAAGATCTATTACATTAGGTATCAGATTCCACGTGGGAGACATCTCACAATTGTTGTCCTTCACCTAATTAGTCTTATTGAAGATAAACTGGAAAAGTGCCTTGAAAAGACAGGAAATCACAGGGCTAAAAAGGGAGTTGAGGTACCACTCCAACTGTGGCAGATTGCTAGGACAATATGACACCCGTGAAAAAGTACATAAAGTGGGTGACCAGTGTTTTCCCAACCCATTCAGAGGCATTGTTGGAGGCTCGGGGATGGTGATGGTCAACCAAATGGATGTAATGCAAATTTGTAACACAGCACATCGATCTGGCTCCCTAACATGTTCCTGTCTCTGGGTGACTTTCCGCAGGGGATGGGCTGAGAGCGGAACTAGCACTCACTCAGAAGCAGCTAACATGTAACTAAGACACTGAAGATCTCAACGCCATTGTCGGAGTGAGCTAAGTTTCCCATCAGTGCTTCAACCACCTGTTATGTCAGGATACTGTCAAATCATCAGACGTGACTTCATCTGGGAGGTGCGAGCGCATAACAATGGAGGTGTTTCAAAATCATTTGCTGGCAGTAATTCACAAAGCGCTGCCATTTCTGTCAGTTCATGGAGATGTATGTCTGATGCAATGGCTTCTCTTCTCGTGAAGACAGCTCCATTTTGCCATTGCTGCTCCAGGTCCCTGTGCAGGGGCAATTCACTCCAATTCACACCAATAGACTGTGAGGAATGCACCTCCTGTCTCTAGACTGACTCTAATTAGGCAGCAAAACAATTGGTTAACTCCTGTAAGATCATGTTGGGGTTGCAGGAGGTCAGGCCTTATCTACCAATATGCTTAAGTCTAATGTCTGAGATTTTTATTAGTCTGGGCTGCAGCCAGAGATTCCTTTTTCGGTGTTTCAGCACCAATACAAACTGGGCCAATTTAATAGGTGATAAATATTTTTTTTAAAAATATGGGCATCAGCAAAGCCTGAGTGAGCTTTATTATACATCTTCATATTTAACTGTATTTAAAATGGTCCATTGCCAAAATCAACATTTTTCTTTTTAAAAAAGTTGTTCATTCTTTACTCACCCACTTAAAACAGGCACACAGTCAGGATTTTGTACTTTGCTTCTTAAGCTTTTGTTTTTTGAAAATGTGGCTGATGGTGAATTGTAGCATTTCAAGTCATTTATGCTTATCCTATTCATGTACTGACATTATCTTAGATATATTACTTCCTGCCTGCCAAAGTAAATTTACAGTTACCTTTATCCAGCAACACTGTTGAATACAGCAGCTACTCCTATTGCACTAAAAATGTTTAACAAGGGAATCCCATTCATGAACGCGCTAAAGAATTTGGAAGACAAAGGGTTTAGATAAAGGCAGAGAAGCAGCTTCAACCATGCCTTAGGTATTTGTCACTTCCCTTGTTTCATCTGTGGAGCAGATATGAGACCCAGCCACACGTAATCTGTCTAAACAGATAAACCTTAGGTCAGACAAGAAACTATTAGATTTAGACCATCCAGTTCAGCTTCTATGCCAAAACGTGCATAAGAACAGCACTTCCATGATCATTTCATCTGGTGCAAAGTCACATATCTGGTAATCTGTTACATCCAACTTCACAATTTCAAGGCTGGGCTTAATAAGCTCGCAGTAGTTCAGTATTATAGTCCATTGTTCCTAATTGCCAAACCAAAGATGCTAATGTTGCAATACATTGCTGGGAGAAGGGTGTTGTGTTTCGACATTGTGCGAATCAAGTAGCCAAATTATCTATATTAAATAGCATCACAATAGAGGAAGATGATACCAAAGGCACAGCCTGAAGTCTGGATTTCAAAAGTTGTACAAGGGGGAAGAAAAAAGAAATGTTGGATAGTGGTATACAGCCGTAGTGAGTAATGTATCAATCGTTGTTTAATAAGACTTTGATGTGGCTCCTATTAATGTGTTCTTCCATGAAGAATCCGATAGTATTAAACACAGTCTTCCAGTCCCCAAAAGCAGACAGAACCTGGTAAACAATCAATCACTCTTCTAACAGAGATAGTAGGAACTGCAGATGTTGGAGAATCTGAGATAACAAGGTGTAGAGCTGGATGAAACACAGCAGGCCAAGCAGCATCAGAGGAGCTGGAAAGCTGACGTTCATGCCTATCAACAGATTGCTGATTATTCTAATATGTTCCTTTTGCAAGTAAATGTCACACTTCAGTTTTGGGAAATGCATCCAGTACGCAGTATGTCCCTCACAATCTTGTGTTCCTTGTTTTTCATTTCCATCTAGCAGGATGGTAAGTACAGAGGCTGTTTGAATGGAAGAGTTCTTGCTAAACTGATACAGTACATCATGATACTCTGTCATTCTATGGTTCTGCAACTACTGCCATCACTTTATGTTTTGTGACAACTAGCTTTACATATTCACGACTTACCACTCCTTCAGTCTCCCAGGGCTTGGTAGAGTTGGATACACATAGCATCGTAGAGAGATGTAGTCTTGACCATGTCTCCTCCATTACGCATTAGTTGTTAAGTTCCCAAACAAGCACAAAGGAGCATGAAGTCCAAAATATTCTCAACCCAGTCCCATCCACTCACAGTCACAAGTGACAGCTTTCTCTAATTTTGGGGCTCATCTCAAAAGGCTCAGCCAACATGTCTCTAAGGGAAAGTAATCTCTGTAATCACGGATACCAGTCACTCTACGGTGGCCTACATATTTCCACACCCCATTTACACTCCTGCATAAAATTCAAAAGAAGCAATTCCACACAGTTTCTGAAATACCTTTCAAGGAGCTCAAATCTATCTGAAAAGAACTGTCTGAAGTGTTTCTATCAATAATTCAGCACTGCTCTATAGGTAACCCCATTATTCTCCATACCACCATCAGCTCCTTCCCCCCTCCCAAAGTGGAAAAGAACCCCTATATCAGCAGGTGTGGGAACAGCTCAGCATGCTCTTCTAAGGTATTCTGCTCCAAGATAGACACTTCCACTTATTAATTCCTCCATATTTGTGATTTGTTTTTCACCAGTTTCTCTCCAAATTATTTCCATCTGATTTCCCTGAGGTGCATGTATCTGAGCAGGTACCTGCATGCTCAGGGGTATATGACCCATGGTCATGAGATGGTGCAGCTTCCTGCTAGTGTCTGGTGGCAGGGACATCATCTTGGGAAGTCCCTACATAAAAAGAAAAGGAATAAATGTTATTACAGTGCCTGTATATAATGGCTGCACATAAAGTCCAGATGGCATCATATTGAGTGCCAATTGATACTGGACTATTCCATCAGCATGTTAGTGGCTGATCTAAAAAAAAGACAGATATTTATAGCTTTATAAGATTTGCCCCAACCAAGTTCTACCTGATTTACACCTATGATTTTCTCAATGCCTTCAACGGGTACTAATCATTCATCTGATTCTAAAGCTTGAGACAGCTAAGGAATAGTTTGATTCTATCTAGCCTTCTCATCTAAATGTAAACACTTGCTTTCAAAGTTTGGGGGTAAGTGCAGCACCTCTCAATGGATGACTTAACAATAGTTTAGGGTGTCAAACTGACATGGTGTCAACAATGTTTTCAATGTTGCATGTTTCAATTTCAAACTGAAACATTATTTATATGAAAGTGCAAGTGTGAGAAGATGCCAAGGTTATGCTAGTGTCCATAAAAACAAAATTAATTTAACTGACAAACTGCAAACAACTTTTTTTTCCTTTGACAAGCTTCCTCATCACTGAAAACATCATTGTTATCTGCATCCATGATCCGCAAGGACGTGCGGTAGACTGGCTTGATGAACCAATTCATCTTGGTGTACATTGTGAGGAAGCAACACTTTTGTGCTGCAGTGGTAGGGTCTCTACCCCTCAACCAGGAGACTCGAGTTCAAGCCCCACCACCCCCCTTCGCCCACCTTGCTCCTGAACAGGTTGATAAGAAAATATCGAGCATATCTATTTTTTTAAATGGGGCTATTGTTGCACAGTAGCAGCATGCTGGCCTCTCAAACAGGAGACCCAAGGTTAAGTCCTACCTGCTCTGAATGCGTGGAATAATATCACTGAACATGTTGATTAGAAAGTATGTATGACTGTGATACAACAAGAGTGGCTACATTTCAAAAGACAAGCATTAGCTGAAAAGGAATATACTGACACTTTGCTAAGGCATGGAACACAGGTTGACGTGGTGGCATAGTGGAGGGTGGCATGGTGGCAGAGTGGTTAGTACTGCTGTCTCACAGTGCCGAGACACCCAGGTTCAATTCCACACTCAGGTGACTCTCTGCGTGGGGTTTACACATTCCTCCTGTATTTGCGTGGCTTTCCTCCAGGTGCTCCAGTTTACTCCTACAGTCCAAAGATGTGCAGGTTAGGCAGATTGGCCATGCTAAAAATTACCCATAGTGTCTTGGGATATACAGGTTAGATTGATTAACCATGGGAAATACAGGGTTACGGGGACAGAGTAGGGGGTGATTCTGGGTATGACGCTCTTTGGAGAATCGGTGTGGACTTGTTAAGCCAAATGGCCTGTTTCCACACTGTAGGGATTCTATGGGAGACATTACAACTTTTAGCACTGCTGGAAAAAAAAATGGCACATACTTTATAAAAAAGCAGATCTGTGGTTCAATGGTAGTGTCCCTACCTTTTAGCATGGAGGTCTTGGTCAAGTCACACCTTCTCCAGAGATACTGAATGACATCACTAAACAGGTTGATTAGAAAATAATTTAGCACATATTTGAAAAAGCCTTCAATGAGGCTGTTGTGGTGCAGTGGTAATTAACCCTACCTGAGCCTTGAGACCTGGGTTCAAACTCCATCTGGCTCCAGAGGTGTGGTAATAACAGCCTTCAACAGGTTAATTAGAAAATAACCCAAGATGACTATTGCACTCAAATTGACGTTTTGTTTTTGGTTACAGTGACACTTGAAACAGCTCCCAATTCATTAGTGTGTTCACTAATTTCACATTTTTTTCTACAGAGTTAAATGACTGTCATTTTAACAATAACTGTTTTGGCAGCATTCTGGCTCTGACTGCAGAAGATGTCATTTCAGATCCCATTACAAAGACTTGGGCATAAAAATCTTGACTTGCAGTCTTGTGCAGTATGGAGGAGTGTCAGGAGCGTTGGTTTTAATGTCTTATCTGAAAGACAAGGTCCTAAAAAAATAAACTTCTTAGATCATCCCAGTTGCCAGTTGTCTGTTATTTAAACATGTATGCAAGCTTGGGTTTGGGCCTCTATAACACAATCTGCCAGGATCCCAGGTACTTCCTTTTGTGGGGCTGAAGTACATCACCAGCAATGATTCATTGCCCACAGCAGTATAAAGAAAGACCGAAAGGCCAGTCATGGCTCAGGAGCTAGCATTCTTGTCTTGGTATTAGGACAGTGTGGATTCAGGCCTTGTTTTGGTTGCTTCAACACAACAGGAACACTGAGGGCTGAGTATCTCAGTTGGTTAAATGACTCACATTCGGTTCTGCCCAATAGTAATACTTGGGTTTTATTCCTACAGATGGGATCCACCTCCATTTCCACCCCCTGAGAATAAAAGATAATGACAAGCCACTAAAAACAAGCACGAGGAAATTAGCTCAGGGTGAAGCATCAACAAACAGTGTGCCAACTCCTGCCCCATTGGTAGGTGGACTGAGAATCAGAAGGCAGAGATTTAAAGGTAACTAGCCAAGGGAATAATACCAACACAAGAGACCGAGCGGCTGAAATGCATTCTCAACCAGAGAAACATCATATTAATTTAATAAGATCTGTTGATTTGAGGTGTTTGCATCTTTTAAGGTGGCATTCCTTAGTTCATATTCATCTGTTTATTGTTCATTCAAAAAATTAACACTGCTGGGACAGGGGTGATGGTTAAGAAGGAGGTAGACATATGAAATAGTGCATTCTGAAAATAAATCTTAGATTAAGTAAAATATTAGCATCAGATTTCTTACTTGACCATATGCCTAGGAGTTATTTAACAGTCATAGAAACAAGGTAGGTCACACAGCCTTTTGAGCATGAGCCACCATTCAGTACAATCATAGCTGAACATACACTTCAAAGCCTTTCGTCCCCATATCTCTATAGTCACTGCTATTTAAAACGCTTTCAATGCTTACTTTAAACACAGTCAAGGATTAAGCTTCCACAGTCCTGTCTGCTGCTTTTGCAGCTTTCATTGCAACCAACACTCATTCTTTGAAACTCTCAGGCTCAGTTTCCCCAATTTGTCTTCAAAGGATGCTCCTGCCACCCCAGGACCAAGTCTAATGAACCTTTGCTGCACTCTCTCAATGACTCTTTGTGCCTGATTAAGACACTCTGTTTTGAAAACAGAGAGGGTCGCCCCAGCAACCTACAATGCCCACAATTCCCATGTTGCCCTCATACACCTGTGGCATGTGTTTCTCATTATCTGGGTCTCCAGTACGTACATTAGTGGTAGTTACCATCAGTCACAGTGGCATTGCCCACAGCAGCAAATTGCCTGCTTTTGACTGACCTGCTGCTCTCAGAAGGACAAGATTTCTACCATTGGTCATGCAAATGCCTGAATGGCATGCAATACGCTAGCAATCCTTCCCTAAATAAGGTGACAAAGGGCTCTAAATGATTCTCCAGTCAAAAGGCAAGGCCCCTATTACCTGGATTAAATTCTGCCTTGGGAGTCAATGTAAATCAAATGAGGGTGGGGCAATGGGTTAAGTGACATACAACAAATCACTTGCCTTAAATGTAGTGGTCTTTATTTTTAAAATGAACCTCTCAGCGACAACCTAATTCATCCTAAATCCCAGAGGATACTTTTTTTTATTTCTACAGCTGACATCCCTTTTCCTCACTCTAAGTATCATGTTAGCTCTTTTCAACTAGAGCAGTGATGTCCAAGGCAATATACTCATAAGGATAACAAAAGACAGAAAATTACAACGCACTCACCATTTCTTCTAAAATAGAACAGATACAAATATGTACAATTGTTAACATTTGATGAAAGCTTCAACTGCTGTTTCTAAATAATAAAGATGATGCAAAAATTTAAGGTTTACCATTTATTACATAAAATTGTATTTTTTTTCTAACATGGAAGTACAATCCAAATAAATTAGGAAAAACTTCCAGCTGCTTCTGTACCCTCCAATGTGACTTTCCTGTTTGGCATAGACAGCAGAAAGTTGATTGAAGATTAGAAGACGCAGTACGATGGGCAAATTTTCAAAATATTCATTCTGGGGCCAGAGGAAATAGAGTGTTTTTCCACATGTCACAATAAAAGGTTAGGCTTTGGTAGACAAACAGGAGTCTGGAAGAACACAGCAAGCCAGGCAGCATCAGGAAAAAAGGAGAAGTCAACCTGTTGAGTATTACCCTTCTCCAGCTCTGAGAAAGGGTTATACCCGAAACATTGACTTCTCCCTTCCTCCGGATGCTGCCTGGCCTGCTGTGTTCTTCCAGCCTCCTGTTTGTCCACCTTGGGTTTCAGCATCTGCGGTTTCTTCGGCTGTAAAATTTTCCAGCTTCTGTACTCCCCTTCCCAAATCCCATCTGTGAAGTATCATTTTGCCAACAAGGGCAACTTTTCCACAGGCCAGCAAAGTCCTGTCACCCAAACATCTGCTTCCCGTTTTGTGTGGACAGCTGATCAAAAATTTTCAAACATGGCCCAGGAGTCAAAAATCACCTGGGCTTCATACTGTCAAAGTTAAAGGTTTTGATGTTGATCTCACTCCACATTAAAACTAGACTTAGAAGGATTAAACAAAAACCAATTCAATTATGGAGAGTAATCCATCTATGTTCATCAAGTTCCACTAGGCCTTGAATAATCTTCCTCTCTTTCTCGATAACCCAGAATCTGGCCAAACCTGGGCATGAAGCATTGGTTTAGCTCATTGCTGGACGGTGACAGTGAGGCGTAGAGATACAAACACATGGAGATACACGGCTAGATTTTCACCCTGTACTGAGTAATGGCCATGAGGAAATTTCCCTGCTCTGCGTACTCACCTCAGGTGCATCTGTTTGACAAGGCAGGGCTTTCAATCCAGAAGGTGATATCTGGCAGAGGTTGGGAGGAAACATAAGAGAAAGAGAATGCTGAATATCATGCTGCACCTATCAGAGTTCTAGATTACCTCAAGTTTATGAAAGTAGAAAGGGGGAGGCCGGTTAGGAAAGCAGCGAAATAGTCAAGAGTGGTTGTAACAAAAATAAGAATGACAACTTCACATGGAAATGAGTTGAGGCAGGCACAGAGGTGCACACAGTACAAGAGGTGAAAGAAATGTCTGAGTGATGGCACAAGTACCTGACTGGAAACTCATCCTGAGGTCAAGTATAACATCAAGGCTATGAACAGATCAGTTCAGCCTCAGACTGTTGCCAGTTGGAAAGACAAGATCTGTAGCAATGGGTAAAAATGTCTAGTAGAAAAAGAAAGAAAATGTAATTGTCTTCTCAATATTTAATTAGAGGACATTTCTTCTCAGTTTGCACTTGATAAGCAACGAATGTGGAAGAGTCCAGAGAGGGTAGTGGTGGTGAGGTAAAGTGATGTATCGTCACTATACGTGGAGTTCTTTATTTTTGAATGATGCCACCCAAATCAGCATATGGATGAAAAAGAGGAGGAAGCAAGGATAGATCCTTGTGGACAACTAGAGGTAATGGTTTGAGCTCTTCATCAAAACAGGCACATATTACACAGCGACTGACTACACAAAGGAAAACTATTAAAACATTTGATTTCTATGTGTCTTTAAACGCATGGCTGTTGTCAAATATTGTGGAATTGTTTACTATTCTGATAGCATTCTTTTTCAGAATCTCAACCTTTGTGGTTTTGTATACCACCAATGATAAATCTAATATTGTTATATTGTTTGAACTTTATTTTACAAGCTATTAGATTTGGATTTTGAGTTATAATTTCTTTACTCAAAGAAACACATAACAGCATAATTTTAGTTATACAATTGGTACTCCAAGGTTAAGTGCTATATTGCTCTGCTACTTAATACTGCATGTATGCTATAATTTAAAACATTTAAATATCCTTAATACACATCCCACTCCACTTCATAATGATCACGTATTCCCATGGGAGACTTCTTTCATGTGCACATAATTTCACAATGTTTTCTTAAAGTAAAAAATGTGCTGCATGCTTTTCTAAAAAAATTAGTGCTAAAGATAATTATACTGTATAGAAACCCAGATTCAGTGCATTTAGGATTAAACATTGCTGGGTTATTTAATTAATAAAGTGAAACGGCATTCATCCAAAACTCCGCAAAGAAGAGTACCATAACAATATGTTTTATCAACCTTGATACAGGACCATCTCATATTTAAAAGATGTCAAGTGATGGCAGCTGGCAAGCCATAAGGCTGTCTGAACACTGTCTCTTTGAATAAGAACACTGAAAGAACCACTCATTGGCTTTCTATTCATAAAAAAAGATTCAACAGAATACCAAACCAAGAGGTCTTGTGGATAAAAGGAAATACAATGCTACCAAGTATGATTATTTTATCCAATAATTTTGTTATCTCTTAAATAATAGTCCTTTTGCACAAGAGATGATGTGGTGGGAAATAGGCAACTACTTTTTAAAAAGGGGAAAGTGCCTTATCTGTATCAATTTTGTAATTCTGTTGAACAAAGATATTCTTTAAACTTACCCTATTCACTGTGGAATATGCAATTATCCTCAATTCATCGTCTAGACATAACTGTTTCAGACAATTTTAAGACCCTCGCAACAAGCATACTGCTTTATGCAGGCAAGGTTAAAACGGGAGTAGATAAATTAGCAAAGAACATAATAAAAAGGAGTAATAAAAAGAACTTTATCCTCAATGCCTTCAAGTTGAGGCTAAATTAGATTTCTTTGAAATGCATATCACTTTAACTAGGTTAGAGAATTTTAGCAGCTGTCAACATCATAACAAAATACAAATACAATTGTTCCTTATCTCTTTGCTTCCATCTGCTGCCTTGTTATTTACCTTCCTTGATTTACTATGCAGATCTAAATAAGGGATATGAAGGGCTTACAACACAATGGCTTCTTAAGCTTCTTCAAGGTATTTGAAACCAAAGCACTGTCATCAAAGACATGCCTCTAATGAACTTTCCTGTCGAGGAGAGTTTGGTATTAACACTGCTCTGAAAAGAAATGTCTACAAATCAGATTTGCCTAGGAAAGGAAATGCTTATGAGATTTGAGGAGATGAACACAGTGCAGACACTTAGCAGGATCCATGTGCCAGCCTGGAAAGGGCAGGGGTTGGGGGGGGGGTATGTGCAGAGAAATGGGATGGGGAAAATCCTCGGCGCATTAAGAGTTAATGTACCTCCTTTCAATAAAATAAGTTTCCTTTGAGACCATTTGAGCTGTCAAAGCACGGAAAGTTGGTTGACAAGGTCGGAAGGTCAAAAATAGGTTCAACAAGTTGATTCAAAAGGCATCCAAGGATTTTAGCTGTTGGTCACAGCTAAGTGGACACTTGATCAAACAAGGCAAGCCTGTTAGCAACTGATCACAGCCATTATCACAATCAGCAGCTGGATTGATATTATTTTCCTCTTTATTTCTCAGTGTTTTTGGTCTTACCACCTTTAGTGAAAAAAAATTTGCAGCAATTTCATGGTGCCCATAACTTAATTTATGATGACAGCTCATAACATTTGTTTCTTTATTTCACATTTTTCCAGGAGCAATCAATGGCTTTATAAGATAACTTTTCCAGTAAATTGGCTAAAAACAACCCCACTGTGCCACCTCCCATCTCTGGCTCCTTTCTTGAATTATAACTGAGACTAAACAATTTACTTTTTTAAAAAATGCTGCTAGCCTAGGCAAGCAGTCACAATTGTGGGATATTATTAATAATGAATTTCTTAAGACTTGTTAAACCATTTGCTCTAAATTTGTAACAAAGCATTGCATTGCATTTACCCTGAGTTTGCTAGTCAACACATCATAGACAATGACTTTTAATCAAGGTATCCTAGACAAATTTTCAGAATAGTTTTTAAAAATCTCATTCATGAAAGACCTGCTTTAAATATGCCCACACAATTCTTTTTAAAAATGTTTTAATCGCTCATGTTTTAATGTGTAACATCCCTTGAGCATTTAATGTGGATCAATCAGCTCCAAACCCAAGTAGACAAGTTGCAGGCTTGAATGCCTAGAAATCATGCTTCGGGCTCAGCAGATGATGAAACTGAGGTATACAGTGTGTGGCAGCCCCACATGGCAGCCATTAGCTTCTAGGCATGTCAGATTTTTGAATTACCCTGCAATCAATGACAGCAAACACCTTCCCTTTGTTTTTGCCTCCAAATACAAATGCTGCCTCTTCGCTCCCCTCACCCCCTGCTTGCTCATCAAATATTGCAGGCAATCTTGCAAAAACAATGCCGCGACAGAGGCAACATCTTGTAATCACGGTACTAAAATCACAGTTGTCTTTTTTTGCTAGATTTCTTTCCAAATGGGCTGTGTTCCAGGCTCATTTGCAACCACAAGAGACTGCCGCAGTTCCTTGTTTAATGAAATGGCAAAACAACAGATTTACATATATAAAAAACAGGTGTTGTAACAGGTTTGACTCCTCTTGACCTAACTCATGTTGGAGAAGTCTATCAGCAACAGCTGTCCCCAAGGTGTCTGGGCTCTGAAGAGCTCTCAAAATTCTACCATCTGCCCTACTATTCGCTGAAAAGTGATGGTTTAGATCAGAAGCCAATGAATAAAAAAACTTCATTGGCTTTTGGCGGCTTTAATAAATCCTTTATGTGAATAATCCGCACAGGTGCTAGGGCAAAACCAAAATACAGGAATATTATTATTAATAAACTACTATTTTTAAACTCTGTTCAAAAGCATTGAGACATTTGGTTACATTAGCGATTTGTTGAAGATTGTCTTTTTGTAATTCGAAATAAATAGACACACATTCAAATATTAGACTCTTCAGGAAGAAACCTGAGCCTGCACATGACCCTAGATGAGTGTTGTGACTTGTTCCGGAGCTATGCTAGCAGAAGGTACAACCATATGCCCCAAGCCCCAAGCTTGATGCTCTTTCCATAGAATAATGTGCTTGTCATAAGATGTTAAGGTCACAAATCTGTGTTTTTCCAAACAGGTTTTGCAAGTTCTATCATCAAGTTAAATACATAATAAAATGAATGCTGTGATAATAATTTATTATATTTAATATCAATTTTATTATAAAACTAAAATACCAATTCCATTCCTGGCATGAATTTGTAATAAGGTAGACAAAATTATTTACGGTATGGTGTTGCATCATTTGAGACTGTAGTATGATGATATTTAAAAACATGATATAGCTTGAAATTAGTCAAAGTTGTCCATGTACTACAGGAAGTTTGCAGCAAAAATGACTGATGATATTGAAATAAATTTTCCAAATGGTTCAGCAGAAGTTGCAATTATCCCCACCTCATTTTAGGCTAACTCTAATCTAAATTATTTGTATATAGAACATTATTAAAATGAAACATGAGACATACACCATAAACTATAAGTTCAGCCAACCAGAATTTACATTTCACCACATACCAAAGTCGTACACTTAGAATGAACATACTGCTAATGAGGACTACCTTTAATCACAGCATCATGGATTTTATGGCTTTAATATTCAGATTAAAAAGTCTCAAAAAGTGAGCAGAATTTGAGTGTGGCTGCAACCATTTTCATTCACAATAAATCCTATCTCCTCCCACCAGTCCCATTCTCAACTCTACTTGTTTCAGTTTCTGTAAATATTACAACCATATATAGTGATTGTATATAATTATATCAAATATTTTACGAAAACATCTTTCCTCAGTGTAGATTGTGTACAGAAATTGCATCAATAAATAGTAAATGCTGAGTATTATGTAATATGTTTCATTAACACTGAAGGCCATGAATAGTTTACATCCATTATTTTGTTGTTTTCAATTTCACTAAACCTTTTATAATACACCATTATAGTCAAACTCTATTAGATGATAATTTAATGACTTTATAATCATTCAGTATGCATTATATTGAACAGAAAGTGCCAAAAATTTAACAAAGCACCAGTGTAAATAGATTTTAGAAGATAAGTTTGATGCAATATTTTCAATGATGATTGAAAATTTAAGTGGAGCAAACAACTGAAAACATTGCATCACAAGTTCAGAAAACTTCATGAAGTTTCATGATGCAAAGCGATTCTCCACTCAGTTAATGGCATGATGTAATGTAAGCAGAATTAATATCTTTTAAGAAACATAATTTCACTTAAGATCTTAAGTTTAAGGATAATAATATTTCCAATAATTCAGAGACAAAAATCCAAGAGGAGAAATGTCTGTGTGAAACAATGTTCTGCATGCCTAAATCCCATATTTATAAATTTATCAGAAGCCCATTGCTTTTCCTGTTCAGTAGTCCAGCATCAGTGCTTAAATCTGTGCAGTCAGTTGGAGCTGATTCGCCCAAATTATACTGCTTCTATGGTGTAAGTCACCAAAAGACAAATTGTTTGAATTTTTCATATATGCTTAAACAAGTACTAATGTCAGTTATGTGCAACAATGCCATCAAGTCATGTGCAATGTGTGGGGGTTGAGTCAAAGGCAAGTTCTTCTGTTTACACAGCAGTGTTCAAATGGTTACTGGCAAGAAAGCTGGCCCCACCAAGAACTGACAGAAGTTGAATCATTTGTGCGCCAAGCAAATTAGTGGAAGGTAGATTTGCATTTAAAATTATCCACAACATTAAATTCCTAATCTCAGTCTCATCATTGTAACAGGAACTGACTGGAAGATGACAGTTGTCTCACAGTAGCAAGTCCAGTTGGAGACATCTTTAGGAAGGAAATGGAGATCAAGGAGAGGGTGAAGTACAGACTCATCAAGATGATGCAAGAGAAAAGGCTTCAGCTTGGAGGGAACTGAATGAACTGGTTGCATTAAGCCAAAAGTAAATGTTAAGAGGGAAACTGATAAGAGTTGTTCAAAATTATTACAGGTTTTGATAAATTAAATCAGGAAAATCTATTTTGACAGCTCAGTTAATCTGCAGAAGACCAACATTTATATAGCTTGAAGCACCAAAGGGAAAATTTGAAATAACCTGTTATATGCAGAGTTTGTTTGGAAATGGAACTTATGGCGTAATGAGATTAAATTATGATGTAACTGGTCAAATTACTGATTTCATTCAAAGAGAAGATATCAGTCGAGAATGTGCATGTGAAGAGAGAGGTCTGTATTCAAGAAGGTACTATGTAAATAGAGGAATGTTACAACACAGAGTTGAAGAGCTTTGCTTAATCCAAAGAGCAAATTGGCTCAGGCAGAGTGTTTGCACAGTCACTTAGCCCAAGATAATCCAGACACATATATACAGGTATTGACAGCAATATTGGCTTAAAGCACAAAATAAAATATGGTGGCAGTTACGAAAAGAGACCTGTGCCAGTATCTAAACTTAAAGCAAAGTCCAAAGGATTTAGCTGAAAAGCAGCATTCCCACAGATCTTGCTACCACTGAGCAGACTCTGAGATCTATGCAGAATCGGAATTCAAGGCCGTGCTCAGCATACTGACAGTAATTCACAGAACATCACAGCAGCTGAAAAGTATTGGAAAAGAAGATGCTCGAAGGCAGGGGAAAAGACTTTGGAAGTCTTTTATTAGAGGGCAATAGAGCAGGAAGGCTCTGAAGCTTAGGCAAAAGGAACCTCAGAAGACTTTACAACTAAGCAACTACATCATTAAATTAAAAGTACATCAATGGAATCACTTCCATACTAAGGAGGAAACATCCAAATGGTCAGTCAGGCACGATTGTTTATAGGGATAGCAGGTTCAGTAGACACTTGGTCACTAACTCAACCATTTGATGATTTGAAGGCCCAGCTGAGGCCAAAAGTGAAGGCTCGAGAAGCAGAAGTTTGTGTGCTAGAACGGTTTCAGACTTACACGTGAAAGAGCAGCAACATCAAGACAGCACTTTTTTTTTTAAATATGCTGCAGCTCCAATAGCTGATAATATTCCAGTAAGATAAACCACAGATCAAAGAACAACAGAGTATGATGTATTGATGAGAACATTTGACATGTATTTTAGGCCATAAAAAATTTAGTTATAGTATGGACAAGCTTTTATCGATGATCTCAGTTTTTAGGAGAATCAAATGAAGCTTTTGTAATGGATTAATATTATCAGGCAGAATATTGCAGTCTCATGGCATTGAAATGTAAATTAATTAGAGGCTATATAGTCGTGAGAAGTTGCCAGGTTTCCCTCATTCTAAAGAGGCCTTAACGCTGGAACAGTGGCAATCTAATTCACAGCACAGACAGAAATCAATCATTACTGCATGGAAACAATGGGGATTTTTCTGGCAACAGTTGGGTGAGTAAACCCTAAAATGGTGCTGCCACCATCCTGTAAGTCTGCCAAAACATCAACCCAGTGTGAATTGGCATCATCAGTTAACAGCACTTTCACCTGCTCAGAAACACAGAAGTGGGCCTGCAGAAGGCAAGCTTCCAGAAAAATGCTAAACATGCAACAAGAAACAAGTTCACAAGTTAAAGATACAGAACAATATGTGTAGGCGACATTTCAAGTTGAGGTCAAAGGAAGTCAATACTGATACTAGATCATCAATTTGAAGGTACTCGGTTTTTAAACTAAATTTAAACTTGATGTAGGAGCAGCTGTTTCAATATAGACAGTTAGTTTGCCATGGCTGTAGTTTGTAAGTCAGGCCAGCAAGCATAAAATCCTAAAATCCAGGAAAAACAAAAATGAGATATTCAGGATCAGGAAGAAATTCACCATTTTTGAGCCAAAAAGTGCAACTGCATATGATTTTCACAGGATGCAGATAAAGCCATGCCTAAAATATACCAACCAAAGTACAGAATGGTGCAACTATTCCAGTCAAGACACAATACCAATCACCCCAGCATTAAACTCAAGTAAACCAAATGTTAATCATTATAAAAACTCAGTAAGTAAGTAGAAGTGATGAATGGAATAAAGTAGACCAAAGGTGAGGAGCTTAGGGGAAAATGTGGAGTGCTCAGTGTCTTGTAAATGATTAGAACATAGAACATAGAACAATACAGCGCAGAACAGGCCCTTTGGCCCTCGATGTTGCACCGACCTGTTAACTAATCTAAGCCTCTCACCCTACACTATTCTGTCATCATCCATGTGCTGTAAGGACAGTTAACTGTCAAATTTAACTCTCAGACCAGGAGGTAGATTCTGATGGGTCAGGCCATTGCCATTGGATATAAAAGTTTGCCTGCTGCCATGAATATATTTTTAAGAAAGGTGTGATGTATATACAAATTCCTTTTGCCTACATAAAGCAGGGCCCTGAGTACTTATGTGAGCCCAACTGATGATGTCAAACTGGTTTACAGTGTAACTCTTGGCACTGTCAATCTTATTTAATAAATGATTTCCAATAGCAGAATCACATCTGATGGTTAATATACTTTTCTGAAATTTGCAACGGCCGGTTGAGCATGAACAGTGTGAAGCCAACGACAAATGACTCAGAGGACATCTTGTCTGATATAGTGCTTGTTGCATCTCCAAGCCAATGATGCCCCAACTGATCAAAACCTTCATCTAATGCTATATGAAACGCTTTCTCTTACACCTGTTTGTTATATCCCACTTCCGATGAGTGCAAAATGAAAATGTTCAATTTCTAGTCTTCTTTTGGAAATGGTTATAAACAAAAATATCACCGCATACACTCAGGTCTGGCAGCATCTATGGGAGAGTTAATGCTGCAAATCAACAGCCTCCCTTCAAAACTGGAAAACATTAGGAATATAGCAAGGGTTAACAAAGTAAAGAGGTTGAAAAGGACGGGGGGGGGGGTGGAAGTGGGGAAATGAAAAGGAATTTCTGCGATAGAGTGGAAAGCAGGACAAACTAAATGACAATCCAACTATTGAATAGACAGTGGAAGACAGAAAAAGATGTTAACATTGACAAATAAAGAAACAAAAGATGAGAAGTGGAAGTGAGAACTTTAGTAATATTGCAAAGAGCTGCCGTCTAAAAATGGAACAATCCTGATAGAAGCAACTCATCAAAGAGGCCAAATTTATGATAAAATGTGAGATTTAATTACCACCTTCAATCTACTTTCTAGAATTGCGTACAGGAATAAAAATATTGAATATTCAAGTTACTCGAATAAGGAAATCAATAATTCGGGAATGCTTCAATAACAAAAGAATTATGTACATTCTGCATTTATGTGGGATTATTTAAAATACCAGTCGGCATTCTGATAAGTTGCTTTAAAAAATGATAATAAAATTATACACACTTTGAATTCAGCTAGGCCAAGTGACCCACCAGATATTGGCACTGGTTCAGTAGTAGTGCTCTGAATTTTTGTCGTAGTCCACTCAAGCCCCACTCTAGAAACTGGAGTACGTGATCCAGGGCGGGACCTAATACAACACAAAGGGAGTACTGCTTTGCTGGATGCAATCTTCTCTGTAGAATTTTCTTTGCAGTGCATGACATCATTCTTCCAGTACTATAGAGATTGCTGCTTCATCATTCAGTTTAGAGCAAACATTGTTGGCGCAATCTTTCAGACTATGTGTTGAACAAGATCCCTCCTATCTTCACAGGTCGATGTAATATTCGACAGCCTTCAGCCAATGCACAAAACAGATGATTTAGTGTTTTATTTCATTTATTTGTGTTTGCAGGCCACAGTAGAAACAGATACATAGTTGACTTGAAGGTGTGGTGAGCTACATAAATGGAATTCTTACTTTCCTCCTTTAAGATACTTTGTAACACTTCAAAAAATACTTAAGTGCTAAAGTACTTTGAAATGTCTGGTGGTTGTGAAAAGAATTGTATAAAGTCAAGTTGGTCTTTCTTTCCTCTACTTCTACTTTGCTTCCAGTAATGTTTATCTTTCTTCCTGATTCAAGTGCACAAAAGACCACACCATTATCCTCTGAAAATCAAGACTTCAGCTTTCCTGTTCTCTGAATATCCCTGTACATTCCATCCATCACTGATTCCCTATAGCCTTCAATGCATTAGTTTAAAAATCCTGCCTGTGTTTACAAGTCCTGCCACTTTCATCTAATGCCATGTCCTCTGCAACTTCCTTCAACACTGTCTTCTAGCTTGTTCTTCTCTACCTGACTTCTGCAAATTTCTGATTCTTGCCCTCCATTATCGTGGTTGGCCACTTCACTGACATTCTGCCCCTTACAACCTCAGTCTTTCTACCTTCCTCCAGCTTCAAAACCTTACTTTTCGATCATACATGTGGTCATCAATCCTGACAGTTTTGATTGCAATTGATAGCTATTTACTGTTCTCAATGAGAAAGCAACCTATGGTATGGTAGGACCATGGTGCCTTTCCTCAGCAAAGTGCCTATATATACGCAGCTATGTTAAGGTTTTTCATATGAACACTCACACACACACACACACACCCACACACAAAATATTATAAATATATACACACAGCTTGTTGAAATTATTAGGAAAACAGTAGAATACAAAGTCTTCGCTTTCCTGCCATCCCTCTTCACCCATTCCTCCATCCCAATATCCCAAAATTATATCCCAACTTTTTTTAAAATTTGAAGATTAATTAAATTGAGAATAATTTAAGTTGTTTCCGGGAGCTTCTGATAAAACGAAAAGACTCTGCTCCTACAACAATAATGCACTTATCAATTTACAACAGCATTGCCTGCATTCCAACATGACAATACAGAGGAAAATAAATAAATTTTTAATTTACTGTCCCAACAAGTGGATACTGCCTGTAAAATTACAAAACATACATGTTGATACCATTATATACTTAACAAGCATGCAACGAACTGGAGTAGACTGAACCTGGAAGGCAAGTCAGGGGTATTGCATTATCTGCAGGCTAACAAAAAGTTTTCTGAATGCAAAAACTAACCAAATGCATTTTGACTTTTAAAGCTTGCTCCTGGTTATTTCCCTAATAAAATTTCGATCTGCAATTGTTCTTAATCAGATTGTTGGCTACTACTAAATAAATGTATTACATCATGTAATATCATTCAGCAGCTGTTCCAATGATCAAAACTGATCAAGTTCTAAAATATGTGAATATTTTTTAAAATCTTTGCAATAAACCACACAATAATTTTGTTCTTCCTTCAGATGTAATATGAAATGCTATTTAACTACAATATACAAGATGCTCTTGCAAGATATAGAAAATTTTTCACTGCCAAAATTACATTTGTGAATTTTAAGGGCATCAAAAAATTGTAATGCCTTAGTCATTGAGTGTCTGGCTGGAGATTAATTATTTTTGTTTTTTGGTTATGTATTTGCACTTCATCAGAAATTCCAAGTTAACATGCATTAAGGCCGATCACACAGATTTATTGCAGGTAAGTGTTTCAGAGTTTTGTCATGAACAAGCAACAGAAGAAGCAACATTAATCACTAGTATCAAAATGCAAGGCTATAAACTAAACTGAATTAGTGAAATGGTTTTACATTTTCAGATACACAAACCAGTAGTCAGACAGTAATAATGAAACAGCTACTGAACATTTAGCTAACTATTACCTTTGAGTAACATGTACACCAAATATATTCTCATGCCCAGATTTTCATCCTCAAGGTAGGAATCATAAGTTGGACCATTTCTCAACTTCATGATCCCATCTCTTCCCTGACAGTGACTGCCCAAACTTCTTTCATCACGAGATGACAGAGATAGACTGGAGCTGCTGTCTTCCTTGCAAATCAGGATGGAGGCAGAAATGGAGAAGGACAAATGTCAAGGTAGACAAGTTAGAAGGATCACCCCTGGTTCCCTTGTTTAGCTGACCAGGTTGGTAGCTGAGTGTGAGGCACCATAGCTCCTTGTCTATCATGGAGCACCTCATCAATCATGCTTACTCACCACCATAATTCCATGCCCAAGATTCCAAGTTGTGTAGCATTCTTGAGCACCTTATAACAATGATAGAAAGTCATTGAGATGTTTGTGAAGCTGTCAAAATTAGGTCCTTCACAAACCACCTCAGCTACAGGAAAAGATTAATTTACCAGAGAAAACTGACATTAATATTAATCAATACTGATCAATTTTATGGTCACTCATCTCTTCCTAACAAAACTCTATTACTAATCACTATTTTAAAACACATTTGACATATCATACACCATAACATAATGACATTTCAAGTTGTCAACACTATTTGAAATTAGCTAACAAAAGGGTTCTTGATTTCAGACTAGGCTTCCCCCATGGTTCATTACTCTTCCGAGATACTGTGATCCACACCTTATGCCAAAATGGGCCTGATTCTGAGAAAGATAACAGGAGGCCTAAAACACCAAGCCCTGTAATGGAGTTATTGAGAGTAGGAGTGCCGCTAAAAATGAGACATGGCAGGAATAGGTGCAGATTTCTCAGAATCATGGACTACCTATCATTTTTAGTGCCTACTATTCTGACACAAACAGCTGCATGAAAATATGATGCTTAGTTATTCCGTCTAAATTAACTTCAAAAGTAATTTCAGTTCATGGGGTTTTATCCAAGCTCCAGCAGACAGACAGTCTGTAAAATGAAACAGCCCATGAAAGAACAACAGTTGAAAATCTTCCAAGAGAGGGACCCCGAAGCTGATTCACACAGTAAAGTAATTCCTACGCCTTAAGATTTTCGTCATGGACTCCCATGTCATAAGCTGGCATGTGGAAAAGCAGAGACCTGGCACCACGACAGGACAAAAATGTAAAACTATGTCATTAGGTAAACAGCAATGAAACATTAAAAATAAATGAGTCATTAACAAGTTAATATCCAAGAAGAATAATTATGCACCTTTTAGGTTGGTGTTATCTCACACGTGATATTAATCTAAATCTTGATTAGCAAATCTGACATCTAACACTACCCATTGAAGTCACGGTTAGAAAGGTGGGCAAAAGCATCGGCTTGATGCTGTGCTCAACTTCCTGCAGCAGCATGACTATTTTCCCCCTCAAATAAGATTCTCTACTTCATTGTACCTAAGATGGCCCCCGGAATGGCAACCTGTAAACTTTTTACTGGACCCACGTGAATGCGACAATAAAACCTATTCTAATTTTAATATTAAAATCTTGAGATTGTTTGATGGCACAGATTTTTCCTTTTTGATCTGTCCGGGCTGGTTTCTTTTAGCCCCGTGTACTCGGATCCAATCTGCAGGCTCTGACACTGGCTTTTCTAAATAGCTTTGCACCTAAATTGGAGACTCCTGAGCAGCAGGGTTCTGTGTTCAGCCAATTATAAAATACTTTTGCTATGTGGGAATCCTCTACATGAACCAACAGTCAACCCAACATGTTGGGGCTCTGATTAGCGTGCACTCAAATTCAGTGGTGCGGCATCTACAGCATTTGGGATTTTGTCCTGCCATTTGATGTTGTAGATAGAACTTAAGCAGTGATAGTGGAATGCATTCAAAATACTCGTGGATTTTATCAGTCAGGGCCTGTCAGATATCACAGAGATCATTCCATTCTCCATCTCATCAACAGTGAGTATTCAGAACATTTATTGAGTCTTTACGAAACCTTCTCCAATCAAGAACCAATCACAACAATTCAATCCATTAAAATATGGTGTTCTATTTGACAAATAAATTCCACCTTAAAGTGTATGCCTGTATTTTTAAAGAATGATTTGAAATAATTATTACTGTAATCATATTGCAGAAATCTACCTTTTAACAATAATATTTTAATGGTGTGTGCATGTGTGTGGCTCTGCTGTGTTTGCTTTTTGAAAACATTTCTTGAACAATAGCAGAATGGTCTTAGACTGTACTGGAGCAATGCCATTTTTTTAGGTCAGCTGGAAACCTACCAGTCTTCAAATGCAAAATGTTGGACTCAAGAGTATTGTAGACTGGCCTATTCCAAGGTCTAATCCTATGAGCTTTGGGACACAACAAAGCTTGAATCAAGCTGCCAAGGAAGCACAATGGGGAAAGGTCACTGTCAACCGCCGTTCAGTCAAAGTGAACCGAGAGACAGAAAACTGTAGAACCCCTTCATGCTGTATGCCTTACAAAGAATGAACGTTGTAAATAAAATGTTTTAAAATATATTGAAGTGTTTCAGATTAGAACATTTTTTATAGAGAAAAATTCTATATCTATTGCACCTTCTGTATTTTACAATTCGAAAAGGTTTTACCTTCAGGCTCTACACCTGCTAGAGCATAATGTGTAAATGTGACCCGATATGGTATCTAAGTATTAAGTCTGTTACAATCCTTTTAAATTAAACATGCTGTAAGGGGTCAAGTTGAAGAGAATTGCAAATTCTGTATGATTCAATTTTATACGCTTTGTATTACCTATTTTTACAAACTTTATTTTATAAAGTATATCATGGCTGATCTATTTGTGTTCCAAATTCCATATTCTCATCTTTCCCTGATAACCTTCAACTCCTTTGTCAAACAAGCACCCATCTACCTCCCTCTTAAAAGTATTCAATGTATTCAGCTTAACTGTCCCCCAGGTTACACATTCTACTGAAGGAAAAAAATTCACTCCTCTCCATCTTAAAAGTATGAATTCTAATTTTAAAAGAGAGTCTCCTTATTCTAGACTCATACACAAGTGGAAACATCCTTTCCACATCCACCTTGTCAAGAAGTTCAGGATCTTATAAACTTAAGTTAAATTACCCCTCATTCTTCTAAACTCCAGTGAAAACAAGCTCAGCATCTTGAATTTTTCATCATAAGAAAATCAGCTCGTCCCAACTATCAGTCCAGTGAATGTCTTCTGGACTGCCTCAAATGCATTTACATCCTTCCTTCCAAACTTCACACTGTATTCAAGATGTGGCATCATCAGTGCCCTATATATCTGAAGCAGTTTTCTATCATCTTCTTAAAACACTACACTTCAAAAACCCGTACCATCACAGATTGCCTATGGAAATTCAAAAGCCTAAACCAATTTCTCAGACTAAAAAATTAATGTAAATTTCACATGGTGTGCAGAAAAACAAATCATTAATTTCAAATGTCACCTCCAAAATGAAGTAAGTAGCATCATGCACCCATGTTCAAACTATTTTGTTTTAATGTGTATGTTGTCAACAGTATACATAAGGGTCAATTCAAAATGCTAAATATTACTTTACAAATTATATTTTCATCAATTAGCTACATTCATCATTGGTATCTAAAGTGTAACAACTTAGGTGTATGGAGAGACCAACATTAAAATTACTTAGTTATTTTTGAAATTTAAATCATTTTTAAACTAAAACTGCAACGCCATGCAAGTTTAAAAAATTACAATGAAAATACATAGCTTTGAAAGACAAAATTTAGGATTCCATTGCAATTTACAGTTTTTAAAAAGAAATTATCTATTTTGCTTAATAATTTGAACACAATCCTGTCCCATGAGTGTTGTTATTTGCTCCAAAAAAAATGCAGTAAATCCTTCAATTTATCTACTTTTTGTAATTTGAGGTCAAAAGATAACATACAAATAAATCTGATGCATTGGTTCCCCCACTAGAGCTCATCATAGAAACATCAGCTGTGTGAAGGATGGGGAATATGTGCTAATTGTGCACCACTTTGTAGTCTGGACACCATTGAAAAAGGAAAAGCCTGACAAGAGCTAAAGCAGTTCCATCACTCTTCGACAAGGTAGATTTATCTTTCAAAAACATAGTAGGTTGTTACTGATAGGATCTGTACATATTCAATCCAGCTGCAAACCAAATAAACGAAGAAACATCTTCAATAAATAACACATTGCAATATCAGTTTGCCTGTCATTTTTCTTTTCTGATGTTTCTTTAAAGGCCAAAGTGCATTTTGCACTGCAGAAATATTTGCAAAAACAACTGAACTAAACCAATGTTTCAAGTCACTAATGAAGAATTTCAACAAAAGACACCTATTTTAGTGGATACACTCTAACCTGCAACAATATGAAATTAGCAAAATAATATTTAAATCAGGTGATTTCAACATCTATTTAAGTATATCTGCTTTTTAAAAATCATGGTATTTTTAGCAATTTTACTTCACAGTTAATGATGTACACATTGCCTCAATCCATTCTTTTATCAAAGCAGCTAATCTATCTGCAGTTGACAGCTAACAGCATATGATCTCGTAAACAAATACTTTCACATAGTATAAAAGTGCTATTAAAGCCAAAACTGTCAGCACAAATCTAATCTCCACAAAAGAAAAAAAATATAAACTGTTGATCACTTCTCACAACCCTAACTAACATGGAGGTTGTCATGGAAACACTTCAGCGAAGCTCTCTTTCGATAAATACTTCTAACTTAATTACTATTAGGCTTAGAAAAGCACTGTTTAATCAGACAATGCATTCCAATATTGGAGACACTGGAACTACTATAACATTTTAAATGAGCTGTCTACAAAAATCATTTATTTTTCACCAAATATTTGGTGATAACTACATAAATACCATATACATACGTTAATTAGAAAAACTGAAACAAAAAATGAGTTTCCCGACCTCTTTATTGTGGATTTGAATGTTAAAAGTTATGAAAAAAACATTACTTGTGACATGGGGGAATAAACATAGAGGAAGAAAAACACAATTGTATACTGCACTTCAACCTCATAGCAGACAGTAAGAAACTCTCCTCTAGTGTGAAAGTTATCACATGTGATCCTCCTCCTCTATTCCTCCCCCTCTCTACCCTTACAGAGAGTGTGTTCATTTCCAGGCTTATAATTGAACTGGTTACAACTTGGCAGAAGTGTGGCAGTTCTTCACCTCTTCAATCCAGAAAATTACTTCTCAATTCCTAAACTACTGATTTTATGTTGCCATTCTACTGACATCCACCCCCGCAGGCAAAGCCTAACTGGTTCAGAACAGATGAGTATGAGCCTAATCATCTCATCTGCCTGTTTATCAGCAAATATGCTCCTCTTTTCTGCCTAGAGACGGTTATCTGTCTTAAAACAAAAGTATGCTTTTATTCATAGAACAAAACATATATTGCACCCTCAACACTCTCAGGAATACTTCCATAAGAAAAAACAAAAATTTTAAATATATTTTTGTTATAACCACTTGCTCCAATGCCTTTCTCAACCATTCCGTTCTGTAACTTGTAAGATCAGTTAAGGAAAAACTGAAAGTAAGTGATCTGTCACTGTCCAGCAGTCAGTCAATAAAGGGAATCAGCTTGAAGAAGGATGGCAACAGACTTTTGTCATTTTCAATGTTGGTAAAATGAGCATCTTCTCCAGAGTAAAATCACGATATTAGTGATAACACCAATGATAATTATAAGTACTTAAAATTAATGAACCCCAGGTCCTTCTATTAGAGACCAGTGAAATTACAGGTGAGCAAATTAGTTATTAAGTTAACGACTGCTCTTCACTTACATCAAATTAGTTTTTCAGAATCATAATTGTAATCCAAAGAATGCATGGCCTTTGTTTCCAGAGTCTACTTCTAAGTGAGGGAAAAGAAGCATTCAGTATGAACAGGTAAGTTTGTTGTGAGTTTGAGAAGAGAATTTGTAGTTAACATTGTTTGGAGGACTAAAGTTTTGAAGGATTGTAGAAAATGCATTCATTTCAGAGTTTTATGGAAATACTACGATTGGTTTAATAAAGTAAAAGGTTACTGAGAGCTCACAGTAGTCACTAGAGATTTCTTTTAAAAAATCACAAGGCTTCCTGGAAATTATATGACTGGTGAAAATGGCATGCTTTACTGTTGACACTGCTGTTTTCAACTGGCTTAAAAGAGGTTCTTGCTACATTTCACTTGGAGAAAAACCTGCTAAAAACCAGCTGATTTAAAGAAAAGCTTGAAAGAATGGTGTGTCTGGCTGATCTTTTTCAAAATGACAATTTATTTCAAACTTCCTGTTTATAGAGTTGTCCTACACCTACTTCTTTCGTCCTTCCAAATGGTCAAGGCTGTGGGTTTGGGAAGTGTTGGCATGATGGGGATAGCCCCAATTCTGTGGCTGGTACCTCTGTCTCAATGTACATGAAATGGAGCATCGCCATTTCATCATCAACGGCATCACAATGAGTCTGAATCATCAAGTCATAAATGGATTGATTCATGGTTGATGGGCCATCAAGATCGTTATTGTTGCCCAGCTCTATCCAATTCATGGAATTCTCACCACATAGAGGGAATGTAGACGCTGTGGTGTTACATGGTTCGCTGCTGGGACCTCAACTTTTTATAATATTCAGATAAAGGTAGGAGGGGTAGGAAACAAAGACACAAGGAAACTGGAAAGGAATATAATAGGTTAAACAGGTGAGCAAAGATCTGGAAATGCATTGTATAGGAAAATAAAAATTGCAAATTTTGGCAGAAAACTCTCTTTTAAAAGGTAGAATATTATTCATCCTAGTGCTGTGCAAACAAGTAGATACAGCAAGTAATTAGGAAAGCTATGATAATGTTATCATTTATCCTGAGGGAATTGAGCATATAAGTTGGGAGGTAAGGCTTCAGCTATCAAGGTAATGTTGAGATTACATTACATGTGTAAAGTATTTGCTTGCCTCTTTCAGGAACAATATAAATGTTTTGCAATCAGTTCAGAGAAGGTTAACTAGGCTAATATCCAGAATGGGCAGGCTGATGTATAAGGAAATGTTGGGCAGGCTAGGCTTGTATTCATTGGAAATTACCAGCCTATGTGATGTCATTATGGATGCCAACTGGAAACTGGAAGAGCAGCACTTCATATTCTGCCTTAGGAACTTACAACTCAATGGTCTCAATGTGGACTTTACCAGTTTCAAAATCTTCCCCACCCCTGGCCTCATCCCATGACCAACCCTCCCTCTCATCCTTGCCTCCATGACCTGACACAACCTGTCTGTCTTCTCCCCCACCTATTCTCCCCTCCCACCTCACCAACCATCTCACCTACTTTCCTCAGCCCCACCCCTCCTCTTTCTATTTATTTCAGAGCTCCCTTGTCCCACCCATTTCTGAAGAAGGGTCCCAACCTGAAATAACATGGTGTAGAGCTGGATGAACACAGCAAGCCAAGCAGCAGAGGAGCATGAAGGTTGATGTTTTGGGCCTCGACCCTTCTCCTCTGATGCTGCTTGGCCTGCTGCGTTCAACCAGCTCTACACTGTTATCTCTGACTCCAGCATCAGTAGTTCTTACTATCTCAGGATATGGGGAGGATGTTTCCTCCAGAACTATTTAAAAATAAGGGGTCACCCACTTGTGATTGAGGTAAGGTGAATTATTTTCTCATTCAGCCATGAGTCTGTGGAAGTCTCTATGTCAAAAGGTATTAGAAGCAGAGCTTTTTGACCACCTTTAAGACAGGGATAAATAGATTCTTGAAAAATAAAGGAATGAAAAGTTATTTGGGGTCAGGTGGGAATATAAAATAAACAGATCAAAGATGTTCTTACTGAATGGCAAAGCAGATATGAGGGAAATTGAATGGCCTACTCCAAATCCGAATTTGTATATTTCTAGGTAAACAGAGAAATGACTGGCTCATTAAATCAAAGTTGGAGTTTATAGAATCAAGGTACTTTTAAAAGTAGAATAAAACTTGATGGAATTACACGTGACATAATGTAAGCATGATTGAGCCTGATCTGTACTCCGCACTTTGTCACTGATTTCTGGCCACCGTCTCTTTCCCCTTGTCGTCCATCAGCTAGACAAAGCATTGGTGATGGCAGAATAACTCCTCCTTGGCCTTTCACGATTTATTCCCACACTATCCTCCAATCATACATTCCGTTTCTAGAGGAGCCCAACAGCAGGGGAGAAGGAACTTCCGATCGAAAGAGCTGGAAGAGGGAGTATGAGAAACTTAGGTCTGTGATTGGAGGAACGGTTCCTCAGAATAATTCTTATGCTCTCTGCTGGGTCTGTCACACTCTGCATTATTTTCCTGCTCTCACTCAGACACTGGGGCTGAACAATTGAGTGCCAGACTACCAAAAATTCACAATGTAAGCTAAGGTTGTATGGGCTCAATTTCTCTTTATTTTTTCATTCCCATCTTCTCATCTCTGCCTTGTCATGGGCTATTTGTGATGCTGAGGACAAGTTCACTCTCCTCCCTCATGCCTTTTGAACTCTCCTCCAGCTGCAGTGGAACTGTGGTGGGTGGGGTCAATGTTTATGGTGATGGAGAATGTGCTGATCAAATGGGATGCTTTTGAGATTCAACTGTTGTTGGAACCACATTCACCCAGATTGGTGAAGACTTTTCCAAAAGCATCCTGGTTTGTGCCTTGTAGATGACGCAAATTCTGAGTGGAGTCAGAGTACACAACACCTGGTGAAGACTGACCAGCCTTTGAAGCCATTATATTTATTTTGCAGATCCAGTAAAGTTTCTCATAAATAGGGACACCAGAATGTATAGGGTAGAGAATTATATGATAGTGCTGCTATTTAATATCAAGGGGAAATGTTTTAACTTTCTTTTGGTGATCACTGCTTGGCACTTCAGCGAAAAGAAACATTTGCATCATGCAATCGCCCAGGTCTGTATGCTGCCCAGATCTTGCAGTACGTGGGCATTTTTTTGAGGAATTAAAAATGGAATAAACTCTGAAATTATCAGCAAACATCTTTATTTCTGATCATATGATGGAGGAGGTCAAAAATCACAGGACACTAGGTTATAACTCAACAGGTTTATTTGAAAGCACTAGCATTTGGAGCATTGATCCTTCCTCAGGTGTAGTGAGAGAAGAGACATCAAGACACAGAATTTATAAGTAAGAGATCAAAGGAACGTACAACTGATGCAATTGTATTGAATACACCTAAAATGGCTGGCTGACTCTCTACTGTTAAATCTTTAATCAGTTTGAAAGGAGATGCAGGTTTCGGTTGATTAAAATGTAAATCTCAGAAGTTCTTTCATGTCACTGCCTTAAGATATCTGAAGGTTTTATCACTGTGTACAAGAGGTAATATCTTGGGTTAGACAATGCATTTTAGGTGCAAGGCCTTGTTTAGAATCTGTCTGTGTTTTCACCTGGAGTCAAACTGGTTTTATTTCCAACACAGGAATTTAGAAAATGCCCCATTGACTGACTGTGTGTATAAATTGTGTGTTTTTTGAACAAAATAGAATGTATCTGCAAATGTAAATTCAGAGAGTGCGTTTGTGGGATTGTGTGAGATAGAAAAAAGATCATAGGCCAAACAGCCAAAGGTGGTTGGGTCAATGAGAAACTACTTCGAAGTTCTCCTGCAATGAGGGCCTGGGGCAGAGATGAATAACCTCCAACAACTGAAACAGCTTCCTCAGTGGTTCCTGTGTGATTCCGATAATGATATTACCCCCTTAATTCTTAGTGACCTCAACTTAGGGTTCATTGATGCCATGTTAAGACAAATGCTGCCTTGATGTTAAATTTGAGCTACTAAATACATGCTGAATTTCACTTACCACAAGGTGAAAATGGGCTATGTTTCCAGAAGAACTGTTTGGTGATCATTCTTACCAATACACATTCCACACTCTAAATCAATAAAACAAGCTTTGAAGTGTCTAATCTGCTGGGTTTTTTCCCTTGACCAAACTGCACACAATGCTGCATTTCACAGGTGTGGTCAGATTTCTTGACTAATTTTAGCTACTACCTGGAGTACCACACAAACTGTCATATCAAACATTTGACTTGTGTGATATCATGAGAATGAACAAAAGCTATGCACAAACCACTTCGGCTTGCCAGTGCAGAAAGGAGAAGCCTGATCTCCATATGACACATCTATGCATTTCTTAACAATTCCAATTGTCTTATTTACAATGTAAAACAAATTATGTTACACTAGAAGCCTGTTATGATTATGTAAAAAATCAATGTTAAAAATACAAGAATTTAAGAGTCTCAAGAATTGCTGAACCAATATTGAGAACACATTGCTCAAGTTGCTACAAGCTGAAATTGTATTTAGGACATACTGTATTTCAATCTTTAAAAAAAATTGCGGGAAAATGAGTTAAAAATTTTGAATTATTAAAAAGGTGGCAATTGGGGGTTGGGGTTGAATGGTCTTCTCAAGCATTTATTCCAGATTGCCAATTGGCTATGGTACAGTTATTAACAAAATTCTAGTACTGGAATTGTATCTAGACTGTTTATATGGCTGCGGTATCTAACCTTCCATGCTGATACTTGTCAGAGCACAGTTGCACAGAAACTATTGATAGTGTTTTTCTGGTTATCAAAGAGTAAGTCTGGAGGACAGTGAAAATCCCACACCTCATTTCTCCATCAGAAACTACTTTTCAATCTTAATTCTCAATTTCCTCTGCTTCAATCCTCCATCCCAGAGAGAAAGATCACAGTCATTCTCCCTTTAGAAAGTACGAGCCACACTGAATGTGTCAGAAGATGATCAAAAGGTAGTAATCACTGGATTACTTTGAGCGCAGTGTGCCAGTGAGTTTATAAAGAGGAAGGTAAAAGAAATGAATGTGTAACTGGAAAGAGATTTCAGGAGGAAGGGAGCTTTTTGGATTCCTGGGACTTTGAAACTATGTCTGCAGAAAGCAGGACTTACATAAACTGGATAGTTTGCCAATCTACAGAGCAAGTACCACGCCCTCATTGGGTCGTTTGCCCATGCTGTTGGGAAGAGTTCAAAATAATTTGGCAGGGGAATGGGAACCAGTATGGAGTATTAGAAAAGCAAAATAAGACGCACAAAGGATTGAGAGAGGCAGTTGGCACAGAGTAAAAAAATCAGTATTTGGTACAGTTTGATTAAGAAGGATTGAAATATGACTAAATTTACTTTATATTGTACATGTAAACGTATGGAATGGGTTAAGAAGGTTGCTAAGCTGCAAGAACAAATTGTCCCATGGAAACAATGTTTTGCAGACAATAAAGATCTGGCTTAAAAACTGGAAGACTGAATATGAGGTATACAGGAAAGATTGGTAAGGATAGACAAACAAAATAGAAGTATTGATCAAAGAGATCATTGTAGGGGTGAAGTGGAAGGGTCAAAATCAAAATCTATTTGATTAATGTTAAGAAACACTAAAGATATTATTACACAAGTGGTGTATCCTAAAAAAATGAAAGAACTGCAGATGCCATAAATCAGGAACAAAAACAGAAGTTGCTGGAAAAGCCTAGCAGATCTGGCAGCATTTGAGAAAAGAATCAGAGCGAATGTTTTGGGTCTGGCGACCATTCCTCAGAACTGTGGTGTATTCCATAGTCTACTGACCAGTGTGAAAGGTACAGAGCCAATTTACAGGAAATTACAGATAGTCACAAAACCATAATAGTAATAATTAGTGGTAAACTCAGGTGCCGGAAAGAGTGCAACTCATTCTGCTTTCCATCGAGGTGTTCTTATTTCGAAAGCAACCTAATGTGTTTGGCAGCTTTTTTTTGCGAATGTTATGTACATACTGATGCCTTGATCAAATTTTCAATTTATGTTACTACCAGATAAAATTATTTTTAAGAAGACACAGTTTCTCAAGCTTTACATCTTGCATTCATCAGGAAAATTCAAAAGAATACGAATAAAGGCCAAAAATGTCTAGCGAGGGGAAGAGTACCGAAACAAATAAAATCATTTCGACCTGTTTTTATTTCACAACGTATGCAGGTGCAGGCACCCGGGGCACGGATTGGTCCAGCCAAAATCTCAGGGCTGCTGAGTTGTTCTTCCAGTGCTTGCTTACATAGAGCCTACCCGAATGCTCACAGTATCCATGCCTTCCCTGTGCTATGCTTCTTAGTACTTTAGGGCTTCAGACAGAGTCAGAGGCTATCAGTACTGCCGTATGCACTGCTTTGCATTGGCTTGCTTGTCATTAAGGATCTAACCCAGGACAAGGAGAGTTAAATGTGAGTGGGACATCGAAAATTAATCTAACATCGAGAGGACGTACCAACTACCTAGCACACTGTTTATTCAGCCAAACAGTCATGTCAGAAACCAGATGTGACTCGTTCTCAGTTTAGTAAAAAGTGGGTAGCTGTCTGTCAGAATTCCCAATGCTGTGGTCACAAGCACAGTCTGCACACAGCGCAGATGCTTGGTCATGGTAAGCCATCTTCTTGGGCTGTCAACAATAGGGATCTGTCCAACTATACTCAAGGAGTGAGTAACGGACAGTTCTGTAGGACTAACAGTCAGAGGAATCACGTTCCATCAGTCTGCAAACTCCAAAAACAGTGATCAGTTGATGCTCCAACATGTCCAGTGGCCCCTCCATCAAAGGCAGTCAAAGGTCTGGGACAACTACAATCCAACCATTAATCATTGAGGGGGTGCAAGGAGGGCCTGTAGGGAGAAGGTGAAAGCAGGAGCGGTGAAGAGATGAGCACAAGGACAGTGACAAGGGCAACTCAAGTTATGTGGGAGTTGGCAGAACAGAGGGCATGGTGGGCAAGGTTATTGACAGGGACTGCCACCATGACCGTATTCCAGTTGCAGTTTGCATCTTAGAGAGAGTGATAACAAGGAATGCTGCTCACAGTGCACACTGTCTGCACTGCACTCCACCTGGTTGCCATGTACCCCTGGAGCCTCCCTGTCCCATTTGATCCCCCTCTACCCGGACAACCAGTTTCCCCCCTACCCCATATGGAGACTCAACATTTAAGCTTTGTTTCTAACTTCCCTCTCTGCTCCATGAAACGACAGCCTACACATTAATGTTGTCCAGCCTGTTCCTCCACACTGTAGGTTTGACAAGAGATGGAATGTCAGGTAGCTTTTGAAGGTTTCAGTCAGCCTATGATATCCCAGGTATCATGCAGTGAAATCTCTCATGATAGACAGTATAAATCTGAGATAACTACTGTGACACAGACATGGCAAAGTCCCAGTTGCAGCGAGTACTTCCACCTCTCCTGCCGTACGATTCCATAAGACAGTGCCAAAGAAAAGTCAATACTGGTCCAAGGCAGATTGACTGTCATGCATCTCACTTGAGAAAATTCTCTGCCAAAAGTAATGAGAAAATTAGCCCAAAACCTTTGTTCAATGTCTCTGCTTTTATTCGTTCCTTATGATTATTTCCCTTATCTTTGATCTAAGAGAAAACATTTAGTTTAGCTGCTCTCCTTTTTACATCCTTGTCAAGCTGTTGCTGTGTCTCTGACTGGTTCACGACTATATTCTATTTCTCTCTGCCGCTTCTTGTTTTTGTGACCCCCAGGTGACTCCTAAAACATTCCGAATCCTCAGGTCTAACACTATCCGTTGCAACATAAAAAGCTTCTTTCAATCAAATACAATCCTTAACTTTCCTCATAAAATGACAGATGGATTTTACACACTGAGATTTTGTTTTTTGATTAACATTATTCTTTGTTGAACATTGTGAATTTTTTTGTTTCTATTATTTATATACCACTGTTTAGTCTATTTACCAACTCAACTGCAGCCAGCTATCCCCTCATACTGATGGAATTGAAATTTAAGTTCTTGTTTCTGATTGGAGTAGATTGTTTTCAAACCAAATGTGGAAGTCAGTTAAACTATGATCATCCCAGTACAAGTCAATATTTATTAATAATAGTCACCAGTTATTAATTAATCTTGCCTCATTGTACAATACTTGATGCAAAATAGTTTTAACTCTGACTGTTTGCACAACATCTTGCTCCGGTAAACTACCACAAAAGCATTTCACAGACTCATCTTCAAGACCATCTTTGCAATTTGATTTGTCCAGGATATGAAGATTAATGATCCCTACAACTATTACATTGCCTTTGTTACAAGTTTCAGTAATTTCTCATGCAATGCATTGTCCAATGGTAAAACCATTGTTATGGGGTGTATTAAATCCCCCCTTCTGATTCTGATCCTCCTATTCCCCATCTACAAGTATTCTACAGCCAATTCGATTCACTCCACATGATATCAAGAAACGGTTGGAGACACTGGATACTCCAAAGGCTAGCAGCTCTGACAACCTTCCGGCAACAGTACTAAAGACTTGTGCTCCAGAACTTGCCACTTACCTAGTCATACTGTTCCAGTACAGTTACAACACTGGTATCTACCTGACAGTGTGGAAAATTGCCCACATATTTCCTGTACACAAAAAGAAGGACAAATCCAACCCAACTAATTACTGCAGCATCAGTAAAGTGATGGGAGGTGTCATTAATAGTGCTATCAAGCAGCACCTGCTCAGAAATAACCTGCTCAGTGACACCCAGTTTGGGTTCCACCAGGGCCTCTCAGCTCCTAATCTCATTACAGCCTTAGTTCAAACATGGACAAAAGAGCTGAATTCCACAGGTGAGGTGAGTGTGACAGCCTTTGGTATCAAGGCTTCATTCGAATGAGTATGGCATCAAAGGAGCCCTAACAAAACTGGAATCAATGGGTATCAGGGGGAAAACGCCCCGGTGGTTGGAATCATACCAGACACATAAGATGGTTGTGATTGTGGGAGGTCAATCGTCTCAGCTCCAGGACATCTCTGCAGGAGCTTCTCAGGGTAGCATCCTTGGCCCAACCATCTTCAGCTGCTTCATCAATGACCTTCCCTCCATCAGAAGGTCAGAACTGGGGATGTTCGATGATAGCCTGCCATTTGTGAGGTGTGAATGTCACTTGCTACTTGTCAGCCCAAGCCTGGATATTGTCCAGATCTTGTTGCAATTGAACATGGACTGCTTCAGTGTCTGAGGGGTCACAAATGGTGCTGAACATTGTGCAATCATCTGCAAACATCCCCACTTCTGACCTTATGATGGAGGGGAGGTCATTGATGAAGCAGCTGAAGATGCTTAAGCCAAGGACACTATCCTGAGGAACTCCTGCGGAGATGTCCTGGAGCTGAGATGATTGACTTCCTACAATCACTATCATCTTCCTATGTGTCAGGTATGACTCCAACCACTGGAGAGTTTGGCCCCTGATACCCATTGATTCCATAGTACCATTCTTCAAATAGCAGAGGAGTTCTCACAAACATCCTGGCCCACATGCATCTCTCAATCAACATTTAAAATCAGATTATTTAGTGCTTACTATGCACAAATTGGTTACCAATATTTTGATCATGAACCATGGCCTTGCTTAAAGTAGTTGATTGGTTGTAAAACATAACAGGAATTCTGAGGTTGTGAAAAGTGTTGTACAAGTTTATGTAAGCAAAGTTTGTCATTCTTTATTCTTTGCACTTTGCTAGGATACAAGTTTAATGCAGATTCAATGATAATAATATCCAAATTTGTGGTTACATCTAAATCCCTTGTCCCAGCAACAGAATTGTACGCCTAGTTTTCCACAGATGTATGATTCTGTCAGATATGTTCTGCAGTGCTGGAAGTCGATTCATGATTTCTGGTCTCCTAAGTTCCAAACTAAACAAACAACAATTATTCTGAATATCGCTGTAGATGGTCGCTTGAAGACTTAACTCACACAAGAGAAACCTAAAACAGCAGAAATTACAATACGTCCACAATTATACAATTTTACTCCCATTTTTAACAACAAAAATATAAATTCTAGTGCCCAACACAAGAGGAATAGACAAAGCATCAAAATCACTTTTCAAAACAAATCTTACCACAGATCTGAAATCTATTACATTGAATTTCACAAAATATATCTGGAAATACACAGGATTTATTTCTCAATGCTAATTTAGATCATTTAAGAAGCTGCTTCTTTTTAACCCCTGTCAAAATTAATTTACTGACAGTAATTTGGCAGTTTAGAATCAGTTGGCAGAGATTAATAGGATAACTGACTATTGTGATGTTACTTATTAAGGTTATACTGTTCATCTTGATAACTCCTCCTCAAATTACCTGGGTTAAGTGTGTTATTCAGAAGTCATCAAAATCTCAACTACCTTTTCAATCAATCAATCTTCTACCAATTTAAGTGATTAAACTAACACTTCTAAAGAGGAAAATATTTTATTTAAAAAGCCATCTGGCTTTAATAAGTAAGCATAATAAAAGTCCATTTCCCCTGATCGCAGGGGAAAGAGCTGAACCCTTAGGAGCACTCGATTTAAACTAGATCAAGCTAGTATTAAGTTTATTTAGACAGGCGATAAAGTGAATGAAGGGAGGGAGGGAACAAAGATACAAAATGGTTGGAGATAAAAATTAGAATCTGCAAATTCTAGCATGACAATTGAATACCTGTCAGCTTGCCAGGACAATGGAAGTAGACTGATGTTAATAAAAAAGACATTTACGGTGATCCCCGCTGGCTCAGTCAATTTATCCAATGAGCAGCTATGACATACAGACAAGGCAAATCATAGCTGAGAAAGTGAGAGAAGCAGTAAAAATGGTCAAATGCCACTGAGTTAAGAGGAAAAGAAAACTAGAATTTCTGCTTCAATTTGGCATCTGGCAACTCCTGCTACAGCCAGTCAGTAGCAGACATCAGGCAAGGGCAGGACTGGACTCGTTAGCTGCCATTCTACAGTACTATGCTCCCATCGATATTTGCTTTGTGCCCATTTTCCTGCAAAATAATATTTGAGCAAGTCAAAATATACTGGAGTGGGAGGGTCAAAATCGATAATTGGAAAGAAAATTCAACCCCTTATTTGCAATTGTGTAATTGCTGACTGAAGAAAGAATCAGAGAAAATGTAAAAGGCGATATAACTGGTGGAATCTTGTGCATCTGTTGGTCAAATGGGGCCTGTCTGTTGGCCCTGCATTACATATTTTCAAGAGGGCCTATTACGTTTTTCACAATTCGACACTTCATCAGCCAGTGGCAAACCTTCCCCTGGAAGCAAGTACAAGTGGGCAGAAGTCTCACCTGATGAGGACTGCCATCCAATCAGAGGCTGAATTTCTCCAGTGCTCGGCAGCTCCTTCAGGTGAAGCCACTGTCTGTGCTGCATCCAGTTGAGGTCTCAGATTGAGGACAAACCCATAAACAGGTGAGTGATTTGGGAGGGGGATTTGCAGGTCAAGAGTCACAGGGAGGTGAGAGATGGATCATCAGCAAGGCCAGAGCCAGCACTCTTCAGTTTTTCATCCACTTTCTGCGACTGGGACTTTTGATCAGTCACTTGGTGGCTGTAAAAAAGAGACTCCTACCCCACTGCTGGTAGTCTGCAGAAAATGTGCCAGGCTTTGCTGATCATGTTCACTGCAAAGCAAACCATTGACTGCTGCAGTACAGGAAAAATGAGGCCTTTAAATTGGCAAAAATTACTCAACAACAGGCTTTAATTGGCAGTGGGACAGGAAGGCCATCCATGCCATCCCCTGGCCACCACCCTGCTGGCAGTCAAAATGTATCCCATCACCAAATTCTCTGGGTAAAGGTGAACGATTTCACCTTAGGTGCACTATTTCCAATTGCAGCTGAAACAGGAAAACACGTGACAGGTCAAAGTCAAACAAAACTGTGAAACTACATAAAAATCCAAGAACTTACGTAGAGAAGAAATTTTTCAAAAAAAGTAATCTCTGAAAATAAATAACTTGCAAAAAAAAACTTAATCTTGATAAGTTGTGCAGAGAGAATAAGAGCTCAATCAGCTTAGATCGATTGGAAGGAAACATGACCAGTGCTGTTTACGAACTCACCGAGCAAAAGCTTGAGATCAATCAAGCAGTTCCCCAAGAGTCATTTCCTATTAGCTATAAAAAAACTGTATTTTATTTTGATACTGGTTTGTGTCTTTCAAATGCAGTCCAAAACACAAATTTCAATAAGACAAAACAAAACTGAACGTCAATTTTGTAATGTGCTTAAAAGAATTGTCTTTCGATCTCTATTACTCTCAATTATTCCATTACATAAGCGCTTACCAAATGTCAGTAGGAATACTGTGAGGGATAGATTTGACATATTGAAGTGCATGAATATGCATGATAAAGGCATTCATAACAAGAAAACTGAAGTCAAGGTTGTTGAATCAATTGGGAACCATGGCATCATAAACATTTTTGACCCTTGATTTACAGACAGTATATCATACATGTGATTACAATATTCCAGAAGAAAACAGATTTGATTAGGAAAAAGGTGGCATAGTCTGTGCCCAGGTCAGCTGGGAAGTGGAAGCCGATCTTAAAGTACATCTTCATTTCCAAACTTTATATTAAAGCATGGTAGGCATTATTTAAAGATTGCTGTAGATGACAAGGACAAAACAAGAAAAGCAGTTACCCTCTGAAAAAAAATTGGTGTATACAAACATAAAGATCATAAAAATCATAAGGGGCCTCAACCAACACAATATGAATTAGGAATTATCAAAGTTGTCCAGAAGTATGAACTAAAATATAATGCAGGACTAATTTCTTATTCAGTTAGGGCTATCACAAGAGATAAATACATCTCTACTTGGTAATCATATGATGAGGGCAGCAGCTATTGACAGGATGTATACAACAACTCATTGACCCAAAGTTCTTCAATAGTACATCTCTGCCCTGGCAACTCCACTGTTGCGGAGGTGGCAGTGTTGGTCTGGGGTGGACAAAATTAGAAGTCACACGACACCAGGTTATAGTCCAACAGGTTTATCTGAAATCATAAGCTTTTGAAGTGTAGCCCTTTTTCAGGTGAAGTGAGAGGGTTGCGCACAGTCATAGAATTTACAGGCGGAGAGATCAAAAGATCATACATATGGTATGAGTGGAGTGTCAACATATGAATTCCCTTGAGAAAGTCAAAAGCAGCAATATTAAGCCAACTCATGATCTGCAAACTCCTCTACTAATCAAACACCATCTAACATGGACACTCACAGCTACTGTTATTCCACCTAATTCCTGTAATTCCCTGCTCAACCATCAGTATAAACATTGCTTCTGGCAGCTCAAAGAGAAAAGCCTTTTATAATGCAGGGTAATCATGGAGGGAGCCAGCACCATCCATATTCAAGGGAAAATCAAAAAGAGAGTTGAAAATAATAAAACCAGAGATTGTTAGAAATGCTTTTAGCAGGTCTGGCAGCATTTGTGGTGAAAGAATGAGAGTTAATGTTTAAGAATAATAGGGTGGTTATGATAGGGGATTCTAACTTTCCAAACATAGACTGGGCCTGCCATTGTGTTAAGGGCTTGGCTGGAAAGGAATTTGTTAAGAATATTCGGGAAAACTTTCTGATTCAATATGTGGATATACCTACTACAGAAGTACCTACTCTTGGGAATTAACGCAGGGCAGGTGACTGAGTTGTTAGCATGGAGCGCTTTGGGGTCAGTGACCATAATTCTATTAGTTTTAAAACAGTGATGGAAAAGGACAGATCAGATCTAAAAGTTAAAAGTTCTAAGTTGGAGGAAGGCCAATTTTGACGATATTAGGCAAGAACTTTCAAAAGTTGGTTGGGGGCAGATGTTCACAGGTAAAGGGTTGGCTGGAAAATGGGAGGCCTTCAAAAATGAGATAACAAGAGTCCAGAGACAGTATGTTCCTGTTAGGGTGAAAAGCAAGGCTGTTAAGTGTAGGCAATGCTGGATGTCTAGGGAAATCAAATTTTTCATTAAGAATCAGAAGGAAACATATGTTCGTTATAGACAGCAGGGATCAAGTGAATCCCTAGGACAATATAAAGGCAGTAGGAAGAAGGAAATCAGGAAGGAAATAAGAAACCATGAGGTGGCTTTGGCAAATAGGGCTAAGGAGAATCCAAAGGGATCAAAGGATAAGATGGTAAACAGGGAGAGAATAGAGCCTCTAAAAGATCAGCGAAGCCACCTAAGTGTGGAACCATAGGAGATGGGGGAGATACTAAATGAATATTTTACATCAGTGTTTACTGTGGAGAAGGATGTGGAAGGTACAGAACCATGGGGAATAAAATAACAACATCTTGAGAAACATCCACATAACAGAGGAGGTGATGCTCGACATCTTAAAACGCAAACAGGTCGCTATATCCCCAGGACCTGATCAGATGTGCCCGAGAACTCTGTAGAAAGCTAGGAAAGTGATTGCTGAGATATTTGTATATCGATAACCACAGGTGAGGTGCCAGAACACTGGAGTTTGCCTATATTGTGCCACTATTTAAGAAAAGTAGTAAAGAAAAACCAGGGAACTATAAACCAGTGAGCCTGACATTGTTAGTGTGCAAGGTGTTGGACAGAATCCTGAGGTACAGGCTTTACATATATTTGGAAAGGCAAGGACTGATTAGGGATAGTCAACATGGCTTTGTGTGTGGGAATTCGTGTCTCACTAACGTAAGATTGAGTTTTTTGAGGAAGTAACGAAGGAGGATTGATGAAGGCAGAGCAGTGGATGTGATCTATATGGACTTCAGTAAGGTGTTCAACAAGGTTCATCATGGTGGGCTGGTTAGCAGGGTAAGATTATAGGGAATACAGGAAGAACTAGCTATTTGAATATGGAACTGGCTCGAAGGTAGAACACAGAGAGTAGTGGAGGAAGGCTGCTTTTCAGACTGGAAGTGTGCGCTCAGCAGCGTGCCACAAGGATTGGTGCTGGGTCTGCTGCTTTTTGTCATTTATGTAAATGATTTAGATGTGAATATAGCAGGTATGGTTAGTAAGTTTGCAGATGACATCAAAGTTGGGGGCCAGTGGGCCGGGGAGTGGTTCATGGAGTTTAATTTGGATAAATGTGAGGTGGTGCATTTTGGAAAGGCAAATCAGGGTGGGACTTATACATTTAATGCTAAGGTCCTGGGGAGTGTTGCTAAACAAGGAGACCTTGGAGTGCAGGTTCATTGTCCCTTGAAGGTGGAGTTGCAGGTAGACAGGATTGTGAAGGTGGTGCTTGGTATGCCTGTCTTTGTTGGTCAGTGCATTGACGATAGGAGTTGGGAGGTCATGTGGCTGCATAGGACAATGGTTTGGCCACTATTGAAATACTGTGCAATTCACGTCTCCCTGCTACGGGAAGGATATTGTGAAACTTGAGAGATTTACAAGGATGTTGCCAGGTTGGAGGGTTTTAGCTACAGGAAGAGGTTGAAAAGACTGGGGTTACTTTCCCTGGAGCATCAGAGGCTCAGAGGTGACTGTGTAGAGGTTGATAAAATCATGAAGAGGCACGGATAGCTTAAATAGACAAGGTTTTTTCCCCCCAGAGCAGGGGCGTCAAAAGCTTGAAAGCTTAGGTTTAAGTGAGAAGGGGAAATCTTCCTCCTTAAGTGACTTAAGGGGCAACATTTTCACATTGAGAGTGGCACCAGAGCTAGAATGAGCTGCCAGACAAAGTGGTGGAGGCTGGTATAATAACAACATTCAAAAAGCATGTGGATCAGCATATGAATAGGAAGGGTTTAGAGGGATAAGGGCCAAATGCTGGAAAATGGGACTAGATTTTTATAGGATATCTGATTGGCATGGATGAGTTGAACTGAAGGGTCTGTTTCTGTGCTGTATATCTCTCTGATTCTATGAAGTCAATAAGCTTTTGTCAGAACTGAAGAAAATTGAACAAAGGTCATCGAGGTGAAGCATTAATTTTTCTCTCCACAGATGTTTGCACACCTGCTAGTTCCAGCATGCTGTTTTATTTCAGATTTTCAGCAGTATTTTGCTTCTATGCCCTATGTAAAACTAATCTAGCAAATGGCAACCAACATAGTTTAAAAAGGAGCAAATCCTACTTCACCGAATGTCCTGAAACATTTACTGCTATTTTGGGAAGGGGAGTGAAGAAATTACAGGGTGTAACACTCAAGACTGAGGACAAGCTGGTGTGTGAAGACCCACAGTCATGCACTACCAAAGGTGTAGGAGTGTGGCTACATTGGAAAGATCCTGTGCCTGGCAGGGATAGAGGTATTACCATGGCAGAGGATCTGAAACACAAGAAATAGGAGACCTACGTCATTCAGCTCCTTGAACTACTCCACTATTCACAGAGCTCACGGTTGATCATCTACTTCTACTTGATAGATAAATTTTACATATCAGTCTGTCTCACAGACCCAACAATAGAGCCTTCTTAGTCCTCTGGCACAGACAATTCCAAAGACTCACAACCTTCAGTGTTAAGAAATTCCAAATCATCTCTGTCTTAAATGGCTTGCCTCTTATTGTAACTGTGTTTTCTGGTTCTGGAGAACCTAGTCAGACGAAACATTCTTCCTTAATTCACTCTGTCGAGTCTTATAAGAATTTTCCATGTTTGAATGGGAGCAACTCTTGCTTTTCTAAACTCTAGAGAATGAAGGTTCAGGCTATTTAAAAAATCTTTCTTCATAGTACAATCTCTCCATCCCAGGAATTAATCTGCTGAAATTTTGTTGCACTGCTCAATGGCAAGAGTATCCTTCCATGAGTAAAGAGATCAAAACTGCAGACAGAACTCCAGGTTCAATAGAATTGCAATAAGACATCTGTACTCCTAAAAACAAATTATCCTGTAATACAGGCCGTCAAATCATTTACCTTCTCAACTGCTTACTATGCCTGTATGTTTGCTTTCAGAGGCTTGTGAACAAGATTACCCAAGTCCCTTGAGATTTACCACTTCTCAGGCTCTCACCATTTAAGTAATGCTCCATATTTGCTTTCTCTCCCAGGGATAACCTCACATCCCTCCATATTGTATTCATCTGCGAAATATTTGGCTAGTCAGTTTCTTCAAATCTTATTGAAGCTTGTTTCAATGTTTCAAGTCCAGAAATTAGAGTTCCAAGTACAGGTCACTGTACCTGAAATACTGACTCTGCTTTCACTCCACAGGTGCTGCCAGACCTGTTGAGTTTCTCTAGCAATTTCTGTTTTTGTCGCATTCTTTTGTCTCAGATTTTTAGTACCTGCCGTTCTCTTTTTTGGCTTAATATGACCCAGGCGGCTTGACTCTTTTCTGACAGTTAACCAGCTCTTAATCCATATCAGTATATTCCCTCAATCCCAACATGCTGCAGCTTAGTTTACTAGCCTCTTGTGTTGGGTCCAATCAAAAGTTTCCAAAAAATTAAAAGGCCAATGTCCACCTTGTTTATTCTGCTAGTTATATCCTCAAAGATCTCCAACATGAAGCACTGAAAGATGAAGGAAATTCATGAGCTCTGTCAGCACATGGAACGTCAAATCATCAAGCCAATATCACAGGCTGTAGGCTCACTAATATTGACAAGAGTCTCAGGATCAGGAACACTGGATGGAGAGGTTGAAGAATCATTGATAAATGAGAAATGGCCAATGTTGTATCAATATGAACAAAAGGGAGGGTGGGTAAACCTGTCAGAATCGTACTCATTCTTGCTTGTAGTGGTTTAGCAGCCTAAAGTCAATTTGGTTCAAAAAGCATTTTAACTGTTAGTTGTTGGCTGTGTATTTAATCAGTAAGGTCAGCTCCAAATATTCGTATCCTGCACGATCCACATTGGTGCAGAGGTAATGGAAATAAATGAGTAATCAATCTGTGAAGAAGCCTCTTCCAAAATGTTTTCTAAAACTACATGCTGTAAGTTCTAACTACCTATCCTTTAGTTTTTTACTCACTATAAAGAACAAAATTAACAATTACAGAGGTAACTACTTGACCTGCACCTTCATGGCCCTCATCCTGAATAGAGGCTTCACAGTTACCAATTCCTATCCTGTGTCCAACTACAGGTTCCGTGTTCATTCTCTCAAGTCGAAGGGAGACAACATTTGAGCACATCTTCTGTAACTGATGCAATGATTCATCACCAGATCCACATTGATTACATTGAGTAGTACGTTTCTGTACCAAAACCACTCACTGTTCTAAAATTACCCTAGAGACAGAATTAATGCAAGTTTCATCTATGGCAAAATTGTCTCCTTACACCCTACCCCCACTTCACCCTCATCTTTAAGATAAAGGGCATGTAAGTTGTGGATTTTTTTTAAAAACTGAGATTGCTCCTTATGCACTTCCCATTTTCCACTAAGCCATTCAGACCTAAGTGACCTTCTTACTGTGGCAGTAAACATGTGTCCTTTTCTAGTTTGCAGCGCCTTCATTCCTCTCTAAATTTATCTTGTATCAATACCACCTCCTCCTATTGCCCAACCCTTCTCCACTACCCAAGTGGTCATTGTAGTTTCATTTCCAGCCCCATGTCAGCTCACATTAGAAACTGGCTCCTTTTCCCAGACATTGCGAGCCTCCTCCTCAATATCACCTTCAAGAAAACTGACATCTATGACCATTCTGTCCTCGTTACTTTTTTGTGATTTAAAGATGGCCTTCCTCTCCATGGAGCTTTGATATATTGTCTCCTAGATTCATGCCCACGTTTTCAGAATTACCCGTCAGCATCACAACAATCCTCAGGTCCAGGGTTTGCAGCATGGTTTGAGGGGGCAGAATAAAGGCTTGGAATTGGGAGCAGAGAGTGGATCGATATCAGTGATTCTAGGTGGGGAACAGATCACAGATTTGGGCCAACAACTGCATCGGGAGCACAGGGGAGGCCAGGATTCAAACAGGGAACAAGGGTGACCAAACAGAAGCAAGATTGATACCACTCATCAAGGGGTCCCCAAATACACATGAAAAATCATGTGCATACCCAAAGTTAGTAATAGATGTTTCAGATATGAGTAAAGGTCTCCTTGAATTGGGGCTGCAGGGCTCCAAGCAGCATCTAAAAGTGGACAACCCACAATTTTTAGACATTTATGCTCAAGTCCTCTATTGAAGCACGCATCATAGGAGATTCTGCTCAGATGACAAAGAACGCATTAAAATTCA